>NC_134999.1:39205659-39525094 GCF_051020985.1 Nomia melanderi
TAAAATCCAACCTAGCAGCCGTAAAAACAAAGAACAAAGGAGACTATATTCGAAGCTCGCCTTTGTCGACACGAATCGAGAACCGCGCAAACGGGCCGGTAGTCGAACACGGCGGACTCACCTTTGTTAAAAGCGAAGATCGGACATCGTTGATACCTCGGTACATCGATTTTTACGCCATCCACGTGGCAGACGATACAACGCGCGGCTAGAACGGACGTACGGACCTGTGGACTGATTACAACGCGACGCCCCGACACCGTGTACACGCGGCTCGAAATCACCGAGCACTGCGACCGTTCGACATTGCTCGCGGAATCGCAATCAACGTCAGGAGACCGCGACAGAAGAATGAAAACACAGGCGCGTTAATGAATGGAACACACGTTCGGGCGGCCGGCCGGTCGGTGTCGTTCGTCGCGAAACGAAATCGTCTGCTCGCGGTCCACCGGGTTTCATGACACGATTCATGCCGCCAGTTGCGTCATCCGCTAAACTGTTTCACTCCCGTGCCACTAAATCCTGTACATATCGCTCTCGTTCGCCGCAGCCGTGACGCAACCGAGAAATCCCGATTTTCCGGGAAACCAGTTCGAACGGCTGTGGGAATGTTTGAACTTTCGACACGCCGGAATCGCGCCATGATATCTACAGGACTCGTATCGCGGTCTGCCATTCGATTCTATTAATCTTACCGTTGTCACTGTGATTAATTCGCTGCTGTATGTTATCGTATGCCGTTCACTTCCGACTAACGAGCTGATCCGCTATACCAGAGCGTACACTAAAGGAATTTCTCTAATAAGTTGCAAACGAAAATCACCGTACTCGACGCGCGAGCGTTCGGTGGCGACCGTCCCAGCGGTCGAAGCCCGAGTATCAGAGTACTCGCGACTCAAGCTTCAGCTCGTCCCGCAGCAGAGATAACACGAGTAACCAAGAGAGTTTCGATGTGTCCAGTCCCCCGCGAGCCGCGAATCGATCGCTCGCGAAGGAGCGTCCGATTCTGACGGCCCGAACGAGCTTTCCTCCTCCGATTGCCTAGCGCATCCAGCGAGTTTTCCTCCGATCCCCGATCCCATGAGCAATCGCCATTCCGACAGTAGCACAGAGAGGCTTTCGTTCGCCGATCCCAAGGACATCTGAAAGAGCCAACGTTCGTTCCGTACTGTTCCAGGTTCCTGAACAAGAGCAGGAGCCAAGCGGCGATGATGGCCAGGGAGCGGGAAAGGGAGCGGGAGCGGGAACGGGAACGGGAACGGGAGCGCGAGCGGGAGCGGGAGCGGGAGCGCGAACGGGAACGCGAACGGGAACGGGAACGGGAACGGGAACGAGAACGCGAAAGAGAAAGAGAACGCGAGAGAGAACGAGAGCGCGAACGAGACGCGGACAACGAGGTCGAGTCGCCGCTGTCGGCGAGGTCGCGGTACGCCGCGTTGAAGGAAAGAAGACAACGGCTGGCGAGGTCCCGAAGCTCGCACAACTTCGGCGGCGATGACCTCGACCTCGACGAGGAACCACCCTCGCCGACGACCCAGTCGCCGAACGCCTATCTGGCGGCCAAGTACGGAGCCGGCTCTGAATTGGCCAGAAGTCGGAGCACCCACGCCCTCAAGTCCAGGGAGCCGAGCCCCGAGCGCGACAGGCCCGGCGCCGAGAAAGACGGCGCGGCCCTCAGCTCGTGGGCCAGGTACCTCAAGAACAAGTACGGGAATCGAACGATCAAGGACAAGGAGCCCTCCTCTTCCACCTCGGCGATTCCATCAGCGAGGTGAGCCTCGAGAGTCTCCGGACTATAATGTAATAGTTTTAACGGCGGATTACGCTGATCTGTTCGCAGCAGCAGCGCGGCCTCGAGAAGGTTATCTCTCGGACTACCGCTCAGGCACGGTGGCCAGACGTCCTTCGAATCTTCCGATGACGACCAAAAAAACCCGTCAGGCTCCCCCACGTCCCCTACAGCAGCTCCCGTTATACCCGCGGCAGCAGGTTCCTCCACTAGGTGAGTTTCGCTGATCGCGCGTCCGATTTCACGCGCGAGGCGTTCCTTGATTCTCCTTGATTACTCGACAGCAATGGCCGGAGGAGTCACTATCTGCTGAAGCGGCGGCAGCTGTTCAAGTTCGGGATGCGGGGGAGCGAAGCCGGATGCTTTACCTGGCCGAGAGGCCTCGCGGTCGGCCCGGACAACTCCATCGTCGTGGCCGACAGCTCCAACCATCGTGTTCAAGTAACTACTACTACCACCCTTAAGCCCGGTTTACTTGCCCCCTTAGATCTCGGAGAGGCGCTAGCGAATCGACTGTACCGCGAGTGGACTTTCCGAATTCGGATGGGCTCGAATCGGCGACATCCTTGAAAACTAGTCGCGCCGATGAATCGCGAAACTAATCGGTTCCATTTATCTTTAGTTGCAGTCGAGCTTCTCTTCAAGATTAACCAATCGATCGACTATTTGTAGTTTGACGATGCCTGGACGTTTCTAGGTATTTGACTGCAACGGGAACTTCATGAAGGAGTTCGGATCGTACGGAAGCGGCGAGGGTGAGTTCGATTGCCTCGCCGGGGTGGCCGTGAACAGGATCGGGCAGTACATCATCGCGGATCGTTACAACCACAGAATTCAGGTGCTCGATCCGTCCGGCCGTTTTCTGAGAGCCTTTGGTTCCCAAGGAACCGCCGATGGTCGGTTCAATTACCCTTGGGGAATCACCACGGACGCTCTTGGATTCATTTATGTGTGCGATAAAGAGAACCATCGCGTACAGGTAGCTATATCTCCGATAGATTCACCGCGAAAACAATAGTAATCGCAATTCCTGTGAACCGTGAGATCGAGAATGGTTCGTTGCCGCAGGTATTTCAATCGGATGGCACGTTCGTGGGGAAATTCGGTTCCTGCGGAAGCGGACGTGGCCAATTGGAACATCCTCACTACATCGCGGTGAGCAACACGAACCGCGTGATCGTCAGCGACGGAAACAACCATCGGATACAGATATTCGACGTGAACGGCCGCGTGCTGACCTCCTTCGGATCCGAGGGCTCCGACGAGGGTCAGTTCAAGTTCCCAAGGGGCGTCGCTGTCGACGACCAGGGCTACATCGTCGTCGCCGACTCCGGCAACAACAGGATACAGATATTCAGCCCAGAGGGCGCGTTCCTCAAGTCCTTCGGCGGCTGGGGTAGCGGTGACGGTGAATTCAAGGGCCTAGAGGGGGTTGCTGTCACGTCGACCGGTAACATCGTCGTCTGCGACCGCGAGAATCACCGCGTCCAAGTGTTCTAACTCGTCTATTTTCCCCCCTTTCCCATTACACATTTTCTTCTCTTCTCTTCTCTTCTCTTCTCACTCTCTCTCTCTCTCTCTCTCTCTCTCTCTCTACTCTCTCCCTTCTAATCCTCGACCAAGCACTTCGAGCGTTCTCAAGGGGAGCTTCTTTTCACACTTTGTAACCCTTTTCCTTCTAAACTATTCGATAACTGGACTGACAAGAGTTACACCATTGTTAATCATTTTCGGGCAAGGAAGGGAATTTCATTGCTATTCCTATTTATTAAATCGATTTTAATGTTAATTAATCTATGAAGGCAAGGCAAGGCACGGCAACGAGTCGAAAACTATACAGGATTCTAATCGATCGCACACCCATCACGGGGATTTCGAAATCGGGTAGAATAGAAGAATCGAAAGGACACTTTGATCATTGGGACGGGTTTTTGTCAGCGGGGGTGAGATTAGCCGCGTTAACTTGCTTGCTTTCGTTAGTTCTTAACATAGTTGTTTGTGTTCAGCTAATACACTCGCGGGAAACCCCTTTGGTAGAGATGATCGAAGCTTTCCTCTCATCGGGGGAGAAAAAGTGAAAATTCTCCAAGAGGATTCCGCTCGATTGTCCATTTCCCACTCGCCGCGACCCATCTAAATGCTAATACCTCTCCGCGGAGTTACTCGACGAATCGACGAGATGAAATTCGACGCGAAATCTTGGACGTAGCTCGATTCTAGTCTGCCAAACGAAACAAAGAAGAAACAAAGAAGAAACAAAGAAGAAACAAAGAAGAAACAAAGAAAAAGATTACACGAATACGAGAACCGTTTATCCGCTATTAACCCTCTCCTCGTCTTATCCCCTCTTTCCCCTGTTCTGTTCCCCAGTCTTGTACGCACATGATATCCGCGTAATTTAATTTAATTTATACTCAAAGTGACAACAAATACAGTTTGTACCGTTTGTATGCTTTAAATAAATTGTTGCGGAAGTATTAAACGAAATGTTGTTGGTTTCCATTGAAAACTAAAATCTCTCACCTGTGGTTATCCGGTGAAGCGATTTTCCGTCGCGAAGCGTCTCTCTTCGACGGACAGGGCCAGCTCTCTGGAACGACGATCGGAGCGTACGTCGCGCTGAAATATCGAGACAAGTCGGGAGGTAAGTGAGAAGGTGAGTGAGTCAATAAATATATAATTTATTAAATGCAATGATGAAATGGTGTAACAATAGGGGGGCGGGCGAACGTCGACCGATGCGGGATCGGCGTGCGAGGGCGGACAAGAGGTAATACGCTGCCCCGCCCGACACCCCCGGATCGGAAATATAGATAAAATATTTTCGTTATTATTTACAATATTAGTTGAACGTTAGTCAATAATAAATAATAAACAGTGGCGTAATCTTTTATTTAATTATAATTTAATAATGTAATATATATATATACATATATATATATATTACGTTTGCGATAATAAAAATATTACAAGAGATGGAGCCTTTACCATTATTCGTTTCCACTAGAAGTAGCACGAACCTGTATTCTTCTTCTTTTTTTCTTTTTCATTTGAATAATATCTCACGGTTTGCCGCGCCGCCATCGTTCAAAAATTCACTCGGCCGACACTCCGATTCCCTTCTCCGGCGTGTCTCGACGTTGTTTCACGTTTTCCAACCTATTCAAAATTTCTCCGTATGTTTGGTATGTTTGATTTTTTGTAAAAATGGCTCTGTTTTGTTCCGTCAGGAGGATCGTCGAGAGCCGAAGGGAATATTCACCGGCTTCGTGAACTTTCGAACGGGATTACGTCGGCTGGGATGCAGATGTCGAAACAGCTGTCGAAACCATCAACCTTCCGGGATAGTCGCTCGTCGCGAAATCGATTGGGATCCAACGAATGAATTAATATCGGCGTTACGATTCCTCGATACCGTGTAGAAAAATCATTTCTTTCTTTCTCTCTTTCTTTCTTTTTCCCCGTGTTTCTTTCTCTGTAGGCGTGGTCGGAGCGGCTCGGAAAAGCCGCGCACGCCGGTTTATCACAACGGAAGTACGCGACATGCTTGGACGTTGTTGTTGTTGTTGTTGTTGTTGTTGTTGTTGTTGTTGTTGTTGTTGTTGTTGGTTTTGTTGTGGTAGGTGGCGGAGATGGTGTTCGTTTATTATATCGAGTAAATTATCGAGTAAAATACGGAGCGTTGATACACCTCGATAAGACTAGAAATATGTTTTACGTAACGCACGGGCCAGGCAGGCAGCAAGCAGGTACAAAGTGACCGTCTTAATCAAGGAACAGTAAGTAGAAGATGAGCTAGGCACCGATATCCGATCGTTTCGACCTTTTCGACATCGTGATACAAAGGTCCTACAGGGATGTCTCGTTCTACATCAACACGACACCATTTCGAAATGCTATCCGTTTTCCGTGTTCGTAGAGGTCCGAATTCCGCGGGAATTACATGTGCCAATTCGTGTACGTTGGAGTTTAGCAGATTTTCTCGATGAAACAAATTCGAATGTTCGGCGGACGAACCGACGACGACGACGACGACGACGACGACGACGACTCCTTTCCGTTCGTCTTCTAGCGATAATTGAACGCGAATCGTGGACGGCCATGCTGATTCGTAACGAGACACCTTACACGCGTACATATCTCGTGCGATTTTTCATTTCTGGAGACTGGACAATTGGAAATATTCGAATCTATAGCGCGAATCAATCACTCCCAATTAGAAGAGAAGTTTCGTTTAATAGTCCACTATAACCTACTGATTCGTCTCTGCATCTAGAAAGTTAGTTTGAAAAGTGGCATGACATTATTTATTTATTTATCTGTTTATTTATTTGTTTATTTATTTGTTTATTTATTTATTTATTTATTTATTTGTAATTACTTTACTTTAATCTTTTTTTATCTTTTCATTATATCTCATTCTGTAGTCGAGCTTTTAATTAAGTAGTAATAAAGTTATAATTAATTATTTTGTTAATTAATTAAAGTGGCAGCAGTTAGGCCATGCGGCTCCTATCATCTAGTCGTCTTTGACTCTTGGCTTTCTTACGTAGATTTAAAAATTTCTTTACTTATTAAACGTTTCTTTATATTTTGAGAATAATTTGTATTAAGTGACTTTTAAAGTTTAATGTATTCCTCGAAGCGCCTACCCTAGCGATGTCTTTTTTTCTTTTTCTGGTAGTAGTAGTTAATTATTTTTTAGCATTTTCCTTTATCTCTCCCGCTCTTCCATTCGTTCACCTCGATTCCGGATTTTCCCTTTTCTCTCTCGTGTTTTTTTTTTTTTGTTACTCGGTGTACGGTGGTAGCAACGCGATTCTCTAGAATAGTTCATTAATTAATGGGGCGGAGGGGATCGGGGGAGAATTGGTATGAAATATGTTTTGTCCGCGGCGTCGACTTTTCCGGGACATCCTAAAGATCCTAAAGATCCTAAACATTTCGTCCGTTTCTCTGTTTCCCCTTTCCTTCCAGTCGTTCGCGAATCCCGGAAAAGCGACGATGCCGTCGTGATTTACCGATCAGACCGCTGCCACGGAAGAGCCTCGAATAAAAACCGGTTAGTTTTCGGCGTGTTACTAGAATTTCCGTTTGTCCGTTCGAAAAAGTTTTCCCTATTTTGTTACTTTTTCTTCTCTATCGCCGCGAGGGTTCGTATTACAATTTGTCATTTGTTTAAAATTCGAAAGTTGATTGCCACGCTCGAAATTTCCACAAGCCCGACAGACGAAAAATATTCCTACTTGCGGCCGGAACGCTATCAAATATACACTCGTACGCGTACGCGTGCACGTCCGCGCACCTATAATTTCCTTGGTGCATTCGCGTACGCGTATGTATATATTTGTTATTCCCAACCTCGTCGGTCTCCCCACTTTCCATCGTACATATTACTATTACGTTTTTCACTGTTTGATCGGCTTGTGTGTTCTTAGACGTTTAAACGTTACTATACTCGCTAGCCCTCGTTTAATAGTTCCTTAAATATGTAATAAGCAAAAATATGAATATAATAATAGTTTTGTGTATATAATAATAATTATTACTTTACTCGTCTCGTTTCTCTTCACCTTATCAATGTATCGATAGGATCGTGATTAATCAATCAATTAATTAATTAACAATGATTAAAAGAGTGTAAGAATTTCTTATCTCATCTTCGCTCTTTCGTTCTCTCCTCTCTGTTCTCGCCCATTCGCACCCTTCCCTCGTTCGCCTGCTGCACTCTAACTCATTTGTGTCTGTTTGTTTGTTTGTTTGTTTGTTTGTTTGTTTGTTTGTTTGTTTGTCTGTTTCGCTTTGTTTGCTCCGTTCGCTTCGTATGCTTTGTTTGTTTTGTTTGTTGTGTCTGTTGTGTTTGTCTTGTTCGCTTCGCCGTGATCTCGTTTCATCTCATTTCTCTTTCTTAATCGTTTCTCTTTATTAACTAATAATTCTTTAAGCTTAGTGGCATGAAAATGCTCGTTGGAATTGACTCGTGTGTACAGTAAATCTTATACAATTCTTTCTTCCCTTCTCTCTCTTCCATTCGCGGTCCGCAGATTAAATCTCTATTAGCTCGCTATACGAAGAAACGTCGCCCCGTGTGCACAGGCTCGTCTCGAAACGAAAGAACGCCGGACGATCGGAGAAAGACGCAGTACGATTCGCAGGCGGATCGGTCGTCCGGCGAGTTCTCGGGTCGCGATTCGATTCGACTCGATTCGACTCGATTCGACTCGATTCGACTCGATTCGACGCTCGAAGTAAGTACGACAGCCCCCGAAGATCCGCCGAGACAGGACCGACGATGCGAACTCGTGTCCCGAATCGCCGGCGTGCGGCACGAAAAACGAATGACAGGAGAACAAAAAGTCACCAACGAAAAACCCAACAAGACGAGAGATTTGTCTGTCTGTCTGCCTGTCCACCGTCGGCCGGTGGACAGCCGAGACATGTACGTTGGATGCGATTCCTGCTTTTCCCGTGATTAGTAGCATTCTTTTCAATCTTTCTCCTTCTCTTTTAAACGTTTCGCTTTTCTTCGGTTAATTCGCGTTCAGCGGTATCTTCAGCGGAAATACTTTCTGGGATCACCATTTTAAATTTATCACAATAGATTTTTGTCTTCTTAATCGATTCGAAAACGCGGGCCGCGGCTTCGCGTGCACACGGGCACACGCGCGCGCCCTCGGCCCCCCGTGCACGCAAATTCTTCCTTTTGTTTCTCTTTGTTCCGCCCTTCGCTTAATTATCGCCTTAAATCACGCGCGCTTTTATTTTCTCTTTTTTTTGTCTTTTTTACCACTATTCTCCTTATCGTTTTTCCTTTTTAATTCTCTTCCCTTCTTTTGTTTCGCCTCTTCTGCTTTCTTTTTTTTTTTTTTTCTTATTCGTTCGTTTGTCTCTTGTTTGTATCTAAAGAACCTTCATTCTTAAAAAAATCCCCTACTGGAGAGAGAAACGGTAGGAAGGTTTGTAACAATGTAATCGACTATGCTTATACCCTAAAAAATTGTAACGCTACGAAGTTGATTATACTGTGACTTTAAGCACAGCCCGTGGATGAAGCGCCCCGCCTCCCCGATATTTTCATTTTCTCTGTTTCCGTTCATTCCTGCGGCCGGAGACAGGGCCTCTTTAATTTCTTTTATTATTTAAATAATCTCTTTCTCTTTTACTCGCGTTTCTTTCCTCCGCTCGCTTTCCCCTCAAAACTCTGCCTGGCTTCTTTTCATTCTCTCGCTTTCCCTTCCACTTCATTTTTGTTCGCTCTCACTCTCTCTCTCTCTCTCTCTCTCTCTCTCTCTCTCTCTCTCAGCCTTCGTATTTTCTCACGCGCTCACACTCGCACACTCTACCGATCATCTCTTTCTCTCGTCCATTCACTCGGGCTCTCGTTTGTTCATCCGAAATCCCAGATGTACCAGATATACCAGATATAGCAGAACTTGATCGGAAATAAGCTGATCCACATCCATCGACCTGAATCGTGTATATTGCCTTCCTCGTCACGAGCGACGAAGGAGAAACTATCGTGCCACGGAAGAAGAGATCGTTCGCCGCCGCCCGATGAGAATATCGCAGTGTCGAAGCGGTTCTCGCGATCTCGGTTCGCGTGACGAACGAGTACCGCGGGCCCGGACCGTCGTCGCTTTCCAAATGCGAACAGATAGAAACGTCCAAGGGTAAAATACTTAAAATTATAGCGAATGTCTTTGTCGATTACCGTCTTTAATCTCCCGATTGTTAGTTTTCCTATAGAAATTCGAAGAATACTTTATACGTTTCAATGATCGCTTCAATACTGTTTCATCGTAGTTATCCGAATAATCTAGAAATTTGGTAGAGAAATCTAAAGAAAACTCCAAGAGTTTCGTGAGGTAAAATAAGAAAAGAAATAGCACAGTTGGCAAAATACTGTCTCGTACGCGTCGCGCGGAAGTAGAAAAAAGAAAGAACCAAAACGAAAGCAGGATTCCCGCGCGAACGACTCACCGACACGCGAACCGGCGAAGAAAATGGATTTCGAGGAGTCGGGCTCACGCGGATTGAAACGAGTTCAGGAAGCTGACTGGCGAATCGACGCGGAACGGGAAACGGTCGTTCGCTGAGAAAGGTTTCAGCGAGAACGTAGCCTCTTTTTGTACTCTCAGTCGTAAAGTGTGATCGATGATAGTCAGCGCCCCAAACGAGGAGCAACGATACCGTTCCACGTGGCATCTCGATCGTGTCTGCGGGACACACGCGACCCGTAACACTTCGAGTGGCCGACCTACCTCGCGGAGCATCCACCAAACGCATTCTCCTTTCGCAACGCGGCCCTCGAAGTGTTAACGCGGCGCGCCGGAATTTTCGTGGGACAGGACCACCTACCTTTGTTGCGCCGCTGAAACGTCGACCGTCGAAGAGAGATGCGGAGAGTGGAGAATAAATACAGAATATAGGTTAGAAGACGGCGGGCGTCGAAGCGAAAGATAAAAAGATAGGATGCGTCGAAGGACTAGACGCGACCATCGAGGGGTCGACGTGCTTGGGCGAAAAGGGTACGCGTGTTTCGATCGGGTGGCCGGAAAAGAAAGGGAGGAAAGAAAGGGGGTGTGTCGTAGAGAGCGAAAACCGTGTGTCCGCGCGCTGCTCGTGGTCGATCCGAAAACGGTCCTCGGGTCGGGGGGTGTGTGCTGGCCGCCCCCACGATGCTCGCCGATACGTCGAACGAATCGTTCCTCCAGAGCCGTCCCCCACTGGCGAGCTTTCTCAATGCAGGATGGCCTAGGCTCTATTGTTTCGCGTCCGAAACGTGATCGGCGTTCCGCGTGCTTGTCGAGCGACGGTCGATTAAGTGACCTCTGGGCTGGCGGCTACTAGGCTGGCCCCTGGGCTAGATGAGGGCGAGCTTTGGGGGACAGCAACCCCCCGTAAAATGGCCGCTGGCTGCCTCCCGTTCCCGTTTGCGGCGGCCCTGGCGTTCTGCAGCCTAGTCCCAGAAACGTATTTCGTTCATGTAGATCCGATTTACCTAGCCCGGCTACGGCTATTTGGCGAGTTGTGCATACATGACACTGAATGATCAAGCACTCTGAGGAAACACGTCAACTACGAAACAAACGAGCGCAACTAAGTTTCTTGGCTCCGCAATTGGACACTCTGCTCGAGAATATCGGCATTCGGCTCTCGACTCGGGGCTTCCGACGATTTGCGGATGTTTCTGCAAATTCTCTTTTCCTTCGAAAACTCTGTTATTCGTTTCGGAGGTTCTCGGAGACGCGACACGCGGAAACGATCGATTGCAAGCTTTCCAATTGCAGTCGATTGTAAATGCATAAAAATGCGCAGTCTGTTGAGGAAGTTACCGTTATTGGAAGTAGTTACCGACACGATCTCGGAATGTGACGGGTAGAGTTGCTGTGTATATGTTACAGGTAAAAGTGTACACAGAAACACACACACCGGTGAGAATGTACACACTTACTGGGATGCTTTAGCTACCGATTCGAATGATTGCGAGACAGAGAGAGAGAGAGAGAGAGAGAGAGAGAGAGAAGATCGTAGATTGTCAGAGGTAGAGTTCAGACTACGACTAACTCGGACTAGAGGTCTACTACCGAATAGATTAATGTACAGTGCTCCTCGGTTTGACGGGATTGCAACAACGGCCGAAGATCGAACGAGGATCGAAGAGTACGGTTAGCAAGAGTATCATTAATCTAGCGTGTGTACACTTTTACCAGCGAAGCTAATATATACATGTATACCAGCAGAAGGTAGCACACAGAGGCAAGTTCGCGTTCTCGGTCGTTTGGTAACACACACACAGAACAGGTATCTATCGTCGAGCAAAGTGAGCAATCGAAGAAACGTCATATCTCGTCGTCTATGACAAGCTCCGTATATACGTATGAACACAGTTGCATGGACTTGGTACTTGGTAAAACACGATCAGTAACATCGATAAACAGGGAAACAACAAAGCACCGATTACATTCCGTAAAAAACACAGAGTAGCTAATCGGAGACATGGTACTTTATCATCTTTCAGTTAATCTCTCGGCCGAAACACGGATCGGAGGTCTCTAGCTTTAAGTCTTTTTCGTTTTGTCTGTTTGGTGTCGTGAATAACAGGGTGCACTGATCGTCCTGGTGAAAGCGAGACAGCGAGACAGCGAAGTATCCCCCGTAGGATAGAGATTCGTTGCATTTTCGTTGTATTTTCGTTATCTTCCCGTTACTTTTCCGTTACTTTTCCGTTACTTTTCCGTTACTTTTCCGTTACTTTTCCGTTACTTTTCCGTGATTTGTTCGTTAGTTTCGTTTCGTTTTCTCTTTTCGTTTCTCTTGTACCGGAAATAAATAACGAGCAGTGTTTGCCGCGCGACAATCGCCCTACTTGTTTGTACGTTACTTACCGGTCGTGAATCGTCCCACGACAAGCTGCATTAGTACACACAGAAGAGGGAGACTTTAGAACTTTTAGATGTCTTTCGTTACGATAAGCCTTTCGTGTGCTAACAAGAAGTTCTACATAACTAATAATGCGTGCACACCGTTGCAACAGGAAATGCAATTAGGTGCACCCGGCCGGATACTAACTTGATTTTCGACTGTCGCATGAACTGCTGGATCTTCCTCGCCGCCTGATGCGCGGCCTGCTGATGGACCGCCTGCTGCCGGGAGCTCGCGGACCCGGGGCGCGACCGATAATTCCGGTAGTTGCTTTGTATCACCAGCGCGGCCTTCGTGGCTTGTCTGCGAAACGGGAGAAGTGGTACACAGACCGTCAAATAAAACGCCTCGGCAACGCGCGCGATAACAGAGAATGCTGACTGTGTACACAGAGCGGACCGCTGCACGACGCCGCACACCTGGACTGATCGACAAATTCTTCCTCGTCCTCCCCCAAACGGGGAATGGGAATTTCCAAGCAAGTTTCGCTTATCGGATCACTCGAGTTCTCTCGTTTCAAACGCTTTTAAACGGAAGGGAATAGTTGGCGATCAGCTTGCTCCCGGAACCATGCAACCTCCGTGTCCACAACAATTCCCCTCGCAGAGCATAATTTATGAATAATTCAGGTGTGCGTGTCGGACAGGTTCACCCTGTACGGATATTGCAGTAAGGACGAGCGTAAGAAGCGGGCTGGATTGGGAGCAGGTTAAGCTTTCATCTCAAACAAAAGTCGTATTAATTTAATGCCAGGTTAATTTTGTATTCGGAACGTCGGCCCGCGACACGCCGTGCGGCCCAACTAAGGAACTTCCGAAACTTTTCGAATTATTTACGATGCCAATTAAAAGTTCTCCCCCGGGCCGAGGGAGGCAGACGGAAACCAAGTTCCCTGGAAATCCGTCCGATTCAACTGAATCGTTAAATTGGCCCCCGTCGCGATCGTACCGCCTGTCTTCTTCCTTTTATTAATTGCCGCTTATTAAAACGAACCTCCCGAGCCGCGGAATCTGACGATATAGCCCCGAGCGGAATTAGTCGGTTTCGAAAGTTTCGCGATCGAACAATTCCCGTGACCCCCGTTCCAAGGGGCACGCGGTAGACCTCCGTTTCTATCCGAACCTGTCGGGGAACGGGACGATCTTCGATCAAAGAGAAACCCGCCTAACACGATCGATGCGAGAAGCTTCAAGATTGTTCCGGGGGCGGATGATCGTTGGGGAGCAAAGACGCAAAGAACGGCCGCGTTAAGCTAGAAACAGATTACCTATAATAAGCGTACTGTTTATGTCGACGATAATATTGCTGGATGAGTACGGCGGCGTGTCTCTCGGCCTCCTCCTGCCTCTGGCGGCCCTTGTAGTTTCTGTAGGCTTTCTGGATCATACGCGCCGCATGGTAGAGCTCCCTTTGCTCGCAGTCGGACAAGGTGAGCCTGCTCAAGTCCGCCTCGCTCCCGTCCCCGGTCCCGGTCCCGGCCCCGTTACCGCCACCCGTCACAGCCCCGCAAATCCCGGAGCCGATCACGTTACCGAACTTCCGCCCTTCGCCGGTCGCGTAGTATTGCCCGTTACGACCGTTGCCGCCGTCCAGTTGCAACTGCAGCTGCAAGAACTCGCAAAAGTCGGCGGTGGTGGGCGGCGGGGACGGCGAGTCCGGCGTCAGGCAGCTGCTCGACGGACTCGACGGACTCGCGTCCGCGTCGGCGTCCGACACCGATGCTGCGCCTCCGCTGCACTCGCGGTACGAGTCGAACAACTCCCCGGAATCGAGCGGCTGCAAGAATCCCAATGATCCGGAACATGTGAATGGAAAATGGAATATTGGAAAGCTCCTTGGAAAATCTGAATCGACGCTGATATAGTTTCCGGAGCAACCGAACGTTAAGATGGTCGTCCAGAGACGTCTACTCACCATTTGATCCATCAGAGCGTCCTCCAGTGGCGACAATGGCGGTGCCGGGGGAGGCGGCGAGGAAGAAGACGGGGAATCACCTTCCGCTCTCTTGATCCTCTCCGGCAGGGCAGCTATAATTTGCTCAGCCAATGTCAGCACCCTCGCGTCTTCCTCCCCTATAAAAAGGAATCACCACCCTAGCCAAAACTCGAAAAAGTAACGAGGGGACCGGCGAAATCACATCGATCACAACACCGAGGTATGTTTAGGTTTTCGTTAGTTCTCTTTTGTTTCTCGTTTCTTTTCAATGATCTCGTCGTATGTATCGTATGCTTTTTCTTATTATTCTTTAAGCCGTGTCAACGCATGTTCTCTACGACGAAGTAGTACGTTAATCGGAACGTGTACCGCCAAGGATTGTTTTGTACTTTTCCGTGATAGTTTTTTGTTTGTCTTTGCAGAGGATCGTTAAACGATTACGGAATCGAACGTCTTCGAACGGGACGAGGGCAGACGTGGTATACGTATGTATCGATTCTCAGCTCGTCGAACGGTCAACGTGCGCACGTGTTCCGGCTAAAATGCGTTTGTCACAGCGCAACATCCACAATGTTCACGAACGAGTCAGCGTTTTACGACAGTCGTAGACGGCGGCGTCCGTCTCTCGAGGAGGAACTGGTTCGGCGGCCGATAACGGTCGGCTAAGAAAGTGTTTTACTCTGTTTGTTTTTTTGTTTCGTTTGTTTTAGACGTTACACAGCAATCATCCAACACCAGCGGTTTTACGAAGGCCAAGCAACACCAATACTGCTTTTAAGCTGCAAGAGTTCAGAGGAGTTTAGAGGACAGCGAGAGAGCCTGGACCGTCCCGGTCGTCTCGTACGCATAGACAGATAGACAGATAGAAACAGTGAAACAAAATTAAAGAATTCTCCTAGTTCTGTGTATGCGTTTCAATGTCTTTTCGTGTGTGTGTGTACGTGTTGTGCGCGCGCCTGTGTGTGTATGTGCGTGTGTACATGTGTCTATGGGTCTGTGTGACTGTGTGCCTGTGTGCGCGCGCGTCTGCGTGTGTATGCGCGTGTGCATGGAACAGAGACAGAAACGAAAAGACAAAGAGAAACAGAGAAAACATAGAGACAGAGAGAGAGAGAGAGAGAGAGAAAGGCAGAAAGAGGGATAGACACAGAGAAAAGAAAGACAGAAACAGAAATTGTAAGAGGGACGCAGTTTTAGCTAGGAGACATACTACTGAATCACAGCCCGGAGGCGCAGTACTGTTTTATCTAGGCCGATGAATCTATAAAGTGTATAATTAGAGAACACACAGATTATACGAATAGTTACAGATAGACAGGCAGACAGACAGACAAATAGAAGGGGAAACGAGGAAGGTACGGACCTACAGTCTCCTGAGGGGTCGGAGCGCTCTCCATTCCCTGCTCGCTGAGGGCTAATGACGAGTCATCCTCTTGCAACAATTCCATGTTGTCCAACAGCGGCGAGCCACCTGTGTTTTTCGATAAACCCCTTAATACTACAGTTCTCCTGATTTAAATCGGTTTCACGCTCGCATCACTCTTTACGACCTTGTACTCTAACGTCTTAACGGTTGTGACGGGAGACTAAGGGCGGTGGGTTCTTTTTTGCTAGTTTTCTCATTAAAATCACGTGGCGCGCTCAAGGGGTGCTGATCGAATTCTCAAGAGGTTTGCTGGAGAATGTAAACAGGCCGGGGGCGGGGGGATAGGCTTTCGGTGAGATTACGTGTTCTGGACGTGAAATCTGTATGTGCGTGTAAGATTCACGGAAGAGGGCAGTATAATATTAAACGAGACTAACACAACGCCAGATCGAGACCGCTGTCTTGAGATGGCCTCCTAGGACTAGGGCTGGCGGGCCGCAAGAATAGCCTCTCGTCTTGCCTCCTCGCTTCGAGACGGTTCAATTCTTCCGCGATCGCCGTGTGACCGTTCTCCGCAGCCAGCTCGGTCGCTGTTCTGTTCTGGCAATCCCGCACGCGTAGCGCCATCGCGTTCCATCTGCGCAGAATGACAATTGTTCCCGGTTAACGCCAGCAAACTTGTCGCGCCGACTGTGCAGGTTAGAACCTGTGCCCAGCCTGATACGACGGGGCTTGGAAGAGTATCTCGCACGTGCGTTTTCCATATTGCATTAGAAGAGATTAGGCGGTTGTCGGTACGAACCTATAAAGTATCCTGGCAGTATCCGCGTGTCCCGCCGCGCAAGCCCAAGCAAGCGGCGTGAGACCGGCGCTATCCTGCCTCAGGGCATCGACTTCGGCATCTAATACGCTACTAGGATTTTCCGCTCTCCAATGGAGGAGCGCGCAGGCTAACCTGGAGTAGCCCAACCCGGCGGCCAAATGCAACAGTGTAGGGCCACCGGATTGTAACGGTTCCGCTCCGGCTCGCCACGGACGGACAACAGCATCCTGAAGCATTTACGAACGCATCGGATTAGCCTAACCAGCGAAACGCAGCAATTCAAAGTGAACATCGATGAGAAACAGACCTGACAATACGCGACAAGTCGCTCTTCCAGGTGAACTGCGGGGGATGGTGGGCCGGGTCCTTGCAGACGAGACTCGACATCCGCCAAACGATCCAGCAGAGCTCTCTCCGGGCTCGGCTCGGTCGTAGGCGCTCTCCGGTATTCAAAGGCGACGCTGTCGGAGACAACGAAACCGTCGCAAGCTACCTGAAGGGACGCTATCCCAGGAGCGTGAGCGGGGCAACGGCAACGCAGCACGCCTGGCTGCACCAGGCAGGCTTCAACCGGCTCGGCGTCGAACAGTACCGAGTACGATTGAGAATTACTTCCGCCGGTCCACGGGCCAGCGACCAGTACCTGCAAACAGGCGCGACATCTTCTTCTTCGTACTTTACCATCGATCCTCTGAGCTAGACGAGAATTAAAGAGAAACACGTACCTTCACACCACCCTCGGTGTAACTCCATTCCGGACTGTACTCTGCAATATGGACGGTTGTACCCGGATGACATCCCACGTCGTTATCGGACCCACCCCTCTCCTCGGCTTTGGTCTGCTCGGCCTCGAAATCGTGCAGCTCCGGCAGGTCGCCGAACACGTCGAACGCGTCCAGATTGACCAGAACGTCGTCGGACGAGTCGATGAAGTCCATCGGATTGATCATGCTGTTGTCCGCCGGGGAAGGGGACGGCGACGGCGGCACCATGTTCGCGGATAACGTTCGCTGGATATCCTCCTGACTGAGATCCAAGGTCTCGGCGAAGTCGGTCACCTCGGAACCGGCGCCACCGATCGGCAACGTTTGCACCGTGGTACGATCCATGCTGTCCTGCGCGTCGATCTCCTGCTTGATCTGTTGCTCCCTGTCGGCGCTCGTCTGCTGCACGATTTGTTGCTCGGTGACCTGTTGCATTTCCACTTGTTGGCTTTGTTGTTGTTGTTGCTGCTGCTGTTGCTGTTGTTGCTGCTGCTGCTGCTGTTGCTGCTGTTGCTGCTGCTGCTGCTGCTGCTGTTGTTGCTGCTGCTGCTGCTGCTGTTGTTGTTGTTGCTGCTGCTGCTGCTGCTGCTGCTGATGGTGGTACGGTTGGCTGTTCAGTATCAGAAGACCGCCGCCGCCTTGGATCTGTTGCAAACTTAACACTAGAGGAGCCGGCTGCTGACTTTGCGTCGTATGGTAATGTCTCGAGTATACGCGGGGCGCAGGTGAGGCTGTCGTCGATGATTGCTGACCTCCGGTAGTCGAAGTAACCTGACGAAATTGGGGATAACACGTTACGACACGCGACAATGCGATAGGAACCGAAAGAACGATCGGACGAATCTCACCTGATTGTCCGGTGTTAGTCTCCTAGGCGCAAGCTGAGTGCTGGTGGTGGAGGAAGTGGAGTTCGCCCGCTGCCTGTCCAACAGCTGAGAAACTATCATGTCGACGGGATGATTCGAGTGTTGGGTGAGATGAGGATTGTTCGGATCGTCATCACCACCGAGGAACATGGGTCTAAGTTGAGAAGCCAGCTCGTCTCGCGTCCACTCCTTCTTGTCTGGCGGCAGCGCGAGACACGGTGGGAGCGCCGCTAGCTTCGCGTCACCGTCCGGGTAAGGAACGTTTAAGTAGTGAACGAGAACGACGTCTGGATTCTGCAGTAGCCAGTAGCATCGGCGGTGAAACGTCGGGAGGATCGCCGAGTGCACGTAACAGCCGTAGATGCACTCGACACCCTGAACCTGTGGTTCGATCAACCGAAAAGAGAAAATGCGCTTTAGCTCTAACGCCGTACCGTTGCAAACCGACTGCTCGATCGAGTTTCTTTGGAAATTCGTTAAGCTACCTTCAGCTTCATGTGATCCTCTCGCGTCGTCTTCCCATCCTTTCTCTTCTTCCAACAGTAACCGTCCCTCCGGTAACGGACTTTCTTTCTCGAGTACAGTAACATCGAACCACTTCGTGGTCGCACCTTCACCTCCCGACTCTGCCATTCCGCGTGCCTTTGGAAACTGATTAGGATGGCGGCGATTTCCTAGCAAGAGAAACATCGCGTTACAGGCAGCTAAATCTTTGCCCTAAGGGAACATCCCTAAAATTATCACCGAGCAGATCGGGCAAACAGCCGACTGCGCGACCAGGCTATTTATCGGAACCTACTGTTTTGTTATTTTATTCGTATTACGTCAGAGAAGGGGACACGCTCCGTAACCGCAGCCGGAAACCGCCCCTCAGATGAGGAGGATAAGGCAAACCTCGAGAGAAGTAGGATACACGGATTCGCCGGAACATATAGACACTCTTCGCCGAGGGCCGCTGACATCTGCCTTTTCCCTGGATTTCGCTTACTTTTGCAAATCGCGCTGATACATCTCCAATCTCCCCTTCCACGGCCCCCGTGTCCCAGAGCGTCGGGCGGTGGTTCAGGCAGAGATTCAGGCGGAGGTGCATGACTCGTGCAAAATATTCGCATACATTTCGCGGGGCGACGCTAAGAGATTCTTCGCATTGGAATTCCGAATGTCGAGGGGCTCGGTGGAAAGTGCACGGAGAAATATGAATCGCCGAGCCAGCCCCTCCTAGCCGGATCATCGCTATCCGCCGATGATGCTCGTCATTTATTATCTCTGACCCTCTTTCGTCGCGTACACGCGCGAAAGGAGTAGCGCATCAAAGGGAATCAGCATTTCCGAGCCGGTATTGAACGGCGATCGGTGAAAGAGATTCTGAAAGTGCATTCACCGAGATGCGAGATTGATTTTAACGATAACAATGCCGTCTTTACGCTGCCCATTTCCACTCAAAGTATGCAGCTCGATGCTTTCGATACGAATAAATAGTTACTTTGGATATTACGCTCGAGGAGGAATGTTTCGACTATAAAGGAGACACCGCGACGCGAATAAGTAAAACCGAATGAACCGTAACATTGCGAGATCGCGACGCGCGCTCGAGGTGCGCCGAGCAAACGCGGAAAGGCGAACGCTAAAGACCGCCCGGACAAGACCTCCAATTCCGCGAGTGAATTTTCTGCTGGAAATAGTCGAGCAACAAAGCGCTCACGTTCGTTTCCTTCGTATTTATGTACCACTAATAATAGTAACTCCGTGATTACATGGTCCTTTATTGATTTTCCGCGCGAAGAACCGGCCGGTACGATTCCGTACGGAACGCATGACAATGCGGTGGAAGGGAGGAAAAGGAACCGGCGCGGCTGCCGGGGGGCGGCGGGCGGCGGGCGGCCGCTCGGCCCGGTAAAAAATCTAATTACCGGCGAACAGATTTCGCGTGGTTAATCATGACGCGCGGCCGAACGCAGCCCGACATGCAACTCTCCCCGACAATACGGTGAAAGAATTAAAGGAGTGCACGGGAGAGGAGTGATAAAAAGCTCTAGCCTTTAGACGAGCGGGAACACGCGCCGCGAATAAGAGAAAGAAAGCAATTCGCTCGTACGTATAAATATATTCCGGGCGAACATTTCGGGCCGAGGCAGATGGTTATCCGGGATTTTGCGCCGCGCGGCGACAGAACGGAAAGAAAGCAGCCTCTCTCTGACGGGCAAAAAAATTGAACAGCCCTAAAACATCGCGGCGCGGCCGTGCCGGTGAAATAAGTGAGTAGCTGCGGGGGCCAGGAACGCGCCGGCACGCGATCTGACGTGGGTAAATGCAAATCGAACGCCAAACTGCCGCGGCTGATTCGTCTAACCATGGAAAGGTGGCAATAAAATTCCCCCGCGTGGCGCTGATATAAAGTTCAGTCAGGCGGCGCTTCGCGTGTCGCCTTCTCCCACCGAGGGAACGGTAACGATTCCGCGGGACACGGGATCCCAGCTGAACGCGAACGCAGATTCTGCACGTTTCTCTGCCCCCCCCCCCCCTTTGAGAAACCACCTTTCCGAGTGCGGATCTTTCGAGAGAACATTCCTTCTCGCGGATTCAACCCGTCGCGCTGTGATTTCGCAACCGCGCTCCACGGAATTGCTCGACTGTTCGTCATTCGTTTGAGAAAGGGGCACCTTCCGGGCTTACTCCGCGTCCACGTTTCCTCCGAAACGGTACGATCAATGGGACGAAGATCCTTGTTCTGTTCCATTCGAAGTCCTCGCTACGAGTGCGACACGATATTCTAGGGCAAGAGGTTAACACGCGATAACGCTTCATTCGATGAGCTCGTTCAACTCTGTTGTAATCGAAATGCTACACTATTTTCCCGACGAATCGTTCGTACCGCTGGTAAGCGGAAAGTCGAATAAAATTTCTAGTTCCGGCGAGAGCAGAGTCGCGAAGCGAGGCGAAGAGGTCGGTAAAAATTGGTTTCCGCCGTTGAGGATTTGATTAAATTAGAACCTAGCAATGGGAAGAGCAGCCGCGGCACTAAAAGTGTTCTATAAAAATCTATTATACAAATTGACACATAAAATAGCGAATCTGCACGAGTAGCCGCAGTCTATAAATGAAAGCAGGTGAACGTTTCTTCGACGCAATATCCGGGGATAGTTCGCATACCGGCGGGTAATCGAAGCTACACGGCCGCAACGGCCGAGGAATTCCCCGTACATTTTCCTCTGACAGATGGTCGCTGGATCGGGAGCCACTCGGTTGCTCGGTTGCCAAGCAGAACCCACAAATCGTACATTTCGAATGAGGTATGGTAAGATCGCACTCGCCTGCGGCGATGTCGCGTCACCGGCTCGAATCGCGTTTTCCACGTTTCCGGGGAACACGGGGGAGGGATCAGCCCCGTTGTGTCCCCAATTACGTAACGAAATGGGCGTGGACGAATGGGGGTGCACTTCTTTGTTCGTACATTAGAAATTACTTTCCCTGTCCACGCAACCGCTGTTTTCGCCCCTGAACCGGCGATCACGAATACGCGAACGTTCGTTTCGACGTTCTTGCACCGTGTACTAAATATATTCATTCCGAAGCGAATCCTTTGAATTCGTTAATTCAACGTTTGCATCCATTTACCGGATTCGTGCCTTCAGTTCTATTGGCAAGTTCGCAGCTAAAGAATCACGGAATAATCAGAGGAAAAAGGAGGAAAAAATGCATCGCGCAAGATAAAAGAGCTAGAAGAAGCATAACACTCGGAACGAAATTGCCGAGGGTCTTTGTCTTATTTCGCAGGATAATCGGCGGAGGAAGGAGCGAAGAGGGATGCGATGAAGCGAGGTTCAGAGTGCTTAATAACTTTCCACGGTTCCCATGGGCGAGCTCGGAGTCTTCGAAGATTCTGCCGGCGAACGTGGCCTGGATATAAATATTCTTAACGAGGGATGGATGGGAACGAGCGAGAGACGGGTAGCCGAGAGTGGCTGGAAACGGAGGGGAAAACGCGAATAAGGAGCCGAGTTGAACTGCGCCGCCGTTAGGCCGGCCGGACAGAGTCAGACAGCTGGATACAGCGGGGCCCCGTGACATTTACTGGAATCAGTTCGACTGATTTTCAACCGGTTAATTGATCATTTGCATTCCCCGTCCGTGGACGCGCGAGTCACCGGTCCGTGCGGAAACTGGAATCTCGAAAGGTCTGAATTTCCGAATTCTACTCCACGACGTCTCGGCGTTCGGCTGTAATTCGTACGCGGCTCTGATTCGAGCGGGGGAACCGTTCTATAACTGTCGGGACGGTTCCTGAAACCGGTTCGATAAACCGGGTCGCGCGACACGGACACGCACGGAAGCACGAAATACGAATAAAATGATTATATTTGTAGAATGTATTAACAACTTCCTGGCAGCCGGTTAGCCCCCCGACGGTCGTGTATCTTAATTCAATCGGGGCCGGAATCGCGCCGAAATTTTCGCCACGCGAACCCCCCTCTCAGGTTGAAATTGATTTCCTATGCGTTACCGTATTTTCTAACGTGCCAGACCGGTGAAATGGGTCAGGGAACGTCGGGGGAGGGGGCAGAGGGAACGGTCTCGGGCTTGAAAGATGGCGTCTGACAGTGCATATCGTTGCGTTGCGTGCAAGGTCGGGTTCCGTGCAACGCCAGTCAGACCCTCGAAAAATTTTGGCGTGATACGACTCGTAATTGCGTACGTAATATTCAAGTTCGTGTGCCGCACCGGTCTCTCGAGTTCTTTTTCTCTGCCAGTCGGTACTCTGTACGCGGTGTGGTTTTTCTCGACTTCTCGACTCCGCCCCGCGTTTCCTTTCCGCGCTCGAAGAAGGTCAGGCGCCGCCGATACTCTTCCCGCAGAAACGTGGACGTATAGATCCTTCAAGATACCACGGAGGAGCCCATAGATTCCTGCATTCGGCTCAACGGATACGTAAACGAGACGCCTTCTGTCTCGTGTGTTGCCGGAAAGGATGTGTTCCCCTTGATTTACGAATGCGAAAGGACCGATAAATCGACCCTCCTTCCGACACCCTGCGCGGGGATGGTGCGTCCTTTTCGTGCTTCCTGTTTACGATACACGCCTGCGGGACCCAGCGTCGGGAGCAGGGGCTCTTGGCAGGAATAATTAAAAGAAACGCCCTGATTTAACCCCTCTCGCTGTCCGACGGAAACTCGTGCGAGCTACTCGACATGGAATTACAGCCGACTAACAGAGACGTACGGACGAGGATACGGATAACGGAAGCAAGCATTTTTAGCTGTACAAAGTAGCGCGTTTAAGCGCATTCTCTATCCACAAGTGGAACGGACGAGCCTCGATCGGACAGTGGAATACGGCCACCAAGTTCTAGAAAATATTCTAACGGTACGTGACCGTTTCCGATGCGCGTTACGACTAACGTGTCTCCAGTAGTGCGAGACGTCGAACAGTCGGACGGAGCGAAATTACAGGAACGCGTAACGCAACTGTGTCAGCGCGAAACTAAACGTTTCCAGCAACGACGTCGGAAGACATGTAAAAGGTTCCTTACAATCTCCATTCGCCCGTAGAATGTCCGTGTTAATGGTCAGACAACGAACCGGGAAACGGTGGCCAAGGCAGTAAAATATGTAGAAACCATAAAATCTTTTAAAACCCTCCCGAAAATACGGGTGCATGATAAAATGCGGCGTCTCGAGTAGTGCGAGACCGTGTTCGGTCGGAAGAGCGGACGAACGGAAGAACGCGCGACATAAAAACGCATGTAAATGTCACGTCCGAGATCCGTATCGAACTCTCGCGCAAAAGCGTTCGATAAGAATGATTATCAACCTTTTCTGAACAACGGATGCTCGAGATTCGATTATAATCGACATTGATAGGGTATCCTCCGTTCCCTTTTCCCACCGCGGCCACTGGAAACGGAGGAAATATTTTTGATCGCTGGTGCGCTCGGCGGATACCCGTTTGAACGTAACCCGCGTCGAAGATAAAAGTCCCGGTCACAAAAGGCCAACGCGACTCTGGAAATTTCGCAAACACGCGAACGAGTAACAAGCACTTCCTGGTATTGGCTTTGTCCAATCGAAAAAACAGGATCGTCCGATTCGGATTGCGGCGGCGTAACGATGCCCGGGGCCGCGGTGGACGCTGAGAAATTGCATATCGATGGGGCCGACGCGGCCGCCGCGGCCGCCGCGGCCGTTCCGGTGCACCGGTTCCTCCGTCATCTCGGCGAAATTATCCAGTTTCCTGGAGCTTTTGTGGCGCGTGCGCGACGGCAGATGGATATTATTTCGCCAATGGCATCCGGGACCTACATTTCATCGCGGTTCTTTCGATATTCCAGCGGAACCGTAAAACGGTAATGAGGAAGGGTTTCGAATAGCCTCGATTTACGTACGCGCGCACACGCGGACGCGGCGAGGGGACGCGCCAGCGTGGCTGGCTCGAAAATTAGCGCAGACGGAGCTAAGCAAATATTGACCCCTACAACAATAATGGCCCCCGTATTTGCCGAAATCAATTTCGGCGTTACGTCCGAATAGAATTTACGGAAAAACGCCGCGTCCGGAAATTGCGTTACCGACAGCGCAAACGGACGTTTAATTGCGACCGGACTGTCATTGTGTGCCCGGGCAAACTCTGCCCATTCAATGCATTTATACTCGCCGGCAATCGGAAATCAATAAGCAAACAGAAACATTGTTTTCGGATCGATTTCCGCTTACAGATAGGCCGCGCGGCTACGTATGCTCATCAATTAAACGAAATGTTATCGGAGAAAACTGACGGAGGACCCCTCCGCTCGCTCCCGACGCGAAATGGAAAATCAAAGTGTAATCCGGAATCCCATGAAAAACGATTGAATAACGAACGCGACTGGCCCGCCTCTGGTTTCGTACGGTTCGCCACGGTCATACTATCGCGTCCCGTGGACACTGCCACCCGACAATGATCTCCTCGCTTCGGAACAGCTAAATTGCCTCGTCGAAAGAACCCTGATAACGCGACACGTTCGTTTTACGGTGATCAGCGGCGATCAATCGCTGTCCCAGCTAAGATATTGTCGCGGACGAGTCGGCTCGAGATATTCACAAGTAATCGACACGAACACGCTTCGTTTGATCGAACGCTTTCCGCCGGGAAAAGTATACGGTATAGGGACGTTGGACGTTCCAGATTCGCGACGCTTATTCGTCATTACCAGTTGGATACCGGTTAATAAATCAACGTCATTAGCTCCCATTACCGATGCTAAAAGTGCAAAACAAATGACGTGCCTCTCAGTCCGGGCATGTGCTAAAACTTATTACTATAATTCCCCCCCAGGAACACATTCGAACGTAACGTCTCGTTACAAATGGGATCTGATCAGGCGACGGTAATAAGGGAGCGAGCGAGGCACGGCAGAGGGGTCTCGGGAACCCGGGACCGATCGGTTTTCGGGACGCGAGCCGAGAAAATGGAAGTTGCCAGAGAAAAAAGCGAATCGATGAAAACGACCCCGAAACAACGGACGTACGCGCGTCTTTTCTCGCGCTCGATAAATCCCCATCGCCGTGTAATCGGGCCTGCGGCCAGCGAGGAGCACGGAAAAAAGGAAACTAATAGGAAAAGTTCCCGCTGAGGAATTCAGCTACGAAAATTGATTTGCCTCTCGCGCGGAGTCCGGAGCGCGGAGCCCGAAGCGCGGAACGTCCAAGAACTTTGCGCTCGTTTCAAGTTTAGACTCGATTACGGCCTGTCTCCGATAACGACTTAGAATTTGGCATCGCGTCAATAAAAATCCGATGAAACCGAGGGAAAAACGGAACAATAGACCCCCTCGCGACGATTCCGTAAACTGGATTTCAGTTTCGAAGCTACGTTACGAGCGACCCGGGAAACCTAGAACCGGATGGAACCTGCAGAAAGACTCCCCCAAGATATATATTCATCCGCACAATCTTCAAAGTCCGACGGTGAAAATCCGCTGCGCTATCGCAGTGTTTTGCATGTTCCATTTATATCCGGTTCCGCTTGTCCCAGAGTTCTATGGGCAACAGTGAAAGATGAGGGGCCGAGAGAAAGTCCTTCGCCTGATGACGTACTCACATATGCTGTCAGAGGTCTCCCGATGAAAAATGCCGTTTTGAAGGAGACAGGCCGGCCCGACAGAGGCGAAAGTTTGCCGGGCGGACGCGAGTAGGGAGGGGGACGGCCGAGAAAAAGGGCGGGCGAGAAAACAAGATCACGGGACGAGTGGCCCGTCGGAGGATTTCGACAGCGCGCGCCAGAGTCGGGGGTTGCTCGAGCTTTCTCGCCCCCTGCCCGCCCTCTCGGCGCGCCGCAAAACTTGTCCCGTTAACTTCTTCCCAAGAAGTTCGTCCTATGAATAGTTTCGCGAGTATGAATCGCTGATGCGGCCCGCGCTTTCATCAGTTTCTCTCGGCCCCGGGTCTCTTCAGGCTAAATGAAAAAAGAAATTGAAGCAATAGCGGATAGCGATACACCGGGCCGGTTCCGCCTGGAAATTCCCCGGAACCGCGGTAACGACGGGATTCATTCATATTTATGATCCCACTAATTTTACATCGACGGCGCGGCTCGCAGACACCGGCGCACGGGGGCCCCCGGATGAAAAGACGGCGCCGACCCAAGCCGACCCAAGCCGCGAGCGCCCGTGGCCGCCCGTGGCCGCCCGTGGCCGCCCGCGCGCCCCGGAATCAGCCACCAACCGTTGACCTCATTAGCGATGCATATTATGGTACAATAGATAAGCGAGCGAAGGAGGAGCGCCTTTCCGCTTCGACTTCGGCCCCCGACGATCAATTAAAAAACAGCCGCGGTGGACAGGGATTCCGTGCATCCCCCGAGTCGAATTCCCCGGACAACGGGCAAACGCGAAGGGGATGAAAGAGTCGGAGGAAAGAAAAGGATCCGACTAGCCGGATCCTCTTGGACATCTCGGCTTTTGTGGCTGGTTAATTTTTCGGGGGTGCAGAGGCACACGGTTCTCTCGGGGGCAAGGAGAAGTCGCCGGGAGTCGGGCAGGAGGGGGAGAAAAAAATGAATGAGAAACGGAGGCAGGGTTCCAGCAGGGGACTTGCCGGGATAATCGTCGAGCGTAGGCCCGCAGCAATCGGGTTCGACTCGACGGAACTGAAAACTCAACTCGGCTCGGCTGAGCTCTCTAGCTGGCTCCAGCTATTGATCGGAGGCCGACCGGGGTCAGAGTAGCAGTGGACTACATCGGTACACCTACGAGTGCACGCCGCTCCATGTGTTGGTATGTGCACCCCTGCACACCGACGCGTACCCTGCACACGGACGGACAGCATCTATCCTCTCTAACCACCGACCCTACCTACGAGGCACCAGCCGCGTTGCGACGTCGCTATTTACTTTACAGTTGCGCCTACCGGAATGCCGTGCAAATGCACACGCCGTTCCGCTAACTCCGTTACCGAACGGTTTACCCGGAACGCGTTCGCGGATTTAAACGGAAATCATTTCCAGCGAATCTGCCGGCCGTTCGATCAGTTTTTCCGCTGGGCTCGCGTGATACTGCACGCGAGCTTGTCGGGATGAGTCGAGTCAGGCGGTTGCCAGGCACGTCTGACTAGACACCAACCGATTCTACTTCGATTGATTTTCCTCCAGGGTGTACACTTGTCCGCGATAACTTTCAATATTTTCGTTGCGTTTCGAGGTTCGAATGGGATCGAAATTGCCAAAGACCGTTGGAAATACAATGATTACGTGAAACGTTCGGTTGGTCGCGGCTAGAGCGTACAACGTTTAAGTGGCATTCGCCACGTGGCACGATTTCCCAGCGCGATTTTCGGCCCACGGAGGGCGGCGACCTTCGGTTTCGACACCCTCTAATTTCGCCAGTCGAATTTACAATTTCAGAGCGCCGCGTCGCAGCGAAATTGCGCGATGTTTCTATTTGAACGTGCCCGGTTGCGACGCATCGAAATAGACACCGCGATCGCGCGCGATAACTCGTCAGCGATCCGGACGACGCGTAAGAACGCGGCCCACTCCTCTTCCGCCGTTCGAATGGACCGTTACTTTCGAGATTAGGATCGTCGGTTTGCGTGTGACTCACCTCGTTGGTGTTCCATCGGTGCCTCTGAGTAGGGAAATGCTCGGCTCGTGGCAGGGTCTCCAAATTCTCCGGAAGTTTTATCGGATCCCCATCTAAACAGAGCAATAAAGACGCGGTGAAAATGATGCCCTCGAACGTCGGATATTTCGCGGGGCGGAGGGGGCCGAGCAGCGTGGAACAGCTTCCAATATTCAGGGAAACTCGATAGCCGTCCTCTCCCCCCACCGTCCACGCACACCTCCGCGTCGCGCACTCTACCCCTCTCGCGGCGGGTTTCGTTTACACCAGCTTTTGTTAACTCTATCATTCGAGTGCTAGGCTCGATAATCCGAACATTCCGCGTGTCACGCGAGTTACCGTAAATTTCGTGCTCGCACATTTATACCGACGAAAGCTTAGACGTTTGCATAACACATCATTAGACGTGTTTATATGCAACGGATCGAAGCTGTTATCGATCAGGGAACGCAACCGGCCCTCTCTTCCCCCATCTGAGGCCACCCACACCCGGTTCTTTTACGCGAGAACAAGAAAACGACAGCACCCCCTCCCTTCATCCGTGGGTAATGCATTTTTCACGTGCTCTAACGTTGCGTTTCCAAGAATTCAAATGCGTAATTGATTTAAGAGAGAGATAGTGAGATAGTGAGAGAGAGAGAGAGAGAGAGAGAGAGAGAAAGGCAGACAAAGGGGGAGAGAGAAAAACACAGAGACAGAGAGAGAGAAAGAGAGAAAGAGAGAAACAGAGCCAAGGGAAGGCTTTTCTATTTTTAGAAAACGGTCCCGAAGAGCGAGCGAGGATTATTTTTCATTGAACGAGCAGGCACCAATCGAGTAATTCAATTTTCTGGGTCACGTGGCGGTGCGATTGGTCGAGCGCTGTTAACCGGAAACCATCGACGTGGAAAAATTGCGACGTGTTCGTGCGCGGGGGGATTACTCCGACGACTCGACGCACGAAAAGTTCTTTTTTCCTTGCCACCCCCCGTTCCGGGCGAACAAATTATCCGAATAAATTACGCGCGGCCGACGTATCGACGACATTAAGAAAACGGCCGTCCGTTCCAGTGAAATATGTCAGTTTACCGCCCTCGACTCGGTCCGTAGGAACGTTATTGATATCACCGGGGCTAGTGCAGCTGCACTTTCTCGGCTCCCCCGATAATTTATCGGCGATACCCTCCGCGTATTATGAATTTTCGCGGCGTCTCCCGCGCGGCCCGTGCCGGCTGCCTTGTCGGATACACAAGGATGAGTGATATCTCAATTTCGGATCGATCCGCGTGCAATTTCAAACAAGGAAGAACGGCACGTCGTGCGCATAGATAACGCGCGTCGAGGAGGAATCGTCGATACGAGAATCTCCGCGAGAGAGATCGCACGGGCGGCGGGTGTCAGAAAAGGAGAGAAAAGAAAAGGAACAAGCTCTCAACTGTGTGTGTGTGTGTGTGTGTGTGTGTGTGTGTGTGTGTGTGTGTGTGTGTGTGTGTGTGTGTGTGCGGTCTAGACGCGAGAAAGAAAAGAAGAGAAGAAGCTGGGGCCAGAAGAACGGAAGAAACGAATAATATGATGCGAGAACAAGCGGTTTCAGTGGTTCAGCCAGTGGTCCGATAAAAATCAGCTGTAAAGAAAACCGTAGGGCGGCCGGTATATTTGTTTCGTTCGTTTCTCGGGGCTAAGATGATGAGGAGACTCACTTGGTGCGAGCGGCGTCGGGTAGGTCGCGTGATAGACGACACGCTGTGGATTCGAATGATTGTAGCCCGCCATTTCCGTGGCGCTCGTTCGAGCGACCGCTTCCTGGATCTTACCGATCGTGGCCGATCGTCATCGTCCTTGGACGTACGCTAACCGCGAGCGTTGCTGCGCTCCCCTCGCTGGCATCCCCGGGCTCCTCGTGCGCTTGGACGAGCGTGCGGCTGATATGGCGACCCGACAGTGGTCGGCGCTAGCGATCCCCGACCGTGACAAGCTGCGACGGCACTCCTTTTGTCAGGAGAGTTTGCTGCCGGGTTCTAGGATGGAAACACGACTCGCTTGACGTTGCCCTCTGCGTGAGGCTCGTGCACGTGGGTGGTGGTTCCCCTTAGAACGGCAAGGCATATCCCCCGCAGGCTCGTGTACGCGAGCCAGCTTGTCCTGTCGAAACTGTCTGCTCTCGATCGTAGAGTCAATCGACGGAGGAAGGAGAAAAAATAAAGAACGGGGAGGAAGAAGAAGAAGAAGAAGAAGAAGAAGAAGAAGAAGAAGAAGAACAAGTAGTAGTAGTACTGGTGGTGGTGGTAGTAGAAGAAGTAGAAGAAGAAGAAGTGGAAGAAGAAGAAGAAAGAGACGCCGAGAGAGTCACAGAAGTCCACGCGCAACGCGGCGCGACGGGCTCCGCGACGGACTCCGCGACGGACTCCGCGACGCGACGTACACGGGCGACACACGTGGAGGTCGGACGCGTGGAAATGATAACCGCGACGATATCGAACAACCCCCGACTTTTCAATACTTTCTTCCTTTTCTTTCTCCTCCTTCCGTCCTCCTGTTCGTCTTCGGCGTGTCGCTGCTCTTCTCCTCCTGCTCGCAAGCCTCTGCCTATCGATACTTCTCTTGACCGCTTTCAATGTAAAAAGGACCGTAGCGTCGATACAGTTTATTTCCTAGGCGCCTCCTCCTCGCGCAACAATACGAACCGTGTGCTTACTCTTGCTGCCCGTTCTCTCTCTCTCTCGTTTCTCGAGCCCTGCGTCTCGGCTCTGCTCTTCGCCTCTACGACCTTGTTTCCTTTCCTCGTTACAATTCAGTCCTTGGCCCTTTTTCCTCTCCTCTCCTCCGATCTTCTCTGTCGCTCTCTTTCCCTCGACTCTTTTCCTCTCGTAGATGCACAACACTCTCTCTTGTTTATCTCTTCGTTTCTTGTTCTCTGTTCTCCTGCTACGCGTCAGCCTTGTCTCTTTCCCTTGTTCCGCTCGCTTCGTTTCTCGTTGTGCGTTCCGGAGCTGTTACTCTTCTTATATGCTAAGTTACAACACTCGACCTGTCCCTGTCCGAGGGACAAAACAACGTAAGGGTCACACAGCGTACTGAGAGAACTTAAAAACGAGATCAGTCCGTGGTCGACGCGGTTTACGATCGCCCTTTCACGACTTCTTCCGCGTTCCCTTCTTGCGTATTCCCTCCTCGATTCCCTCCTGCTGTCTTCCCTTCTCCTCGCCTTGCCACTCTTTCCTCGTGCTTTCTTCCTCGAACGCGCGACTTTCCGCTCGCCAGTGGTAACTTTAGAAAATAGACGATCCTTTTCCTCTTGCCCCGTCACCTCTCCCTCTCTGTCTCCTCTCTCACGCTCTTTCTCTCTTTCTCCCTCTCTCTCTCTCTCTCTCCCTCACTCACTCCTTCTCTCGCTCCCTCTCTTTCTCTCTCTCTCTCTCTCTCTCTCTCTCTCTCTCTCTCTCTCTCTCTCTCTCTCTCTCTCTCTCTCTCTCTCTCTCTCTCTCTCTCTCTCTCTCTCTCTCTCTCTCTCTCTCTCTCTCTCTCCCCCTCTCTCTCTCTCGCTCGCTCCCTAACACTCTCTCTTTTCCCCTCTCACCTCTTTCCCTTTTCCAAATAATCCCTTATCCTCGTGTCCTTCTCCACGCGGTATCCGAGCTTCGCGACGACGCCGTACCAGGGACTGGAAATAGTTTTTTACGTTTGTCGTATTTCGCGTTCCGTGTTCTTTGTATTATTACTTTGTTTTGTTGTTGCTGTTGCTGTTGCTGTTGCTGTTGCTGTTGCTGTTGCTATTACTGTTGATGTTGTAGTAGTAGCTGTTGTTGTTGTTGTCAATTGTTGCTGTTACCTTTGTTCTTATCTTTTTTCTTGTTAGTACAGAGGTCTAAGAGTTTCTTTTTTGTTCTTTGTAGAGTAGGTACAGAGAGACGTTTTAGGAGAACGTTGTTGTGTATTATTTTGCGTGTTATTTAGTGTTATTTACAAATATGTATGTTTTTGTTTTTGTTAATAAAATAGGTTGAAATTAGTCTTTGGCCCCGCGTGTCTGCTCCCGAGCGGCGGGAGCCGCAGAGTGAGCCAACCCGCGACTCTCGACCTCCGTCCATCGCCCCTCTTTTCGCCGTTCCGCGACTGTCCCCTACCCCTTTGCTATTCCGCCATTTCATAGCCCCCGTCCGCCCCTCCATCGAGGCCAGTCCGACTATCCAGCCCCAGCCACAGCCCCTGTCTGCCGAATCCCTTCAGCCCCTCGCCCCTTCCACGCGTCCGCTGCACCTTCCTCAACATCCGACCTCCTCCTGCACCTCTCCCCTGCCCTCTCACTCTTCCACTCTATCTCTTTCTCTCTTTGATTACCCTCTCCTGCCCCCCACTCGCCGCTAGAACCCCTACTATACTAACGCCCCACCATTTCCAACCCCCTACTCCCGAACTCTACGTGTTCCAGCACGAACGGTAAGGTGTGCGCACGTGTACGTGGCACCGCGTGCAACTGTGAGGGTGCACACCGAGCCAATTCCGCGGAGAACCCGCGGCCGATGCTACCTACCTACCTACCTATCCACCTACCTACCTACCTACCTACCTACCTACCTACCTACCTACCTACCAACCTACCTACCTACCTACCTACCAACTAGCCGACCGACCCACCAACCCTCGTGGAAAACTCCAGCGGAGTTGTAAATTAAGGATTACCGAGGATGCAAATTAATGCCTAAGCGTTGCATTTCTACCTACCAACTGCCGACTGGGAGCAAGGGGGTGGCGGCGGCAGCTACCTAGGATCATCCGCCGCGCGCTGGCAACAGAGAATAGTTGTTGCTCCGGGGGGGGCCCGTCGAGCCACGATAATCGATTGTTATCCGACCTTCTGCGGCACATTTGGAGCCATGCGGGATAACTTCTGTACGAGCATTTAACGAATCCCTTTCGTCCGCGTCCTCTCTCTCTCTCTCTCTCTCTCTAGCCACCGTCCTAGCAGCCGAGCACGCGGAGCAGAGCCGAGCGGAGCGGCGCGGCGCGCGGTTACACCGTTCCGGATTTACGGAAGAGCTTTGGGTCGCCGCGCGCGCGGTTCCCCGGGAGCCGTACGCTCGTGAAACGCCGCGCGAAGTATCCAGGCCGCTGGAAAGAGGAGGGATGGGGGCGAGGAAAGAAAAGAGGATGAACTCCGCCGCGGCCGGTAACTTCTCTATTTTTTTTAATTAGCGAGGGTAGTTTAACTGGGACGAGGGTAGAAAGCGGCCGCTTGATTCGGTGATAAATCGGCTTTCCGAGCAGGCGGGCCGCGAGGGGGGCGCGCGGCGGGCGCGCGGCGGGCACTGGCGGAATGGAAATCGGCCTTCCTTTTTCCCGGGGAGTTTCTCCGGCGTCCGAGAAATAGGCTAGACCGGGGGGGGGGGGGGGCAGGACTTTAAAAATGCAAAATTGCAGTGATTCAGCATTTATCGAACACCTGACATCCTTCGTACCGCCAATGGGGAGAAGCTCCCGCGAGCTGCCATCAATATTTGCGTCTACCGCGGAAACTTCCAACGCCGACACCCCCGGTCGCCGCGACCCCTGCGCCGTCCGCGCCGAAAAACCAGGGGAAATAAAAAACCGAGAAGAGGCTGCCAGCGAGGATCGAACGGCCGCGGCCGGTTAACAAATCGAAATTGTTCCGACGCGGCCCACGAGGAGCGAGGAAGACACGGGGGGTGGGAGGCTCCCTGGAGAAAGAAAAACCCGTCGAATAGGAGAAAAATGTTGAACAGATTCTCCGCCGCTCGGGGACGCATAGGCGCAGCCCGTCCGGCCCGGTTCACCCCCTCGGTCCACCCCCATCCGGCGCCGAACCCTCTAAACCATATTCCACTCACAACCTACGGAGTCGTAGGTTATAACCGGCCGCCTTCGCGCCCTGGCACACGTATTTCCCACACGTGTCCAATGACAGCGGTCGTGTCTCTCGGCGTGCAGGCAAGAGACTTGCAAGCTAAGGCCTGCACGGCAGCCGACTATAAGCAGGGCATGACACAGCACACATTGGATTCTCTCGCGGAAGGTTCGCGTCGAATTTTAATGGAAGTGCTGCCATCTCCCAGTGACCCCTGCAAGCGGACCGTCTCTATCTCTCCGCGTAGCTATCGGTGAACGAGCGAGAGAAAAAAAGAAGCAACGCCGACGGAGAGGGAAACAGAGTGCTGTACAGAAAAAAGGGGGGAGCCGCGACGAGAGCGCGACGAGAGCGCGACGAGAGCGGGCCGGGGTGGAAATCACTCGGGCGTCGGGCCCGAGACCCACCCCCCTAACGCGAATCTGATTAATGGATGGATTCATGGGCGCGTATTTATATGGATTTAAGCGGCGCTTTCACGCACCCACACGTAGCCGCGCGGGACGCGCATCCCACGCGCGTGTGAATCGACGCGCATAACCCGTTGGCTCTGCGTTAGGCTTTCGGGGCGGGTGTGCGGTCTGTTTACACGGATACACGCGCGTCGGGCATGTGCGGCCGAGCACACGAACGGGCCGCGCGGCGAGGCGGAGGTGGCGTCTAACGGGTGGGGTCGTACATTTTCGCGCATAAGCTCGTAATTTATCCAGGAACTCGTAATTGAGCGCGTCTCGTAACGAGGAGCTCACCGACGAAATCAAATAAGCCGGCGAATCGCCGGACAACTTCTCGCGCCCTGCTCCCCGACAGCCTTCGTCGATTTATCGACAGCGCTGTTTATTATTTCGGGATCGCGGGGAATCCGCGAGGCTTAACCCTCCACCCCTTTCCTTTCCGCCCAGCGTCGGAGCGCGCGATAACGATGTCGCCGCTAATGGGATGAAAATGTTCGCCTCTTTTCGTCGGCGTCCCTTTTTTCTCGTAGCCTCGGGAACGCGAGGTTCCCGTGTCGCGCGCTTCTCTCTCACCCGCGTCGCGACTCAATCGAAAGAGGCGGTTCGAGAGGTTACTTTCGGATAGACTCGCGCCGCGAGGGACGAATAGCGCCGCGGTGGACGCGAGTGACTGGTAAGCGTCCCACGGTCACGGACGATCTGTCATTGTTCCTCCCGGAGGGCCGCACCGGCAACTAATTTTTGGTATCGCGCGAGTCCGGCCGCGAGTCCGGCCGCGGGCGTGCGCCAGCGGCTCCATGATTTGCGAGCGACCGTCGGAATGGAACGGTTACACGCAGCTGAATTCGTTCGCGTTCGCCGGATTTATCGTTCCCAGCCGGAGAAGAATACCCCTGGCGCGCGCGGCCGCCACGCCGGGATCCGCGCGAACGTTTTGATAGCGAAACTTCCGTTCCGCGACCGCAGAATCAACAACTATAAATCGCCCGGAGGGCTCTCCCTCTTTGATGGGGGTTCTAATTGTTTCGTAACCGGGATTTATCGTTCTATAATTCACGGAATTACGAACCCCGGCGCTCGCACCGGCCAACCCCCGGGACAATGGGTCCCCGTGACCGGGAATTAGCGGCGGGGTATCGTATTTCCGAGATCAGTATGTCACACGGATTTTGAGACGTGTCCGCGTGATTTGGGTCAGCACGCGAGCCTGGAAGGGCTAATAACCTAAAGGTCTTCCTCCGTGTGTTAAACGCGACATAAATAGACCCGTCGCCTGCTCGTGCCCCGTGTCGCAACCTTCCGTCCGCCTAACGACCAAACGCTTTGTCCGGCGACCCCGAAGAACGGCGAAACGATTCGAATTAACGGGGCGCCTCTGCTTTTTTTCTCTCGACCCCCTCCTGCCGCCGCGAGCGAACGGCGCGCGGCTCGGTCGAGTCACTTAACTAAATTGGACACACGTTAATCGGATTTGATTGCCGGCCAGATTCGGATGATCGACTGGTTACACGGTACTCTGTGCAATTGCCCGCGGAGCGGCACGAAGGAAAAAGGAAGAGCTGCGGAGAGAAGCAGCCGGAGAAACAAAGGGGAGAAAACTGGCAGGGAGAAATTAAACGGCTCGAAGAAAAGGAAAGGAAAGTAAAGGCAAGGAAAGGAGAGGGTCCGCCGAGCCAAAGGGGGCGGGAACCGGCCGAGGGAAGAAAGATCTCTGGGATTGCCACGATCAAAGGACGGAAAATAAAAACAAACGACGACGCCGGCTGCCGGGCCGGGGAGGGGGAGCAAATTAGAAAGAGGTGGAGGTGCCGGGAAGAAAGAGAAAGAGAAAGGGGGCTCGTGGGTTCTCGCGATGCAGACGGGGCAGGCGCGAGGCGATCAATTACGTAACTCGATAAAACTGGGTCACGTGTCAAAGTGCGGAGCCATCCCCAAGGTGTCCAACTTTTTGGTATAAGCTCGTAAATTACCAGTCAGCTAGCTGCCGCTACCCCCACGGCTTTAAATAGAACGTTGGCAAAGACTCCTGTCCAACTATCTCTCCTCTACCCCGCTTTCTCTTTCCCACCCCCTCGCCGTAATTTCTCTCTTCCTCTATCTCTCCGTCCCTCCGTCTCTCCGTCTCTCCATCTATCGTCCTTTCGGTTCGTCACTCGGATCTCCCTTGCCCCTTTTATCCCTAATCCGCGAGGGGCCCTCCCCTTGTTCCTCTATCACGTAGGATCGCTCCTCGTTTCGGACGAGTAGCGCGGAGGCAAAGTTAGCCGGACACGTAAGTCGCCGGTCGTTAGTCGCCCGACGACGATAGCTCGTCGAGCCATCCAGAAGGAGAAAACAAGAGAAACGAGAAGGGCGGAGAGGCAGGGGGCCGAGAATGAGAGTCTTCCAGGAGCGCGGAACGGTGGAGACGGGGGACACGTAGACGGTGCTCTGTGCATGTGTCTACGTGGCTGGCTGGGGAAGGAACCAGAAGACGGAGGAGAAAAGAGAATTCCTGTGTACCTATCCCAGCGCGGGCCAAAAAGGGACAGCAAGAGAACCGGAGCGGTCTCTCTGTGTGTACAAGTGTTCCGTCGCGAGCTAAACGAAGAAGAACGGCGCGGAGAGAGCGAGACAGGGAAAGATAGCGCCCAAGCTAGAGAGGGACAGAGAGAGAGAGAGAGAGAGAGAGAGAGAGAGAGAGAGAGAGAGAGAGAGAGAGACCGTGACGGCAGGAAAGCTAAGACAATCAATAAGATCGCCCGGTCTGAAGGAGCTCGTGCTCGGATTCGTCGAGTTGCTTCGGCACTTCCTGCCAGGGACCGTGAGGGACCCGCGTTTAACAGCTAAGTCGTAGTGTACAGTCGTTAAACGCAACGTTCTCGAATTAGGATCCCCCCGAGGAAACGCACGAGCGAGGAATGGAGTCGGACGATCCGCTGAAAGGGAAACGATAGGGGCAGGGAGATCAGTCGTAGCACCGGGACGCCGGGAAAGGGGGATCGCGGGGGACGACGGTGAGATTTCGTTGAAAAACTGACCAGGGGGATGAGACAGCGGTGTACTACAAGAAAAAAGGGGGGCGCAGAGGGAAAGGGTGGTGGGAAAGAAAAGGGTATCTCCTCGAGGGGTCGATACCTACTCTAGTCAGCGGCAATCGGATAGGTCAGGATAGACAGGGATAGGCAAGGATAGTCGCAGCCGAAAGGCGGTATACAGTGTACAGAGCCAGCCAACCAGCGACGCCCTCGATCCCGAGGATGCATTCCGACGCTCGCGCGGGACAGTAATTTCTGGGTACCGACCACTAAATTCCGACGATCACTCGACGCCGTCGTTGTCCTCGTCGTCCTCGTCGGCGGCGTTGTTTCGCACGGGGAAAATTACGATCGCGGATCCAGCGCGATCGCCACGCCGCCGGTTCGTCCTTCGGGGGTGAATCGCGCTGGATCGGGCCGGTGATCGATAAACGCGAAGAAACGGAGAGGCAGGATCCTTTTCCGGAGGGTGGAAAAATCGCGCGCTGGCTCGCCCTGATCGTGCAGAAGAGGAAAAGCCGCGAGGTGACGGGGTCGCCGCTCTGGCGGATATCGCCGGAACTAGGAATTATCCCCATCGGGGCTTACCCGCCAGGGTGCACTTCTTTCGGGGGTATTCCGATGGAGAGAGGAGAGCTCGCCGAGCCCCGAGCTCCTGGAACGCTCGAACTGGGCCGCGGCACCAGTCGATAAGGAAGACAACCTGTTTAACAATGCTTTCCGGGCGGGAAATACAGTCGTTCCGAGGGCACGGCTGTTCCAGGATAACAGCCCTAGCCGGGCGTGCAGGGGTTGATCGATTCCGCGGCAATCGTGCGAGGATCCCTTGAACCTTGAGTCCCGGGATCAATGGGGGTTAAATATACTCGGTTCGCCGAGCGAAAATAGCGACTGTACACTGTTAAGATAAATTTGCTGAATGGCGGAATAGTTGGAAGACACGGAAAGGAAGATGGAGATTAGAAAACGGGAATCACGAAGAATTTCAAGGTCCCTTCGAACCCAAGGTTTATCGAACTCGACTTCGCATTAATTACGAAGCTACGAGCTCGGAAATACACGATGCACTTGGAAAGAGTGCAGATTTGCATCCTCGAACAATAGGAGTTTCGCTTGGACAGTTTCCCCTATCTTCGATCTCGACAGAGATATTCAGCTGTTCCGTTTCTTCCGACTCACCTTGTATATCTACCGATAAGATCTACTTTAAGCGACGGAGGTGGAGGCGCGGAAAGGTATACGTATTTCTGTAAGGCCTGCACAGCGTGCTGAGAACGACAGGTGTAACGGATATAAGTAAACTTGAAGAAAATTCTATCGCGCGGTCGAAATAAAGCCAGCGGTCGCGATTATCGTTGGACTTTGCACTCCTTTCGAGCCGATGCTTCTTTGGTCATCGGGGATGCGTTCAATGGTCTCGAGCCACACAAAACAAACCCGATACGAATCGACGACGGGTTAACGCGAAGCCAGTTTTCAAGGGAACTCGTGTTCCAGCGGGCTGAACGCGGGACGAAACTTTACGCAGAAGTTTGCAACTGCGACGAAAGCTCGGTCGCGTGGGAATTCGTGTCAGTATCGACTGCCGCGAGACTGTTCCTCTTCCACCCACCCCCACCGGCCGCGTCGCTTCTTGCGTTTTCCCGGTCAGGAGCAGGCAACCTTTGTCTCGGCGGTGATACGTTCGCGGAAGAGAGGGCTGCGTAACGTTAAAACGTGTCGAAAACGCATCGGATCGTAAAATTCCAGCGAGTCGAGGGAACGAGTGAGAGAGAGAGAGAGAGAGAGAGCAGAGCGACGGGGAGGGAGGGAGAGAGAGAGAGAGACCGAGCGAAAGAGGAGGGTGGTTTCAAGATCGAAACGGCCTGTCCTACTTTCAGTAAAAGCATTATACGCGGACCTGCATGCGTGCAGATTCGAAGCAAAACATTTTTTTTTCCTCTCCTCTCTCTCCAGCCTCTCTCGACGCTACGCGGTCGCAACTAGAGAACGAAAATAGCTCGTAGCGTTTCGCCGCGAGGGTAGCACGCCCCTCCGCAACCGAAAACCTGTTCGATTGCTCGCTGAGAAAGGTTCTAATCTTGCGCTGTCACCTGGATCAACCGTCCGGCCCGCGATGCCCGCGATTCGAGCGGAAAACGCGCACGGTTGGAAATGTTTCGAAAAGAATTGAACCTGCATTGGGTGTATTTCTGCCGCGCCTATTCCACGCCGGTAACTAGGCCTGCATATGCATACCGCGTGCATATATTCAATTCTAGAAAACGAGGAGAGGGCGAGCGATAAAGAGGACGGCGTTTGACGGCGACAGAATCGAGGAACGCGTGACGCCGATGTTTAACGCGCGGGAAAAATATATGAGGAACGAGGGAATCGAGGAGGGAACAACAGAGAGTAGGGAAACAGCAGGAAGAAAACGAGTGCAGGAACCCACCGAGCAAAAATTCTACGACCGGCCCTCTCGCGCGACGGATTAACAGAGGGAAGGAGAACGGCAAGTTTCGAGAAGGTCCTCGCGTAATAGATCGTTTCTCTTTTCTCCGGTGGAAAAGTTTAACCAGATTCCAGGCTTCGAGTGGTTCGAGCTCGATGCGATAAGGACAAGCGAATCCTTCCGCTTCGAGCTCTATTTTCGATACCGCCAGGGAAAGGAGGTGCGAAAACCGATTATCGCGCGATCGAATCGATTTTCTCTTTCGTCGAGCAGTTTTTCCGGTAGGTGAACATTTGTAGCTAGAATTCCGTCGCAAAACCGTGTGTGCTCGATACGACCCTTAACCTCCCGTCGCGTCGCTCGAAATTCATTAATACGAGGGCACGAGTAATTGTTTCCCCCCGCCGTAGAAGTTAACGCAAACTATGTATAATTCATGCGGGCTTAAATAGTTTTGATTCCGAACGAAATTCGATCGATGACGGGGCTCATTTGAAATTTAAATACGCAACTTAAAGGGGACGAACCGAAGAGCGCGACCCTCGTCGCGTTCCGTCGGCGACACGCGCGGAATTCGGAATTCGGAATTCGGAATTCGAAATTCCGCGTCCGGCCGAAATCGAAGCGCGAACTCGAGGCAACGAAACAACTCCGTCGAAGAACCGACAAAATGGCGTTCCGCTCGCGGGTCGAATATAGCGGAGTATAGTTGACGGAGAAACTTGAAAATCACGCGGCATTCGTTCCCCCGGTCGTGCCGTCGGATGCGACCAACTTCTGCATTGTTTTATCGTCTTAATTAATCTACCGGTTCATAAAATGAGGCACCACCACCGTCACGAGAGATCCAATTGCCGGGAACTTTTATTAAAGCAGTTTCCCGAATGGCGAAAATTTCTGCCACGGCCGAGAGTTACTCCGCCGACCGACTATACTTCCGATAGCCCGGCGTAACGTGAATAGAAAAGAGAGTGGCTGTTGGAAAAAACTAATAATAAAAACTGTAGGAACATTTCGCTGGGTCGCGTGCACGGATTCGAGCAATTTATGGAACTGGTACCCCCGTGCGAGGGAAACAATGTCCCATTTCTCGACGCACTTCCGTCGAACGTAACCGAAATCGTATCGATTCCGATTATCGAGGACGACGGAGCAAGGGCCGTTCCACGAACACGGAGCCGTAACTTTGAGAACGGTTCACGACCGTACTGGAAACGGCAGCGCCGTTGCATAAACAGGAAAGAAAACGATTGGCCGGGCAGAAGTAGCGGGCCGATGACGCCGGGATAAATAATTCACGGCGGGATCGGCTGGTCCGTCAAAGGGTAAAAGCAGAGTAACGGCGGAAGTACTTACCGGAGATGGGATCCGCGCCATCGAGCTTCCTGTCTAAGGAGACGTTCTCGTGCGCGGCTTCCTTGCTCGTCCTTGGACGACATCCAGCGTTCGATTCGCCGGTCCCGATACCGTCCTGGCTCTTGTGATCGTTCCTCGGATGATCGTTTCTCTCGCTCGCCTTCGAACCGCCGCCGCCGCCGCCGCCGCCGCCGCCAACCCCGACCTTCGACGACGTTTTGCTCACGATACCGCCGGCGTTGCCGTTCAAGTTGGCGTTCAAGTTGGCGTTCACGTTCACGTTCACGTTCACGTTCCCGTTCCCGTTCGCAGACACGTGATTATCCGCCTGATGGAAAAGACGCGAGAAAACCTTGCTAAAGTGCTCGGGGGAGAACATGAAACGGAAGTGCGTTTTTCGCGCGGCGAACGGAACACGCCGGTTCCCGCCGGGCGTCAGTCAACGCCGCTTTAAAATCCAGTCGGTGAAATTGTCCCGTGTAATCGGAAGTCGGTCGTTTCGATCTAATTGCATTTTCGTTCTGTGATTAACGCGTTAGACCTGTAAGGACATTTCACGGTTGGACGACGGACGTTTCTGACGGGGCTGCGGCGCCGATCAAATCTTTCGGACCGCTTATTCGGCAAAACTGCAATTCGTTGGTTGGTTCCTGAAATTCCACTCGAGCCATCGAATCGGGAACCTTAGAATAGCTGAAACGGAAAGTGAGTGCTCGTGAATCGGGAAACCGAGAGAAACTCCTTTGGAACTGTGGCTCGAGATGGATCCAAGGCTGCGCCATCCGAGAACCGAGCTCCTAGAAAGACAAACGGACAGGCAAAGAAACAAAGCATCGAACAGTGTCCGAACAGTGTCCGAGCGGACTCCGCGGAGGGTCAGGTGGAATCGCCTGGCGCAACGAAAGTCGGCCAATAGGAAAATCAAATTTGATCCGGTCAAGCCGCAAGCAGCCGCAAGCAGCCGCAAACGCGATGAATTAATCGACTCACCGTGGTGGTCATGCAGGTCGAGGAGGATGAGCGGACAACGACGATACGGTTCTGATTGTGATCATTGGAGGCAATCGTGGACACGGCGGCGTGATTGCCGAGCCCATGGGTCTCGTGGCCGTTATTGGATCCGGCATTGGAATTGGTGTTGCCGGTAGTGACGCCGCCGCCAAGAGAAGTCTGCCTGATCACCAGAACGCTGCCAGCCGGCTCCAGCACGACCACTTGCCTCATCCTAGCCGCGTGCAGCCCCTATCTCAGCGATCGTCCTGCCCGTTCGAACGGCGGTCCTCCGCGCTGACGAGCAACGAGAACGCGCGCGCGTCTGTGTATGCGTGTGTGTGTGCGCACAGGTTGTGCACGTCCGCCGCGCTCCCTCGGAAACGATCCTCCTTCTTCGGCTGATCCAAAGTAACCGACGGGAAATGCGTTCTCCAGCCTCCGCGCCCCTCGGGGTTCTTAAAGCTCCAGCGCGATTGCTGCCACCTGCTCCTCCTGTACACACGTACACCAAGACACCCGGCGATATTAAAGCTGTCGTCTTAAAGGATGATCCTACCTCCATCCTATTTCGCGCGGCGCGGCGCGGCCTTCTCTCTCTCTCGTACGAGCGGCCGTGTCACCCGGGACGTGTACCGGGCTGGCTTCTCTCGGAAGGCAAATCGATGAGATTATTTTTTGCGAGCATCGTCTGCGACTGACTGCCCGCCGATCAACCCGCTTCTCGCTGGGCCGCTTTCACGGAGCTACCCCCGGCGACTGATTTCGAGTCGCCCCGCGCCACCCCCCGTCCCGTGACGAGTTGTAAACAGAGCCGCGCGCGACCAGCCCGAGCGACCAGCCCGAGCGACCAGCCGCGCGCGACGGCCCGGAAAACTCGAACCTATTTCTCAACGCAGCCCAGCGACAAGATATTTGCTCTGGCGATTGCGCTGCAAAGACGGCGGCCGCTCGTTAATCTTTGATTTCTCCCTGCAGCAGGATTACTGCTGCACAGGATTTTCCTCCGGTTAAATACTCGGACCCTTCTCGCCTGATTAAACGGCGGGACAAATAAAACGGGTTTACGCGAGTGATCGAGTCGAGTCGAGTCGAGTCGAGTCGTTCGAGGACCGGCGAACGCGATAACGGAACGATTAAACGAACGCCCGAGGGACCGGAAAAAATCTCCCGGACGCGAAGTACATTAATAATTAATGGCGCGTTGTCACGGGGACTTGGCCGAGTCGCGATGGATTGCCTGCAAAAATAAGAAACGAATCGGCGCAGGGCTCGGCTCGGGACCATTTGAAACCGCTCCAAATAACGTCGCGATACTACGGCTCTTGGATCGCAGGCACGCGAGGGTGTCGCGTGAGCATCCGAAAATCACGTCTGGGGTGCGACGTGCGTCTCGCGGAATTAATCGGCGCACGCGGACAGTCCGGGGAGAGTGTCGGGTTTCAGATGCGACGCGCATCGGGCCGGTTAATTGAAAAATGATTGGTCACGTTTAAGCGTCGTGCGGCGAATACGGAAATGATCGCGCGATTAAATACACCAGCCCCGTCCAAGTGGCTGCGATTCTATTTTTCATGACTGTCATAGCTGCGCCTGGCTTCGCGAACTTGATTCTAGTTGGCAGCCATTATCATGCATTCGACTCTCTTGGCAGCCATTATCATAGATACAGCCAGTAAAACCGAGTCGACGTCGCGCCGCGCGCGGTTCCAACGTGGCCGCAACCAAGGACTCGAAATTATTCGGCGAACAATTGGAAGGAGCGGTGCCAGTTTTCTTTTTATCAAGTCGGAACCACCAGGGGTATTTTCGAAATGGATGCTAGGAAATTTCTGCTTGGAATCTTCCTCGGAAAAATTCGCTTCTCTCGAGACGCGTGTTTCGTCCGTGTCGCGCGGAAACTGCGAACCTCCGATACCACTGGGAATTCGTTTGATAGATACCGCGTGTATTTAGCGGACTGCGATAACTTGATCGCCGTCAACGCGTTCCAGCACGCCACATTCGTAGATTCGATCAATAAAGAGGTTCGTGTGCTCTCGAACGGACGTTCCCTAACTTGTTAACACAAGAAAGACCAGTTGACTCGACCTCGTGTTCACATTCCTCGTTTATTCGCCTGGTAACTTCTGCATTTTATTGGGCCGCGATCATCTGTATCGGCGTGAATTATATCTCATCGTTGTTCGCCACGATAAACTCTTCGCGAGATTAATTCTACTCGAGTCGCAGGTTTGCGAGTGTTCCCACTCGAAAAGCGATTCGGTTAACGAGCAAACGACGCCAATTAGCTCGAACACGCTCTCGATTGTTTCGACACGGGACCCTTAACGACTTTCGAATTCGCGGCGGAACTTCCGCTCGACGGAGCGCCGCCGCTCCTCGGGGAGCCGGAGAGCGAAGCCGATAATTCACAAAGGAGAACCGTCTACTCGGAATCTCGTCGTCCCCCCGATGTCTCCGGCCACCTCGCGTCCCGCGAATACATCGGATTCATCGGATTCGCGAGTCCAAACCTCGAAGACAGTTGCTCCCCCTCTGAGGGAAACAAACCTAATTTCCGGTGCCGCGCGGTCGCATCCGCGGTAATCGATTCCGCGGCCGAAATACTCGACGCCGGAGCTCCGCGGAACAAGCTTCTCATTCATCGGCTCGAGTCGAGCCGAGCTGCAGCGCGGCCCGCGGATTGAATGAGAATTAATTGCGCGCGTTTAATCGCGCGGCCGGAGATTAAACTATGAATGAAACAACGTCGAGGGCCCGACTCCCGCGAAATTTCCCTTCTCCCGCTCGCGAGTCCGTAACGACCGAGCACTCCGGGTGAAGAGACTCGTCTACTCGGAATTTCGTCACTCTCCAGGCCCTTCCGCGCCCTCTCGCACCTTCGTCTCTCTTCTCGTCAACCCTTCCAACGCCACGACTCGTTTCGTCCCCCTCGCTCCGCGTCTATCTTCCCCGCACTTCAAACTTTGGAATTCACCTTGGAGACAGTTACCCTCTTGCCCTCTCCGCTTTGAAAGCGGAGACCTAATTCCGGCGCGCAGTTCAACCCTCGTAAAGTACCGAGACCCGCGCGGGAAACGTTACCGCGGACACCTCGGAGCTCTCAATATTCTACGAGTATCGTTTCTTAATTAAATATTGCGCGCGTACCGTGTCCCGTCGCCTCTGGCATCCACCCCCGCGTTACGGATGTTCTCGGAGAAGTAGAACGAACGGTTTCGAAAGGGGCGGCAATTTTTGCGTGCTCGATAAATTCCTAGAGGGCGAAAAGTTTGATGTTCGGTAAAAATACTCGGTGTATTCGACGCGAAGTGAGAGCGTATTACGATAATCCAGTTTGTTCTACGGTTGATTAATGAATTTAATGACCGATCGAGTTCTAATACGTGTCCCACAATAGACGCGCCTGTCGAGCATAAGCGGCACGTGGCTGACAAAGGAACACAATCTGTGTGGGAATTTCGTGATGGTTTCCCGATCATTCAACCGTCACCCACGCCCTTCCGGTCTGTTACGCTCCGCCCCCGTTCCTTCACCCTCCCGAGCCATCTCGCTCGTTCGCTTTAACTTCACGATTCACCTTGGAACCGACCGACCTCCCTTTGAGACGCGCTGACCCAGTTTCCTTCTCCCCATGAATCGAGAAATTCGAGGCATGAATTTTGGAAAAAGGCGGCTACGATCGCTTGTAACCATTTTACGAGCGCTTCCCGTGGTCTCGCTACGCGTTTCGAATAACACACGAGGTTGCGAACGATTCGATTTCTCCTCTTTCCGTTCGTTCCCTCTCTGGCGTGTTCCACGACAAACGGAGAAGTGTTAGTTTCCTCGGCGCCTCGCGAATACTACCCTCGGTCCCTCCGCGCGGCGGAACGCGTCCAATTAAAACCATCACGGCGATCGTTGAAGGCATTTAATTAACACACCGGTCGGTAAAAATAGCGCGTACATCGGAGAAGTGGAACAGCGAACGATACATTTACTATAATCATTACGAGAGGCATTCGGTTCGATCCATCGAATACTTCTCGCCGAGCGCAGCGGACAATCACGGGAACGGTTCCCTTGTCAAATCAGCGGGACGACACGCGCTCGATCGACTCGCATGAATTAACGACACCCGCGTCCGCGTTAAATTCTGATGACGCGTGCGCGCGCCTTAAATGAACACGGTTTCAAAGCAGTCATCCGGAAGCTCTAATTAGCCGCGTTGCGCAACGCTGTTCACAATTCTGCTAAACAAGATATACTTTCGCACGCAAATATCGCGTTACACACACCTGGAGCCGTCGCATTGTGCGCGCACGTATGGCACGTGTGGTACGTGTGGTAGGTGTGTGCGTGGAATGCCGATCAATTCCACGTGTCAGTTGTACAGTTGATATAACAGCTGACGAGTCGTCGGTGAATCGACAGTTTCGCGTGTGCCCGTGTGTGGGTGGCCGCGCGGCCGCGTATGTGATACGATTTCTTTCTCTTCGTTCGTTTACGTCAATTAGAAATGTTGATCTCGGTCACCGCTAATAGTATTGCCATTTATACATTACCAGTATTCCAGTTTTCCTTCACCAGCAAAGGAGCAACCGAAAATTCCCGGGACTTTTTCCCCGAAACGCTTCCACGATTTTATTCGAGGAAGAAAGGAGAGTCCGGGGAGAGAAGGGCCGCAGAACTTATGGACGACAGTCGGACTGGGATTTCGTCGAGGCAGAGACCACCGGGAAACTTATTTTTCGACATGGAAAACAAGTGCAACTCCCACGCGTGCACCGAAATCGCCGGCAAAGTGCGTTCCGTCTGCTTTCGGTCGGGGATGCAGCGTTCGGGCTTTATATTCCTTCCATTATTTGTTTATTCCACCTTCGAGAGACGCCGACCCAGTTTCCCGTCGACGGGAACGTGAAACCTTCGCAAACAGCGGGCCGGCGGACTCGAATTTTCGAAAGGGACCTCGTAACGGATGCATTTTCGAAAAGAATCCCGTTCGCCGCCGCTGTCCACCGAGAGCACGCGTATAATACACGGCCCCGTAACCGCGGTCCTTCGAATTCCAAAGTGGACGGGGTCGGTTTCCGAACTGGCTGCAAGAATCGGCCGACTCTAGGACATAATTCGCGTTTAAATCGACTGCCTCGGGAATTCTGAACCCGCGCGACCGAGAGACGTCGCGTCGTTTTCTCCTTTCCCCTTTCCCCCGTCGATTCTTTTTTCTCTTCCGTGCTTATTTTCCTTTGTTCGCAGCGCACCAGGCCACGCCTCCGGGCATTAAAAATATGCTGGAAATTAGTAGCTCGAGATTGTTAAGCAGCAGACAATTTACGGGCGCGCGTTAGGCCGGCAGAAGCACGCGGCAACGTCACTGCGCCCGCAAAAACGTTCGCCTTGTTTTTCGCAGCCCGTTTTCCCGAACAAGCATCGTGCCCGTGTTGAACACACGCGAAAGAGTGAAGCATTTTAGCCGGCCGCAAACTTGTTTGCTTTAAGTTCGCCCGTGATGCCCGCCCGGTCGCCGCGCGCTTCAGTTTGCCCAGCATTAATATCCTGCGGAAATGCACACAACATCGCGACCATCACCGACGCTCCCCGTAACCCGAAAGACTATTACCCGAAAAGGTAACAACTTCCTGAGTTTATCGCCGCGCGGTAGGAACTCGATTTCCCGGCCGACCGGCCTTTCCCCGCTGCGAATCTTTTTTCTCGCCCTACGCGCCGCGCCGCCCCAACTTTCCACGGGGGAAGCGTGAACGTTGGTACACGCGTTACACGAACGAAACGAGAAAATTCTGTTCGCAACGAAACGCATCGAGAGTCGCAACAGACATTATCGACTTCGAAAGGCAAACTGCCGTCTAATCAAACTGGTCGACACTCGATTCGAACGCGTTGACAAAGTGAAATTGCACAGAGAGGACGCAACGTTGAAATACTACACCCTCGCCTCTCGACGTTCGTTCGTACACAGCCTCGCGCGGTCGCATCCCCAAGGGCGTCGTCGGCGAACAGAATCCCCTTTTTCAAAGTCGACGATAACTTCCGCGAGTGATACTTTCAAGAGCAAGGTGAACGGGTCGCCGTCGACCCCGGCTCGTCGAGATAGGAGGCAGCCAGCCGGGAAAGCGAACCCAGTTGCCCGGTTGTCGTCGCGATCGTCAACAAGTACACCGGCGCGTACACGCCTCGAAATTCTGTTACGCGGACACGAGCCATAGAAATTGATCGCGTTTGCCTGGGCGCCGGTATTATCCGCTCGGCTGGCCGGGAACGCGTATCGCGCGAGAACCTCGGTAAATAAAAATCCGGGAAAACGCGTAAAGTTCGTTTGCTCGTGTCGGAATTGATCGGTCGCGGGGAATTTTCCGCGGGCGAGATCGCGCGGTCGAATAAATTTCAGCGGCGCGAGCCCGATGCGAATACACGCGGGACGACGGGTGCGAGTTGTAAAAACGAAATATTTATAATGTTCGAGAGCCGCGCATCGATTTTCCGGCGGGCGCGGAGTAGCACTTGACCGCCGCGGATCATTCGTAACGCGGTTCGAGCCCGCACTGGAAAGGCTTTAGCCTTTATTTCGACGTAGCGTTTAAACATGAACGCCGGGAATAGTCCTTCATTCATGTTTCACTGGATTTCCCGATTACGGGAAAAGGGAGACGCGGCCGGCTCGGTGAATGAGACCGACCCCGGAGTCGAGTGCCGCGAAAACCTATCGGTAACGAAAATACATCGCCTCGTCCCGCCTCGAGCGGCGAACGTGTAATCTTGTCGCGGATAAAGTGCATTACGGGAACTCGTAAATAAAGTTCGGCGAGTTTTCGCGCGCCGCGAGACGGCGTTTCGGCTCTCCGTTTCCCTTAATGGAAATCACTGCTGCCTCCGAGCATCGTTTACGCGTATTAGACGAATTCCCGCCTTCCCACTTAAGAGCCCTACGAGCTGCCTGTACGCCGAGGAAATGATTTTCGAAAATTCCTACCCCCCGGGATCGTTGTTTATAGGCGGCGCGTTTCATGGATTCTTATTTCGTCGCGAGAGCAAGCCACGGATGGATGTGCTCGAGGGTGGCCGGTGCTGTCCGACCCAACGCGGACGACAGTAAAAAAGCCCGACTTCTTAGCACCGCTAGGAGAATGGCTCGAACGCCGGCTGGTCTACGCCCGTTCAATGCGATCCTCGTTTCATATAAGACACATTTATATACCTAGCCACATATTGCCAGCATGCAGGGGGTGAATAGAGTTGGCAAAACAAAAGTGAACAAAAGTGTGTCCCGATGCCTTTGTCTCGGTGCCGAGTAAACGTCCAATAAATATTTTTCCCGAGGTTTCTCGTTCGATCGAATAGAGAGTCAACGGTCATTTCATTAAACCCTCTATTTTTCGTGTCTTTAAACACTCAAAATTAAAATAATTACACGTTTATACAACACAGGATCGACGTGCAGAGTAGATTAAATCTTGAAAATATATTTCGGAACGTTATCAAACTCGCTCTAATAGTTTACTAGAAAAGAGGTACACGAGAAAAACACGGTTTTACAGCCGAGCGCTTATAGCCTGTGACACTAATTGCATCACGCACGAAACTTTATGTCCGCCATACCCCGTTCCGAACGAAATTCTGATTAACCGAAAATGCCCAGAGAAAACGCTAGTGTCTCTTTGAACGAACAAAATATCCTTCCTCGCATTTTCCACCGCAGAATCCCCTTGAATCCGCATCGCAACGGTATCTGCCATTGCTCCAGCCCGTGTGCAGGCGAATTTTATCAGCTGTGGCCGGCAGACCGATAAATCAGCGAACTCAACGTCAACGAAACGCGGCCCTTTTGTAATATTTTTGAAAGCGAGTCTTGCAAGCGCGTAGATCAGCGGTACGACTGCTTCTCCCCCGGCTAATTCCATTTCCCAGGCGTCTTCATCCGCGCCCGTTTCCGCGCCCGTTTCCGCGCCGCGGGCCAAGGAATTCCATTCGTCTTCGAATTTCTAATCCCGTAATTGAGTCCGCGGCCAGGAATCATTTAATGCGTCCACAGGGCGGCAACGTTAATTGCCCATTCGCAAAATTGCCGGCTGGCACGCGTTAAGGGTGAGAGAATCGTGGTGGAAGGGTCGCGATTACGTAGAATGAGAAACATGAATGACCGGGGCCCCGTTCGGCCGCGTTTAACCACACGCGAAAATAGATCGGCCCTTTCCGGGCAACAATTTTCCGTGAATGGTCGTTAACATTTGCGGCCGCGAGAAAATCGTTTCCCGTGCGAGCGTCGCTTCGCGAACGATCCCGTTTCGTCGATGAAAAAATATGTGATTGCGAATCGCGTCGATTCGTTTTCACGGAGCGAAGCAGAAGAGTTCGCCACGCTTCTCGCGCGCCTAGATCGGTATTCCGGAGTGTTTCCTACGCTCGGAAAGGACACGCGACCGCCGGACGCCGTATATGTATCTACAACGACGCAGGAAACGATAACGATTGCTGCCGTTTCCGCGTCGAACGATAGGAAAGCTGTATTAATGCCTCGCTGATATTACCGAGAACACCTTGCCGCGTGATACCGAGGCCACTTTTATCGCTTGTTTATCCGGCGACGTACGGCGGGCCGTTCCGCGAAAAGAATACATCCGAATTTTTCCGCAGAAAACAACTTCGAGGCAGTTACCGAAGAAAACTCGCCGGAACTTCTCACGAGACGGAATGAAGATTTACACGATCTATGGACTGGATCCGGGCACCGCGGAGAGAAACTTTCTGAAATTCATTAATAGTACCGCGGATCGATATTCCTCGGCGAGAACGCCGGTCTCGTCGATTCTATGTACGTCGCCGAATCTACAGTGTGTCCGTTTGAAAATAACACACCTCCGAAACGGATCGAAGACACGAAAGGAATCAGGGTATTCGTTTGAAAGGTTGTCGAGTTCGTATTCGAACGCACTGAAAGTGGAACTAACCGAGATTATGCAGCTCCGTCCACGAAAAAGGAAATTTTACCGTCTCGTATACTACTATTTTTCTGCTGCCGATACTTTAAGAGGTACCCGTTCGCGTTGGCTTTAAACGCGGAAGCACTGTACAGGATGCCCGTGGCAAAAACACAGCGACGTAGCTTCTGAAACGGCACCGGCCATTAAATCCCGTCGAAGGCGTTATAAAATCCGTGCACCTTTCTCGAACGCGATTCCCCAAACCTCCCCCCTCCGAGTCCCTTTAATTATCTTTGTTTCAGCACCACGTGATTAGCAACGCAAGCTGCCCCAGCATCGATCCAACGTGCATGCACCGAGGAATCGCCGATTCTCGCCTCTAACATCTGGCGGGCCGAACACCTCGGCGCTAAGAAGCATGGCCGAACTGGCGGAAACGAGAAAACGAGAAAAATTCTTACCACGGACTTAGCGTCCGCTGCTCGATGTAAACGACTGCGTTGGTGGCCCGACGATAAAGATAATTCAGGATAAAATCGTAGTGAAACGCGCGGCCGGTCGTACGCCAGCGAATAATGCCGCCGGGGAGAAAGGGGGCCGGACTCTCTCCGTTGGTCTTTCAGCTATTTCATCTGGTTGCACTTTTTTTCGCCGCAATCGATTTTGTTCATCTGCGCTTTTTTCTCTGTGCTCGCCACCGGGAACGGGTAAAATAGAAAGTAAAAGGGTCAGGTGTATTTCCGAGGAAACCGCGATACCATCCCCGCTCGAGCATCCGGAACCGGATTGATGGCCGGCTGATAAAATGCGAGTGTTGCACCCGCAACTGGCAGCTCGGTGGAGGAATTATTCGCGCGATAAAAACGAGTGCAGATGCCACGAGGATCGGTCGTTACCGCGAAACTAGTTTCCACGCTTAAGCGAATAATGGCGAGGACGGATGTGCAGTTTCTTAAAAGTCGGTACGGGTCACCGAAGCTTATTAATATTGCTCGGTGAAAGGTACCCTCTTCTCGCTGGAGAACCATGGAACTGCGTGTCCCGGTCGGCTCGATCGGATATACCTATCGATTCGAACCGGGTCTAATCCCGACGATGATCGAAGCGAGCCTGAGCGTGAAACTTTGTGTCTTTACCTCGCACCACACAACAGGTATCTCCCCCGTGTGTGAATGCACCGACAGTTCTATTATTATCGTCGCACGTGCCGCTCTATCGGCAGATAACCGCCTATACGCGCCCGATACCCGGCCACATGCATAATGGAGCCGGCCGCTGATATTTATTTGCTCTTTTAACGATACACGTACGCGGCCGGTCTTCCCGCCGCGCGTAATTTACGCGGCGACACCCGCGGCGGCCGCGGCGGCCGCGGCGGCCGCGGGGGCGCGCGGATGCTACAGACGCCACGTGTAATGCGCGTATTGTGTACGATTTCTAAGCGTCCCGCACGCTGCCAGATACGACACGGTATACCACACCGTACACCGTACACCGCACCGCGTACCACACCGTACACCGCACCGTACACCACACCGTATACGACACTGTGTGTGAAACGCGGGCTCAACAAGTCCAAAGAAGTCGGTACGGCTACTTTTACTTGCGCCGACGCTGCCAAGAAATCTTTGCACGCGACCACGATTATTAGCGGGAGAAGAAAAAGTGGCGGCGCGGTCTTAGCTCGAGCGCGCGGTCGCGCGAACTCGGACCGAAAATTCGGAACAATTCCCATGGTGCCGTGTGGCAAAAATAGTGTCCCCTTCGTTTCACGTTATTTCTAGATAGAGTAGTCATGCCGTCCCTCCCGTTTCGAACCAGCTATCAGAGGTTGTACGATAAGTTTCTGTGCTTTCCCTGGACGCGATTCGATATGTTATTTCTCGCGACTGAGATCCGCCACACTCTTCACCGCACCCAACCATTTCTGAGCGTTCAGTGGCAATTTGTCGCGAGGATCATTCCGGGAAGAGTTCCTTTGTCCCTTTCGTTGAAAACTTGGAACGTTTCGAACTCGAAATACACACTTTCGGTTTAATTTCGGAATAATTCATTTGTTTCTTCGGCGAGACTGTTCGAGGAGAAGTCGACGATGGGACGGGAGCCACGCGGACTCGTTAGAGAATCGATAGATATCCCGGCTAGGAATGCCGACTCGAAGAGCAAAAACGTACCACCCCCGGTAGAAGTTTCCTAAGAGATTCGAGTCGGAACACTCTGCTCGGAATGTTTATAAGATTGCGATGGTAGCATGAAAATGGCATGGGACCGTCCGCATGGAACGCAGCCAAACAGGGAAATTTGATCGGGAGAGAGACGTGTTTTATTGGCTCGCGAAAATGAACGGAGGAAAGGTAGTACCGTGCGAGATCCTCTACGCTTTCGCTTTCCGTGGAAACGATCCGCGGCCCTTCGTTGATGACCGAACGGCGCGCATTAAGCGCAAGGGTTTCCTTAAACAGAAGCTTACGACTTGGCTTCTAAGTTCCGACGCGGATCGACCGGGTGTTCTCGCGCCCTCCTACCCCGGGAAGTCGCTCGTGTCCGTTTCGTCTTTTAATAGCCTCCGGGTTGGAAGTTAAAATTTCAGCCGCGGCCACCGCCGAATATCGATTATCGTTTCCGATACAGCGCGCGATAAGACGAACGATAAAACCGGACGCGCATCGGCCGCGAAGGGTAAAATGGAAAAGGGACGAAAAACGGGCGAAAAACGGGCGAAAAACGGGCGAAAAGGAAAGAAGAGAATCGCCAATGTCGAAATCGATGACGATTCGGTGCGCGAAGGAAGCCGTAAAGGTAGCTCGGTTACGACAGAACTACAAGTGGCAGGAAACGCGTACCGCTACGTTCTTGATAACAGCTGATTACGATGAGCTCGCCCGGACGCTACGCCTCCGAGCTTAAACGAATCACGTTGCGCGTTCACGTTTACCTTGCACTTGTCAATTATTATCGGCCGCCCTCCCGCTTCCCGCCAAAAAACAACGGTCGCATCCTACAAAACTATTCCGATCCGTGAGCTGAGGTGAACCGTGTCGGCGACATGGCACTTGTCCTGTCGTGGCTAACCATGCCATACGGGTAGAGCCACGGGCGAGCATCGTCGACTGGCGACTTGAGCGACTCGAATTCGTCACGCTACTGTCGCGTAGACACTGTGGTGCAGGTCAGTGCAAGGATCCGTAAGTAAATATTAGAAATGCGAAGGCGCGAGGCCATAGTTGGGTACGACTACGAGTCAACTCCTCCCCGGTGAGCAGCTTAAATCGTTTCCCCAGGGGATTCCTTGCAGCCCAGACGCGGATAACCGAGGAGGCTGCTATCGGGATTTTTCAACTGTCGGGCCAGCTCCAGGGGCGGTTGCACGTGTTCGGTTCGAATAACGAATTCAACGAAATTCTCGTTACCTTCCCTCGCCGCGACAGTGGCACGGGTTTACGGTACGCACTAAAAATAGCGATACCCATAAAATTGCCTCGGCAAAGAATCGCCACGAGACCTCGAGGACGTGGCGTTACGCGGACCCGCGAGCGTATTGGGTAACCTAAACATTGGCAACCCGGCGAGAATCGTTCGGGTCCCGAGATCACCGACATCCTCTCCGAGGAAAACAGGGCTAACGGGGGAAACGGGGGAAACGGGGGAAACGGGGGAAACACGGAGGAAACGCTCCAGGTCTGCCGACCGATCCGATGGGAACTGTGCGCGGCCTGCGATGGGAGAAAATTCCTTTTCAGAGGGACTGACACGTTCCGACTCGAGGACAGCGTAAACGAAACACGTAGACCCTGTCACTAGAAACTGGCAGCTTCGTCGTGACCCGCGACCGCGACGAATCGTCCCGTCCGGCTGTGCGATAGCTCTGATGCAAATACTCACGATATCCGTGGCCCGAGTGACAGAAGGCTCGTCGTAACCCGTGTCGAGATGGCTCATCTTCGGACGGTTGTTTACGCGACGGCGACACTCGGCTTGACGTGCGATCACCACTTTACCACCGGCCCATGATCGTACATTACTGTCGTCCACGGATCTCTCGGTGTACCCGTTGATTTTCACGCATAAAATCGTGCGATCACGCGTGCCTGCGCTCGCGGTCGATCCTTGGAATCCATGACAGGTACGAGCACGGGTATGGCCGTGGGCCGCATGCGCCGAGCCCACAAGTTATCACGCTCTGCCACCGACCAGACAGGCGGCTAATACGTATAGACGAGAAACTCCGGTTCGAATTAAAATTTCTTCACTCGCCGAATCGCGCGAGGCCTCGCTAAATAGTGCCCGTAGCGAAAGCTCGACTGTCCGATGACGGAATGATTCACGCCCCGATGAAATAATAACCTAGCTTGTTTACAATCTCTCGCGAACTATGCCGTTCGTACCTTACGCGAACCGCTAATTTATTTCATTCTCTTTGCACGTTAATCTTCAGTTTCTCATCGATCCCTTTAAGCAGTAACGTCGATTTATCCGTGTGCCAACTCGTTCACGCTGCACAATTCTATTACAAGCGATACTCGATTACACAGAAATAAGAGGATCGATCCGTTGAATGTGCATTCGTTAATCGGTCACACCTAGTTTTTTTCTATTTCTCAACGAAATCGTTAGGAATCTACACGGTTTTTATCTAAACGGCTCATCTTTAACGTTATTCTCTTAGTAATTTCTCGAGTCTTTCGTTCTGTAAGAAATCTCAAAGAAAACGGTAGACTGGCATTTCAAATTCGTACCACGATTAACCGCGGTTAAATGTCATTAATCGATACTTCCGGTTTCGATTATCTTTCTAATATTAACCGTTTACCTAAAATGCCGATTGAATATGATCATTTGCTACACGTCTGATTATTAAACATATCGATTTGATTTTAATCGAAGAAAACAATTCAATCTATTAGGGAATAATAAATTCGAGTATTCGGAATTTGATTTTGATCGATATTGACCAATCACGGCGCGCATCCTATTGTGACAGTTCGACTCGCGTTGTCTAACGAATCACTGTTTGAACGTCTCCCACTAGTCCGTTGTGCCGCGATATCAAGTGCTCGTTACAGTGCAAAGAATTCGCAAGAAAATCGGATGAAACTGAATGATACGCCGCAACCTTGGTAAGATTATATAAAACAACTATTTCGGCATCGCTTGAGCGTTTAAATCGTAAAAGATTCGACACTAGTACCGATTTAAACGCAAATTCAATATTCGACTACGCGGGGGGGTACTATGACCGTTACAAGTCCCCCATCGGCCATTTATATTCTGAAGAATATTCAATGTTTCATCCGAATATTTCCATACGATCGTTGACGGTAGAGCAATCAGTTATTGAACAATCGATACTACTGAAAATGATAAACAATATAAATTACATATATACTTTATTATGCATATGAATTTTCACATAGAGAGACAGAATTCTTTCGTTACAATGATTCAAGATATTCTCTATTCGTTTTCATAGCTGACAACAAACGTTTCGATAATCTAATGATTATTCAGCGCATTTTACAATTAGTCACGATATTTAACGTTATTATAGCAACTTTCTCGATATATTTGATACCAAAGAGGTCATGATGTTTCCTTTTTCTCTCGTGAAAAGAACAGATAATACTATAAACTTAATATACAGATATTAAATATATCATTCGTAGAGAACATCCACATTTAAGATTAAAATTGAAATTGATCTATGAAATTGTACTTATCAACGATTATAGAATCAGGGTTTCTAGTAAAATTCAATTGGAATAAAATGTACAAAGAAACATTCAATCCTAAGTATAATGTACTTGCTAAAATACACGTTACGAAAGCTCGATCGACAAAACCATTGGCACAGAAAGACCTTTTTCCTCTTGGTATCTTTGTTACGCCATCTTTTAGCCCGCCATTCGGTCGCCATTCAATCTGAGTATTTCAGAGTTCTGATCAATGTATGCGCCGCGAAAGAAACAATTTTCTTAAAAAAGTCGTATTTATGCATTGAGATTACTCATTTACAATTTACGGAACGATGTCATTAACATCGTGTCTCGTATAGACCGCTTCTGCCTATATATCTCACCCACTTTATAACGTCGTGATCAGAGTAATTCAGCTTGGATTCGAACACTTTCAAATAACGTACTTTGAATCCAGATGGAGCAAACGGTACTTCGAAAGTCATCGATATCGGAGGCCGTGTCCATTTCTTCTTTGTATCAGTTTCAAGCAAATCAATCTCAGCGGATAACTGAGTTTCCTTCATGCCAGGCAAACGTTTAATCTTCCATACAATAGCATTCTCCGATGCTTTGTACTTTGCTTTCCCTTTCAAGCAGATCAACTGCACTCCTGCAGTGTTTAAAGGTGTCGGTACTCGCACCTCGATCTTCTGTCCCAGCAGAGATGCCTTGAAATTTGATTTTAGTACTGCCTTCACTTCCATCTTTGTACGTCCCACCTCGCGCACCAATGGAATCACACGGAATGGCAATGATATATCCTTAGTGGTACGGTATCTACGGGACACAAACAAAATATCAGAAAATTCTGTAGCTTGAAAGAGGTTCTTCTTCTTCTTTTTCTTCTTCTTTCCAAAACTCTTACCTCATCAATTCGAATTCACCATCTGGCGGAATGAAACTAATAGCATGCTCTGTCTCGAATTTACTAAGTTTAACGCATTGATGAAATTGGCAGTCGTCGATCACAACAACAGGTTTTCCAGATCTACCACCAGTAGGGTCGTCTCCTCCACCTCCTAGACCACTTCCACCCTTCATACCCTTAGCTTCCATGACAATTTTATCGTTAATTCCAAACTTACATTCTGGCATTCCAGACAAATAAGACTTCATCACGACCTGTTAGAATAGCAATATCGATTAGAGCTTAGAATACTTAAAATATCTTGAGTAATGATTTCAAATATCAACCTTTCCAGCAACATGCGCGCTAAGCACTTGACCCTGAGGGCTCATTAAGAGGTTCACAGATTCCAGAACATCTAGGAATAACTCGTTACGTCTGTACTTAATACCCTCCCTTCTCCATCCGATCTGACCAGTTACTTGGGAAGTTATTTGAGCTTGTTCCTCTTTTGTTCCCGATTTAACTCCTTGCTGAGTGATAAATGTCTTTAATACCCCAGTATCGCAATTCTGTGGGTACCCAAAGTCCAAAATTTCTGCACGTAAAATTTCAGTTATTCTATGCTATTACCATTGTATTATTTTAATCTATATCAAACTACCAACCATCCAACAATTCATAGATCAGCACAAAGTTGTTCTTAATGTTTTCTTCAGAGATTTTGCCAAAGTAAGACTGCATAACATCAATGATTTTCAACAAGAATTCGAATACCATTGCCGCATTAACATTTTGCTTGGTAACAGCAGCCAACCAAATGTTGGCACGTTTTATGTGAAAGAAAGATGTTCTTGCAATATTGGTAACTGGTGAGCGCACCTGTTGCCTGGCATGGATAACATTAACACGAAATGCGTCAACTGCATTTCGTCCAATGTCATCCCGGTAGACTCTGGAGATAAGTACCTCCCCTTTGTGATTGTACACAAATAAGCCCCCTATCATCTTGACAGAGGGTATTTTTTCTTGCTCTGACTACAACCAACCTACGAGCAACATCAATTAATTACCATAGTATTCTTAATTCTCAAACTAACTCGATAGCATAAAAATTACATATATTTAAAGATTTTTGTTCCAAGTAAAGATAATACATGTCCCTGACACTGAGAAATGCCATCACAGTTAATTTTCCAGAAACAAAATTCTGCATATACAATGATTAGGTACGAGTACATTATGAAAACGCTTACGTATTTTCAGTTTCATAGAAAACTGTAGAAAAAAGTGTAGCAAACCGTAAGGTGTTAATACTGATAAATAAACAAAATTATACCAAGTGGACTTCTGGGTAGATAAGCTTCGAAAAGACTACAATTAGAGTTATCAAATCTATATATTAATACGAAACTTGTTCGTTACATACTCATTTGTACGATATAATATAAATATACGTGTACAGGATAACGCCCCTTTTCTTAAATGACATTTGAGGTTCTTTGATATGTCTTGTAAACGGTTAGTATTATTGATCGGAAATGGAATTGCTTATGCCGCAGACACCGACATTATCGAATATTCTTGAAAGAATTCTAACACGCGAAGCCACGTAAATATGAATTCCAATATCATAAAAGATCACTTACGCATGACTCTTACTGCGGATATTAAAAATAAGCGATACTAATTTGTATCGGCCTCCGAAATGCACAGTATCGGTACCAACCTACTGGTACAAGTGCGAACTATCAAATGACGAAAGCAACACCCACTTTTCTGTACTACGTGTCTCAGAGACATATGCCATTACAATAAATTACTTAAATAACATCAATTATCCATCGCAATAGAAAGCATTTTATTGCTTTAGAGTTTAAATTCCGCTTGCCCCTGGTGCTCGTGCAAATGCACTGACCGTACGTTTATAGGGCAAATAGGGTTGTTGTGTTGATTTCAAAACCGGTAGTTATACATTTACAAGCAGAATCAATATTTAATAAAAATATTAAGAATCGTAAGAACGTATCTATGAAATGATCGGACAGTTTATACTGTTTCTCGACAGCTGGAATAAACTTTCTGTGCAGCCCAAAAACCATGTATACGTTGGATGTTGTAGTAAAAACAATGAATGGTTCAAATGTATAGTCAAACACTATCAGATGTCAGAGAAATTATACCTTTCGCCTGATTTCAATATCTCGCGAATGACATAGCTTTTTTCTGTATAAAATACAAAGTCCAAAATCTTGCCACCTGACATAAAAAAAAAGTGTTTTTCCTTCTTTTAGATAGCGTATCATCATTTTATATCGACGCCTGCGCATTGCAATACCCTTTGGATGGTTGTGTATCTTAGTATTGTAAAATGTGATTTGCACTTTGAAATATTGAACTTCGTATAGTTATGACATTGTAATATTTAAGTGGGAACTGTTGTAATTATGGCAACGACTGATCAAGATGCGAATAATAATAATCTCCCTTTACGGGACAATTTAGTAAGTTTTTAATCTCAATTAGGTTATATATTCGTTCCATAGTGCCCTAATGATCTGTATGTATTTGAAACTTTTGATATATAGATTAAAATCGTACTGTACATTCGAACGTTATATAATCGAAAAATTATTATATAGATTGTAGTTAATCAGTGGATTCTTTTTAAGGTAAAAACTGCAGTGGAATTTTTACAAAACCCTAAGGTAGCAAGTAGTCCTACAGAACGTAAACAGGACTTTCTTAGGAGAAAAGGTTTAACCGATGAGGAAATTACAACCGCTTTTAAACTAGCTTCTGTTACCTTAATTGCTGACCAAAATGTTATTCATAAACCAAATGATTATTCTGTGGTACCTATACCACCAGGTCAAGTCTATCCATATCTTCAAGCACATCCATACCAAATAACTCTATTCCAAAAAGTTAAAGAATTCTTTAATGCTACTGCTCTTATCGGGGCAACATTGTACTGTGTATATTGGTTCTATAAGGTAATAGAATATAAACCTTGCACTTATATTGCACAATGATATACAATAGATGAATCAAAGTTTTTCTGTTTACATTAAATTACAGAAATTTATTGAGCCATACTTGTTTGGCCGAAAAAAGAAAGATAGCATAAAAGATTCAGTTTCCGAGTTAGATAAAACAATACAAAATTCTATGAAAGAAGTAAAACAATCCATTTCGAAGGTGGAAGACGATGTACAAAAATTGACACAGAACCAATTCATTGACCCAATGGTACCTCAATTGGTACAAGAACTGAAACAAGATTTAGCTAGCCTTAAGTCCTTACTTTTATCAAGGTATATATAAGTTCAAATATTATTAGGATACAATACATACGTATATAATAGATGCACAAACTAATATAGATAATAACATTTATTGCTATACAAGTTAATTTGCTTACACATCGCTATCTCAGATTTAAATTTATACATTTATAATGCGATCTTTTGTTCTTTACAATAGTTTATGCAGATACACATACAAATATATGCATTTCTTATGTCAGTCACGCCAGGATAGCTTTATCTAAAAATACAAAAGTAATACATCTTTCGAAAAAAGCAGCTATAAAATATATTTGTTTAACTTTGATTGGTTACAAAAAGAACGTATAAAAAACACAGATCCTACTTTCAATATGTTGTACTACATCATAATTAGGATATCCAAAAACGAGATTGAGTCATTGTATAAAATCGATCCATAAATAGTGACATTACTATTTACCAGAGCTTCAAATTTTAAACAGAAAACAATTTCCGAGTGCACCAGCATCTATACCAACGTGGCAATTAGATGCTACAGGTACAAGTCAGGAAAAACCGAGCGAACGGGAAGATGATGCTGGAAGTGGAAGTAGTACTAATAATTCAGATAGCTCTCTGGAAATGATTCGCGAGGATCCACCCAAGGAGTGATTTTACAATAATTCCATGAATCTTCACTTCCATCACGAAAGTCTTCGAAACATAGGATATTCTATGATGTATATCCAAAACCAATGCAGAAACTGATCATGTGTAATATAATATTGAAACTCGAGTGCTGCTGATCTTATACTCAGTTTACTCAATTAAATGTTATTTTCATTGTTTTCAATGAAATCATATTTGAATTTTTATTATTTCTAGAATGGGTATGTGTAAAGCTGCTTATGACACAAAAAAGGATACATGTAATGCATCGCTTTTTCTTTTTTTTAATAATAATAATAATAATAATGATGATGATGATGATGATGATGATGATAATGATGATGATGATATGATGATGATGATAATAATAATAATTCTTTTAAACTGTGGTAATCACTTAATCTTTTTAATAAGTCCCTTAAAAGATTAACATCTTTTTACCCTTTGGTTTGTGACAACAACATTTCACTGTTGCTTTCAAGGACATCTCACGTTCGTTAATAACATATTTTATTTTCAATATAAAGTCGTTTAATCAATGTATCGGGGAAGGTATAAAAACCAAAAAAATAAGTACCTTTTTTTTACAAACTAAATATGTACATTTTAATCCGTACTTAAATTTAAGGAGACAGTCGCAATACAAAGAACCATATTTAAGCCACTGACCTTTGATTTTGCACTGTGTGTATTTGAAATTAAAAAATTATTACCTCGACATATACATAGAACTGCATGTATGCAACCGCATGAACATACATACATGTACATACAGGCACATTATGTACAGAAAGAGATTTTCATCGAGTGTGGTGTGTGATCCTGCTCTCTATCCTATTCATGTATATACCCATGGCTAATCATACTTTGGGATAAATTACAATTAGTAATATAAATCCTCGTGAGCAACTTGTTCGATACACGTCAATAAATAAACAAATGTTCTCAATGTACTTACAGTCCTCTTTTTTCTTTCTTTCTTTCTTTCTTTCTTTCTTTCTCTCTTTCTCTCTTTCTTTTTCTTCATTCGAGGACAACTTATCGTTCGCTAGTTTAGTTCTTGTGCACATGGGTGTATCCTTTTATTTTTCAATGAAAGTTTCATGATTTAAGTAAAATTAACATTTATATATATGTATATACGTACATGTATATATGCATATATAAATATTACGTAAAATTACAAGTTTAATGGCTTAATTACACTGTTCATTCACGCAGTCCAGTCATTCGGCAACAAATACATTCCTCATCGTAGTATTTACAAATCATATAATATTCAATAGTACTTTTGAATGATTAAACAAGCGAACAAAGTGTACAGTTGTACGTCCGATTGCAACATCCTGTCACTGTTACTTTATTCGTCTATTTTCACCCCCCCCCCGTTTTTTTTCTTCGCCTTTTTCCTCTTTTCTCACTGCGTATTAACATCGTACATCGCATTTTAAATAATTCTAATCTTCTCTAAAAAAATTTGATGAAATTAAATCGCCCCTTCGTAGTTCTTTAATACTTCCTTTTATTTAGTTAGGTAATCAGGATAGCCGCCTCACTGATACAGTGAGTCGCGGCGAACTCCATTCGAAGTGTGACTTAGTACTTCATCATTGTTTTCGTTTACACTACACCCTAGGTTCAATAATATTATATATAACAGAAATAATTCGTTTAAAAAATATAACACTTTTTTGTTTTTCCCTCATCATGTGTGGCAAAATAGTACATAAAACGTTCAGTATAATATCTTTACTTAGAACAAAATTATTTAGAGTGAAATATACGAGTCTACGTTACTTTAAAAACTCGATCTTTGGCAAATACATCTTTTCAAGAAAACATTGTTTTCGTGTACTTATGTGTATGTGTGTTGTACGTGGGTATGTATGGTAAGTGTATGGTACGTCTCTATCCATATGTATATCTATATGCGTATATACATATAAACATACACATGTATATATGTGTATACATATATATAATTATTGCGCACACATGAACATAACGAAAAATATATCAGGATATTTTGTGCTGACATAAATAATTTGGTTGAAGGTCCCACTCGCCCTTTCTTTTCTCGATCTTACCCGCTATGGTTCCGTATTTTTTATTTCTTTTGTCGTTTAACGAGCGTAGAAAATGAGGACAGGGTAAAGGGATCATCGTCGCATCATTCAGGCAGCATCCTAGTGTCTATTATCCGTAACAATAATAATCCTAGATTAAACACGCTAAATTGTTTTCGCAGCTCGGTGTCTCTAATAAATCTAACGTATCGGTCAATCCGGACTGTGCTACCAAGTATGATGTAAATGTAAATTCCTCGAAAGAACGGATCGCACGTCTTGCGTGAAACGGAGCGCATCCAAAACTGGAAGTAAACTCAACAGAGCTGTGTCCCCCGCGTCGCTAAACCACGATTTGATTGGTATCGCGTTATCTGTGTGAACAGAAAGAAACGAACTGACTTGCGAAACAATTCAAACATAATGATTCGCATTTAGCAATCTACGATTGATCGTCAACGGAACAACATAGATGACTACTACGTAACATCCAAGAAGTGCAAATCTCTCTGTACTACTGCATCATTATGTATTGTAGCCCGTGTGAAAGATACGAACACATGGCGAACGCGAGAGCACCGTTTTCTTGGATCTTACCGATAGAAACCTCTCAATGTAAAAACTAAAGTCTAGACTATAGACTGGTACCTGATGCACAGGGATTATTTGAAAAATAAAAATCAACAAAAATATGTATTACAACAGCTGAAATTATTTTACTGCCGAGTCGGCGTACTGTCCAGTGTTCATTCAAGTGGAGCAGCATTGGCAATTGATCATATTTTATATTATCCACGGGCCTGTATTCAGTGCTTGCTTACAGAACATCAACGCTGATAGCTGCAAATAGATACGGTTCTCGATCAGATTATACCGAACTGTAGATCGTGGTGTTGGTTCAACCAAGCTATTGCAAAAGATTTTGTTCTAGGAGCTAAACCATTCGAAACAAAATCGTGTAAAGAAAATATCTATTGAAATAATATCATGTGCAATGAATGTTGATATGAGAAACGGATTTCATTTTTGGGGGAAACATTCGCATCGCGATTCCTAGTTTGAACGAATCTTCGCGTTGGCGATACGGATACGATCTATAAAACCAAGTCTTTTAGAAGCATTGTAAATGACAAAATTCCTCATCTGAATTCCTTGATATTACAATTTAATGTTTTGCATATGCACTTTCACATATAATGCATAAACATTGCAATGCGAATGACGCGGTGCAATCTACGAGAATAATCGTTTGATAAACTTGATGAAACGTTACCTAACAAGTATAAAAGATATGCTTGGTTTTTCCAATTCGTATAAAAGCTGAATCACAGTTGTGCACATGTAAGCAAGTTCCGACTACAGGTCGTGATATATAGTACATGATACAACAATAACATTGAAATATTAAATGCAATGGCATGAATATGCATATTAAATTAAACTTCGCGATTTGCTAATGACCTGCACATGCAACAGAAATTTACATACAATTATTGTATCATGTAGGGGAGACAAGTTAAGAAGTTAAATCAGATAAAAATATCACAATGACAATGTGAAATTACTTTGAAAAGGATATATAAGGATATACACATGTGTGTGTGTGTGTATATATATATATATATATATATATATATACTTACCTGGGTAAGCTCTGTAGGCTCCAGGACTATTATCAAGTATAAAGACTGATGCCAAGTCTGGACAAATTGCAGACAAGTCTTTAGTATAGGAACCCATTTCTGGTGTACAGTGTTGTCTATAATATCTGCGCCTTAGAATACCTCTGTTGTTATCTAACTTATCTGCAACAGCTGCTCCATAGATTTCCATGGAAGCAGTGAAGACCACTAATTCGTACCTAGACGAAAGTAACATGGAAAGCTTGTATAATTTCATGGAAGAAAATTACGAGATAAGATATCCTCTTATCTAGAGACATAATAAGTACAAAGTTTGAGTCTGAACCGAAACTGAAAGTATTCTTTCCGATAATGAAACTTACCATTGACTAACAATGTCTAAAAAGAAATCTACGTGTGGTCTCTTATGAACGAAAAATCTGACTGGATGTCTATCTATCGTCACCTTGAGGACAAAGTCTGCAGGTGTACCAGGCCTAACCGTTGGCCTTGCCACTCCATCGTGATGAGAGTGAATTAAAGTTTCATCTAGATCCAATACCAACACTTTCCTTTTAACTATATCTGAAATATACTTTGGTTATACATAAACAATAATACACATTATCGTCTAGGATTGCACAACCGATGAAAGATAAACTGAAGAATACTTACTAAGCCTGTGCCTCGACAGTGGGGATAGTGGGAAGATCTCGTATTTAACAGGTTGCATTTGCGATATCTAAAACAATTGATCCACTATAAAAGAAACGAAGGATCCTCCGATGAATGTTTAGACTAATCAGCAGCCGACAGAGAATCATGACACATGGAGTTACATAATTGAGTGAGAGAATCCAAAGACGAGCACAGGAGAGATGACATTGGCAAGGCCAGGGGATCGTGGGGTCGAACATACGCTACAGCGAGGAGGTGCACTACCGAACATGCTGCACTGTCACAACAAAGTCACAGACGATTCAGAGAAACTACACGTACGCCGGGTGCAGCGGGGGATTTCCCTGTAAGCGGCGAGGAACGCAGCGACGTGCGCGCGGGGTGCACGGGACGCATCGTCGCGGGGATGTTACGGTGGCGAGAGAAGAAGGAGAAAAAGGTGATAGAGGCGCGAAGCACCTACTTACGGCTCTAACCTGCTTCTTGAGGAGAAAGCAGACGCAAGTCCACACACGGGAGGCCATCGAGAGGAAAGCTCTCATCCCCATCTGCAATTGCTTCAGCATCTCTACTGGTCTTCTCACCGGGCCGAAGTCCGGCAACACTTTATCTCCAGTGTCTCGTCTGCGTCGCGGGCTCTCTCGTTTATCCTTTGCGACACTCCACTCCGCGGTTCAACCGTAATTGCACGAAACTGTTTCCCGTAAACAAGCGTTCTTCGCGCGGGCCGGTCGCATAGGATCTGAACAGTTAGAAGCACATTACGGGAGGTCCGCGTACGATAGCGCTCTGCACGTGTAAACAGGCATCCCCGTATCTTGTCATGTTGTTGGCGAAATCCACGGCACGAATCTTTTCTCACGCACACCACGCAGCGGCCGCCATCTTTCGCACATCGACCCAATTTTTCCATGCGCTACGCTGGCGCGCATCATCTTCGGAAAATTCTCTTTCACACGCGTGTCGAAATTCTTTGAACCGCGGTTTCGAATTTCCACAGGGCGCCACGCAGCACGTGGAAAAATTCCCGGACATGACGGATCGTCGGCCGATCGTCGCGGGGCCGTTGCATAATCGGCCCTGGCCGAAACCGGCCCTGGCCGTCGAACAGCGTGCTCTCGCTTATCCGAGGGGCCCGGGTCCGGGTTTCGAACTCGGGGAAAAAAAGCTTCCCGTCACTTTTCCGACCGCACACCGCGTGCTAGGCGACCAGTGCTGCGAAAACTGCCGGCATGCGACCAGGAGAGCGCTGGGTAAAACCTCCTTTCTACCGACGAACCGCTCTTTTCCCCTTCGAATCGCGCCGAAACCCTCGAGAACGACGCGTCCCAGTGCTCGGGGGAACTTCTCGAGAGACTGTTTGCAAGTATTTCCAGAGATCGCTGCTCGACTTCACTGCACCGACTCCCCGTGCCTGCGAAGGAGCAACCCGACTCGGCGGACCGGCCAACAGCTCGAGCTCTCTGCACTTTGTTCAGCGCGAATCGTTTCCTGCCCGCCGATACTAATTCTCCGTTCGATTCGCCGTTACCGGCAACAAGTATTTTAAGCACAAGTTTCAAGTGTCGAGCGCAACATCGAAACGGTTCCCTAGCCGAACCGCACAGCGTCCGGTGCTCTGCTGTTAGACGGATTTTCTCGGCAAATTTTACCCAGCTCTGAATCCAAGGATTACAGACTGCGAGTTAACGTGCCACCACTGCACTCGACGGACATAGAGTTAGTTGTTACGTTGCCACGCTGTTCGTATCGTTTCCTCGGCGAGGACAGCGGCATTACGGCAATTGCATTCGATCGGGATTAAAGCGTTGCATTCAAAGGTTCTGAAAACCAAACCACGCGGTCAATTGCTGCCAGGGAAGATGGCGTACTACCTTATCTGCATCGAATGCCTTCCCCCGACTAAGCTGCGCGCACAACGTCGGCAAAATTCACCAGAGCTCTCGCTGAAACACTCGACCGACTCTCGAGCAACGTTCCACGCACGCACGCGAGTCGTGTGTACAACGTTTAAGAGGAAAAAAACGTTACCGTCTACCCGCCGTATCGTTTTTCCGTCCCGACTCGAGCAGAGACTTACCGTAAAGGTGGAAATTTAAAAATAACTTTCTCCGGGGCCTGTAAACGCGCGTTTATATGCATTTAACGATATATGGAGAACGCAGCCGATTATATTGTTTGCCGTCCTAGTGGATTGTTGGCTTGAATTTTCAAAAAATTCGGACCGATCCGATTGGACGAGCCGCTCGAGGAACCCTCCTTTTTCAGTTGAGCGTCCATTTCGGCTCGCCCGATTGCTCGTCCCGGCACCAATCGGACGCGTACGTTGTCGGAAGGCGAAAAGGAAAGGAAGCGTCGGCATTCTGTGATGATGTTACTAACTCGCAGATGTAACAAACGGTATCAACCTTAAAATCTAGTATGACGTTTATTATACGAGCAGCTGCTTGTGTTGCATCAAAATACGGTACTGTTAGTGATCGGCTCGAGCGAGAGTCCTGAACCGCAACACGGACTCGTAGAAAGGCCGCTGTGACCAGTCTACGTTTTTTTTCCGCGCTGAATCCATTCGAGTCCCGAGGAGAGCACGATGACGGATCTAACAGGGTTGCGAATGAACGTGGCCGCTCTCAAGCGAGTGGACCCTTATGTGAAAGATATTCTTGGAACCGCGGCCCACGTAGCGCTATACACTTTTAACGGGGTTAACAACGAATGGGAGAAAACCGGCATCGAGGGTGCTTTATTCGTCTACTCGCGAAATGGCGAGCCCTACAACAGTGTTCTTATCATGAATAGGTAATGTATCTCACGTCCGTGTTTTCACAGAAAATCCTCCTATTATCGCCGCGAAATATGCTCTGAGAATCTCGAAAACGTAATAACGGTACACGCAGCGAGAAAATTCCCGTTCGGACCGTTCAAATTCGAGTTTTATGCCATGGTACCATGTGCTGTTTAACCCTTTCATAGTGCAATACGTTCATGGAAAATCTAACGGAACATACGCGTTCTTTTCGTTCAGACTGTTTGTCCGCACGGTTACAGATGCCACGATAACATAATTTATCCATTTTCCGCATTATGCACCTTAGCGACCAGGTATTTTCTGTAACCGTGTTCTCTCCAACAAAGTCTCGTCGTAGGTTCTCTGAAACCTCTGAAGCTAATCGATTCTGCCCACGATACCTGGCCGAAACCCGTTCGAATTACATTGCGAGAGGGTCGATGGAGCAGACCAAGATTAATGTACAGAAGCTTATTTAGTAGAATTATGTAACATGTAGACTACTGTATACCTTTAATAATGTTTTATAGATTGAACACGAATAACCTAGTGGAGCCAGTCACGGAAGGTTTAGAACTGCAACTGCAGGAGCCATTCTTACTCTATAGAAATTCCAGATGTAACATTTACGGTATTTGGTTTTACGATAAAGAGGAATGTGGACGCATCGGTGCAATGTTGAATAAACTGGTTAAAGAGTCCGAGGAGAGCCGCAAAGCCATCAATAAAACTGCTGCTAACGTGAAAAAGAGTTCTGGACCTAATGTAAACAACGTCGATATATTCACTATGCTCAGCAAAGCTCAGAAAGATTTCAATACTAACAGAAGTAACAGTGCCAGTGGAGGAGGTACCGGGGAAGCGCTCGGTTCTAAATCACCCTTGGTCACTCCTACGGTAGAAAATTTATCCGGTCCCCTCACTGCTCCATTAGGTCCAGACGTTACTTCGCAGAGTGTGATGGATTTCTTTGCCAAGGCAAAAGTTAGTACTCCCATCAAAAGTAACCAGGTTCCAGTATATAAGATTTTTTCTCTAAGCGTTGCACGTACAATCGTTAAGGTTTGGATTGGTCGTTAGATATGCAGGTTGTCGAAATATTTTTAGGTCAATACAGGAGTGTTTACGGCTGGCGATCAGCCTACACCGGGGGGTGCTGTTGCGAGCGAAAGCAAACCGTTACTCGCTCGGTTAATGTCGCATCCAGCTGCACATACAGTGGAGCACATTGAGAAACAGCATAGATCCGTTACCCCGCAACCGACTAGTACTACTCAGCAGCAGTCCCAGGCGACGCCCACGGGCATAGTGACAGCGACCAATGCTAGCAGTGCCTACGCTTCGAACAGATCCAAACGACGAAGCAAGACAGCTTCTCAACAGGATTCTATAATATCCACGCCTGCTTCTATGAGCCACGATGCCACTACGTCTATCAATCAAAACACTACCGATACAAACGGCACGGCAGGCTTCCTTAGGATACAGTCGCCGACGAACGTGTCATCCTCGAACTCGACGAACCATCAGGCCTCAGACATTGTCGGCTCTAGTAATTCGAATCCACTTGCGTCCTTGTTCGCCCATGCGTCCGCAACAACGGTGAGTGGTGATGTCGGTTAGATCGTAGAATATCATAGATGGTGTTCAGGTTCAGGAAAGAGGGGAACTGAGAATTTTTGTTTCTTTTTTTTATCTGATCAGGCATCGGAAGATATCATTCCGGCATCCACTTTGTCGGGAAGAGGATCGGCGCCAGCGTTAATACCCCCCGTTATGTTCGCCGCTCCTAGCCCTCCCGAACCCCCGGCCCGACCATTAGAACCACTGACGAGGAACCAGCTCCTTCAAGCTTTCAACTATCTGTTGAGAAGCGACCCGGATTTTATCAACAAACTCCACGAAGCTTACGTGAAGTCGTTCGGCGAAATTCTGTCCTAAAGCCGCGAACTGTTAACGTGTACGTAACTGGAGGACCCGTCATGCGGGTTGTGACGGTCGACTGAGCAAACGATCTGAGGGATCGAGCGAAAACCCAAGTAATCCCCTATGTCTCACGGTACGCATAGCCGGGTGAACGCAACGAGTTGCGCTCGACACTCTCGATTGAACATTGACTGGTACGCCCAATTTTTCTTGGGCTAGGGGGCTGGGGCTGGGGGGCCTGGGGCCTGGGGCTGGGTCTGGGGCTGGGGAGAGACGAAGCATAGATTTAAAACGGAGATACATACCTTAAACAGTATTTTTATAAAGTAATACATTTTTCTCCCGAGGAAGTGACGGAGCCGGGTCACGTGGAACGCGTTAACAAGGTATGAGCCCAATGGAGAGAGAGAGACACACGCCACACACGAAAGAACACAGATGTACACATACTCGCGGTAACAGAGCAAACGAGAACGTTCGGAAAGACACAGCAAAGGGATATATACGACAAGGAAATTGCAAAAAAGGAACACGACGGGACAAGGAACGTGAAAAATTGTACGATTTTAAACTGTGATGCCAAAACATTTATATTATACTAGCGTTTTATGGTTACTACTATTTCGGAGAAGGAGCGAGCGACAAATTTTTTCTGAGCCGATCAAATGGAATACCTATTTTACGAAGTAATGACATACCCCCTCCTATATATCGGGTATTCGATATGGTACGTGTATGTAATTAATAAAAAAAAAAGGAGCAAATAAATAGAGACCGATTACTGAAAAATCGTTTCAATGTATTTCAAGTCGATCCTCGCATCGATATTCGTCATCGTCGTTCCCCTCGCGAGTAACACGCGTTTGCGGCGGAATCGTCTCGCGTCTACGCTAGATTATCACAATACAATAATATTCATACATGGAATACGATTACTGTGTGAGAAGTACATCGTCGGTGTGTACCAGAACAATTGATTTTCCGGAAGAAGATGCTCTTACGCGATTCCAAGAGTAAAATAGAGAAACGAACAAGAAAGCAAGTTAGAAAGCAAGATAGAGAGTAAGATGGAAAGGGAAATAGAGAACGAGACAGACATCAGACTTTTATTGTTCCTCGCGCGATTCGCTTCGTTCGCGTTTCTCCTCGCCGGAAAGGAGCAACGCGGCTCCCTCTTATTGCTAGATCACGCTTATTAGATCCCGTGGCTAGTGTCGATGCGTCGACGAAATCGTGGCACGCCGGTTACAGGTTTACGTCGCCTAAGTAAACGGTACCGTCTAATACGATAGAAAATACATAATTCTATTTACAGTGCTACAATAATAAGGTGATATCATGCGATTCCACTGTTTCCCGACTCGCGCGACGCGAGTCGCGTAGAATCCGGCTCCCCGACGCGGAGAGGGATCGCGCTCGCGATGCACAACGCGCAGTGTCATAATTTACAGCAGTCGCTTGTATCGTTTCCATTTTTTTCTCGTGTTTTCCTAGGTTTTTATCTTTTCACAAAATTCACAGCCAAGTGGAGCCATCGTGAGCCCGCTAGCTTCCTACTAAGATAGTCTTAACTATGTATATATACGTCTATCGGCTAGAACACTTTCAGAACGTCTTTGGATCGCTGAAAAGAGGATTTTCAGACGAGAGGCACTTTCGGCGGTCCCAGCAGCGGGGGCCCGTTGTCGGGCATCCGATGGGGCCCGAGCTTGTCGCTCTGCGTCGGCACGGGCTGCAGCAGCCTGATGGCGAGGCTGGCTAGTATCAGCAGGACGATTAGACCGCAAATCGGCACGGCGATAGTCGCGGTCTTGAACCAGCCGTCCGCCGACTGACCCCCGTGATTGATCGGCTGCACCGGACTGAGGAAAGGTCGCTGGTCACCGACCAACACTGTAACAATCAAAACTCCTTCAGTAACGCCGTTGTCGTCGTTGCCGTTGCTGCTGCGCTGTCGCGACGTATAAATTATGCAAAACGTTTCGTTATTCATAAATTCGCGCAACCTTCGACTTTCACTATTGTTTCAAATCAGCCGGCCGGGACTCTTCGCCGAAGCCGTATATGAAATCAGCGCGCGGGGAATACATTTGAATAATCGAATTAGAAGGGGATCTATTAACGACGTATCGTTCCTCCGGAGCAGACGACGGAGCAAGCGGCACACGAAAATCGCTCGCCTCGGACCGGTCGCGTTCGCCGATTTTTACTATTCTCGCGGTGGAGGAGAAAACGGTCTGGTTTAACCTTGAAGGGTCTTGTTCAGCCTGTTTCTCATGGCTGGGCTGTCCACGTGGTTGCAGAGATCCTGCTCGCAACAGAGGTATCCCGTGGGACATCGTTGCTCCTTGAAGCTCTCGTCCAGGCAGCCGCTGTACGCGTTGTGCTCCACCCTGAGCAACGAGGGGTCCGCGTTCGAAGGCAGCTCCGTGAAGCAGCCCCTGCCGCGGCACATGTATCCTTGGGGCACGCATTCCGGTTGGTTGCAGTAGCACCTCACCTCCCTCGCGTTCCGGGAATCTGTAAACCAGATCGCGACGTCGGCTGTTAATTAATCCAATTTGAACCGGGCCGGTAATCGGCGCGTCAACAATAAACCGTGGAACGCAAACGAGCCGGGAGACGGCGCGCGGTGCCCGTGCTCCTCTTATCGGCCGAGCGAAGAGGCCGAGCGAAGAGGCCGAGCGAAGAGGCCGAGCGAACAGGCCGCCGAGCCAACAAGCCGAGCAAGGGCATCGAGTTCATAAAGCGAAAGGAAAATAAAATTGGATGCACGCATTCAACGGCTTATCGCGTATCAGCGGCCCGTTATAACGTCTCTTTCGAAAAAGCTATCTACCAACGATAAGTTTCGAGTACTCCCCGAGACAGCGAACGAATTCGCCGACAGAATTCCTCCTCGGAACTGGAATAATACCGGAGCCACGATTACGCGAGCCCGAGATACGCTACTCCGAGAATCGGCCAAGATTCCTCGTCGGTTCCGATAGCCGCGGTCCGTCATCGACGATTAATGACTCATGCCGATTAACTACGCGATATCACGGGTGGTCCAGGCGAGCTCCGTCCGCGAACAGCGCAGCGCCGGGTAGAACGAGTTGCGCCGTCTAGCATGCAGGCGGATTCATTTCGATCATCGAAATTATACGGAGCGCAGCAACGCGCGACCCGCCTCGCTAATTGATTACGACTCATCTTTATTTATACGCTCGGCCCCGATAACGCCGTCCGAGGGGACGCGCAATATAATTCCACGAACGAGCGGGGTTTTCGCATCCCGGGTTCCAGCATCCCAAGCACCGACTGCGTCGATAGCTGGCGGCCGCCCCTAATGAGTAGCCGACTGAAAGTCATAAAAGATTATACCCTGCGCGTCGCAACAGGTATACACACAGAGGGGCCCGGCATTCGTTTACCTGGCCGGGCAAGCATCACCGGGCAACCATCGCCGGGCAACCATCGCCGGGCAACCATCGCCGGGCACCGCCGCCGAGCAGTCTCTTCCCATGACGATTATCCGCGTGGACCCGGAGCGAAGCTCATTGTTCGAGGACGATAAACCCCTGCTCGATCGGGAGCAGGAGTTCACCGAACGGAATTTCTCTGGAAATAAATGCGGAACCGGAAAAATTTCGAAAAAGAGACGCACTCGAGATCAGCAGGACTCGCGCGAGCCACTCTGGAGAGTCTGGAAGGAATCCGCCTCGAGAAACACGCCCGATACACTGGGACCATGCTTGACGTAGCGTAAATATACATTACACGGCCGTAGCGGAGTTCCTCTCCGTCCGCCCCGCGGTGTGTTAATGAGGGCCGCACGAAATAAACAAAGAGACACGGAGCAGTTCGCGGTGACTAACCATCGCGCCGCTTGTTTATTATGATAATGCGGAGCCATCTTTACCCGTGACTTTACTCTTCCCCTTTCGTTGTCTCTCAGCCTCCCACCCTCTCCGGCCGGGACCGTGCTCCTCCCCACGGTCAACGGAATAATTTACTTTGCTCGCCACAGGCCACCGCGAACCTTCGACCGCGAGCGAACCAACCGACGAACGGACAATTCGACGTTACGAAATAATTCCGTTTCCCGCGATCCGATCGAACCGCTCGCTCTGCCCGAATATTAACTTTCGCCGATGAGCACCCGCGACGGAGGCTCTTTGTCCCATCTTTGAATCACCGCGGTTGGATATAGCACCGCGAGGGGGGAAAAATTCGAACAAAGAACCCTCCCGCGACGATTAACCGCGCTACAGTTGTTTATTATGGTAATGCGAAGCCATCTTTATCCGCGACTGTGCTCGCTCTCCGTCTACCCCTCGTCCCTCCTCTATTACACGACCCTTTCTCTCCCGACGGAGCCTTCTTACATTCTCCTCTTTCTCCTCGGAGTTGTTGCTAATAAGCCTGCAGCGCAGCCTTTCCCCGTCCCTGCCGCGCCCCACCCCTCGCCGCGTGCACCCTTGATCTCTCTGGCCCTCTCTGTCCCTCCCGCTGTCCGTCTCCCTTCGTCGCCCTCGGTCCCTTTCTCTCTGTCTCTGGTCGACGAAGCCCGGCTCATCGGGGAATAAAAAACGCTAAAACAGCCGAGTCACAAAAGAAAGATTAAACTGGAGAGAATATATGGAGAGGAGGCATGCCGGCCCTCTGTTGCGTGCTTCGCTGCTGCCGTATTCGCCCGGCCGATCGCACGGCTCCGCGAGCCCTACGACGGACAGTCGACGGGGAGAATTTTCAAGAAAATTCGCATCCGCATCCGCATCGTTGCGCAACGCTTCGAGGACGAGTCGAACACACACGGTTCCTCTGGCTCCTCTTCTATCGGGTCGGATCAAAAATTCCAGCCGCTTGTTGCACCCCGAGAAAAAAGGTATATCTCTGAATTGTTCAGCGGCCTCCGTCGCTTCCAACGTAATTGAAATATTCGTGTTCCGTTAACGTATGACAAGCGGGATCGGAAATTTCTCCGAAAGGAATTTGTCTCGTCGGGAGAGGTTTCGGGGAGAAAGACCCGAAGCAGGCTCTCGGTTCGACTGGAACGAGGAGAGAGGCGGAGGGAGAAGGACAGAGACAAAAGGAGCTGCGGAGAAGGGCCTCGTGTGCGTTTAAAATAAAAAGGGAAAAGGGGAAGCAGCGGGAGGTCGAGAAGGCCCGGGCAAAAGAGAGATACGGCCGACATGCCTGGAGCCGAAGAAGACCCGTCCGAAAACAAACAGACTGCTTCGCGGGGTCGTTCGTTATGCGTCCGTGGCATATTAATTATTTCTCGACGGCCTCCCCTTGCCCCCCACCCCCACCCCACCCCACTCCCTGCCAATCCGCCCATATCGTTCGTGTTTCTTCCTTTTACATTTTTCCCCCGGTTGCCAAACGATCGCCGGTTCGGGAATCACGTGGATCGGTTTAGTTTCTTCGGTCACAGTTACATTCCCTCGGAAGGTCATTCCATAAGTTGGCCGAGAGCATAAAAGATACTACTACTGACAATCATTTTTCTCCGTGTCCCGATAATAATACATTTTCCCCGGAAATGTTCAAAGTCGACGAAACTTTGACCGGTAACTGGAAATGATTTCGAACAATTATGTAGAATAGTCGGAGAGATAGCAACACCGGCGGGATATATTCGTGTTGTATTAAACGATCAAGGAATTGTTAAGATTGCGCTAGGGAAATTGCAGGAATCAGGAAAACTCGCTTGAAGAACGAGGACCACCTCCTCCTCCTCCTCCTCCTCCGATTGAACAGGATCGTAACGGCCGATTTATGGAAATTGCACGCGTGTAGCGAGGCCGGGGATCTCGGGGATCGAGGATGAAAAATAAAGAGGATCGACGCCGCTAGCAAAAAAGGTAGACAGGCCCGGGAACGTTTGACGAACGTCCACCGTCCGCTATGTTTTGCGCTCGTAAAGCTGTCCAATTTCTTCGGGACCCGTCGGATCATCCTAGCCGAATTCCCCGTACCGTATCTCCCTGATAAAAGGTTCCAGCGTAGCGTACCAACGGCGCACGCGGAACGCGCCGCCGACCGGCAGCTTAACCTTTAACTCACCGACGTTAGATATACCGTATGTATGTGCTCCGTCGAGACATCGGATACATCTAACGAGATACACGTGCTGCGCTGCTTGTAGCTTATCGATAAGCTTGTTTATTCGTTCGGCTAGCATCGAGGCTGACGCGAGAAGGGTTTCGCCCGATATCCGTCACTTATCCGGGATTAGATATTCATTTATGCGGACCGTGCTTGAAAATCCGACCAGCGTTTCTCCTTCGATCATAATTAACTAATTAATCGGTTCTCCCGGCGGCGGTTCGTTTAGAGGCTAATCGAAGCCCGCGGCTCGACCTCCTCGCGGAACCCCGTCGTTTCCCGTTAAATTCGATCGTTACGCCTCGGAGCGGTAACCACGGGCTTTGAACGCGGATCGAAGCTCTCCGCGGAGGAACTCGGTCACGGATTTCTTTCCAAAGGCAACAACCCCTGGACTCGATGTTTCCCCACATCGCAGGGAACCTCCTCTCGAAGGGTTCACAGATTCGTCGCCTCGAAGAATCTCTTGCACAGCCTCCGTCCACCTGGACCGTTAGTCTGCTAATTAAATCGGATAATCCGAGCGGCGGTGTACTCTACCGGTAACGAGGGGCGTTGAAAACGCGACTCTTCCGCGCGATTCGTCGGCGAGCCGTCGGGTTTTGTCGGGGCCGGAGCAGCACGCCCGAGGATAGAAAGCCGTGCTCGACGGAAACTTGATTTGAACGAGGCCCGTTGTATATGCAATTAGAAGAGCGACGACCCGCGCCGCTCGGAGCGTGTATACGTGCGCGGCGTACCGCTCGCGGGGCCGCGCGAGCGAGCGTGCACACACCACATCGTCCGGGGATGATGAAACTAATGAGTTTCTCTCGGTTCCCTCGAGTGTGTCCGTTAATGCACGTACATTGCGTAACAAGCTGTGAACGGCTCTCGAACGTCGGTGTACGCGTGCGTGTCGCGTCCATTTGAATCGCGAGAATTTTATTTCGTCCCGATGGAACAGGGAACTGCCGCGCGCGGACCTCCGCGGTGCTAATGACATTACCGCCGGCCAATTACCAGGCGAGCGAGCCGAACGTTCGATAGCGTTGAATATCGGATTTTCTAATTAATAGGGACGACGCTCGGACGCGCGTTGTGTAACGACAATTAGCGGTTCGGGCGCGTACAACCGGCGACGATTATCGTGCCGCTGACCGACCATTCGTTTAGCTTTAATCGTCGCGGAATTTATTCCCCCTTGGACCTCGTCGATTCCGAGCATAATTTCTCATCCCCCGAGGGGAGAAGGTAGGGCTGTCTTGTCCGTTAGATACTTTAAACGCAGCGCCCCGGGCTTGGAGAGAGAGAGAGAGAGAGAGAGAGGATCGGCAAAAACTGAAGGTTTAAATCATAACGCCGTGAAGAGATGTTGTCGGGACAGTACTCGCGTTAGGACGAAGGAAGAAGGAAGAAGGAAGAAGGAAAAAGGATGGTCGTTTAAATAGAAAACTCTGGCAAAGTGCGGATCCGAGTTTGTAGAGGACTCGATTCGCCGCGGTGCTCGCGTGTCCCAGGTTCCTTACCCCGAGGTCAAAATCGGTCTAGCTGGGAGGGAGAGAAAGTTTCGACACAGCGGCGGGCTTAATTGTTCATTCTGTCGACCGCGTCACGGGGCAATTGTAAAACAGCGCGGCGACTCGGCTATCTTAATTTCTAATTAGCAACGTCCAGCGTTCTGAATTGCCGTAATTAGTATTCCGTCGCGACGGAAAGCGCGTTGGTGGCCGTGTGTCGCGACGCGACGGCCACCAGCCGCCGCGTTGAATTTCACGGGACGCGAGTCCGCCGCCGCGCCGTCGAGAGAGTTTTCGAATCGGTTTCGCCGGCGAGAGAGCGCCGGTCGCGGGAAAAAGCGTTAGGACAACCACCGAGGATTACGATGGTCGCAGAGATGACGAACTCACTGGAAACTGGGCTCCTGCGCGAGCAAGCGAGGCGGTCGTTTCACAATCCCGACGAGGCTCGCGTGTAGCTCGCGTTGCTGTATTACGAGTCTCGAACAAGAATTTCAACTTTTAAACAAGTTTCGTCTGTAGTCTTGATTGGTTACCCGTGTCGACGAATAGCACGTCAGCATCGAAAATGAAATGGGAACAGATGACGCTGGCATTCTTCTCTGACGCATAAAATAGATCGATCGACCTGTTGAGCAAACGATTGCTGCTCGATAATGGGAGACGTTGCGGTTCGCGCTGGATCCTTCCACGCTACGCCGGATCCTTGAGTCGTTGAACCGAAACCGGGCCTCCGCCGCGACCCGATTAACCCTTCCGATGATGAATCGCACCCGGAACGAAAGCCAGAAGCATCCTTGTGCAAACAACGCGAACTCGGCCCGAAGGAAGCCGACAGGTCGATTCAATTAACATTCGGACGCGATGTTACGTGCGAATGGATTTAGAGCTTTCGAAATTATTCTCGGTTGAAATTTCTTTTCTTCGCCGAAGAGAATAGTTTGAAATATTTTCAAATAACGGTGCTCTACGAATTCTTTGTAACGAGCAATTGTAATTTTATTGCAGAATTTCTTGACGTTGGATCGCGCGAAGATGCGATCGAAGGGTGAGTGTGCTGAAATGAAACGTGTATTGAAAATTACTATACGAGGTCTGCCAGCGCTCTAAACTTTCACCTTGATTGGAAACGAATGTTCGGAATAAATTTGCATAAGGGCCGAGATAACTCGTGCAAAGTCGGAAACACCTTGTCCGGAGGCTCCGGAACGCGAGTGCGATGTTTCTGTAGTCGTCGTGCCCGTCGCGTGCCTTACTAACATTCTGATTTCTTTAGCAGGGATAACACGGGCTCAATTTCAACGAATAACAACAGCTACAAACGAGATGTCCCACGATAAACCCGAGTAATATTAATACAATTATCTCGAGCGATCCAACGATGGAAAAGAGAAAACACGGAACGGCGATAGGAACTTTCTAAAGCCGACGAGTTTGCTCGTCTGCCAGGGTTGGCAGGTTAAAAACCGCGCCTAAATAGACGTCAGAACGGGGACCACTTGCCACCGTGGACGGAGGATTCGCTGATCGAAATCGGACACGAACGTGGTAGGGGTGGGAGGATGAGGTAGCGGCGGGAATGATAAACGTTTCGTTGTATAAGTTGGAAAAAGGGTCCTGAAGCGAGTCACGTCCTGCGGGCCACCGCGGGACACCTGTTCCCGGCGTGGCCGCGAGTTATGCAGAAGAACAAAAAGGACTCGAACGGTTTCCTCATCGACGCCGAAGCCGAAAGGAGTGGTCGCGGGACGATGAAGAGAACCACGAAGTAGGAGTAGGAGTAGAGTCGGAGAAGGGCGAGGAGGAGGTGGAGGAGGAGGGAAAGGGGGAGGAGGAGGAAGAGGAGGAGGAAGAGGAGGAGGAAGAGGAGGAGGAAGAGGAGGAGCCGAAGGAAGAAAGAGGAGAGAGCACACGGGGCAGACCGGTCCTCGGGCAGAGTTCCTCGAGAGATTCGTGAGAAACTTTGGCCAAGCGTGCCGCCGGCCACGGCATTCGAATACGCGGCTCGCGTCGGATCGATGCTCGGCTAGGAGGTTACGCCGGGGATGCGCGATCGTCGGGATTGGATCGCGAACAAATTTCGCCGGGCCTTTTATTGGGTCCCATCGCGTATCTCCGATCGAGCAAACACATTTCGGAGTAACAGCTGGAGCCAACCGGGGCCCCGGAACTATACGAGCGGCGTATACGTTTCAAGAGAATTCTCTAATTGAAAGAGAAACTTCCACGGTGATCGGGTTGCGAAGTCACTCGAACGGATCCCTTAATGAACACGCGCTCGGTGGGACCAACGAGACGGACGTTTTACTAATTGTCGTGGATAGAAGAGAGCGAGCTAATTGGCTCGTTAAATTCGATATGAATACCAATTCTTTGCCGGACGGAGATATTTCATTAGGGATAGAGCGCGCTCGGATCGGGCCCGGTGGACAGACGTCCGATAAAAGCTCTAACTAATGATCCCCATTAAACCGGGGGACCGGATACCGCACGAATTTAGTCGATTCTTCATTGACTCGCTGCGAAACACGGCCCCGTGTCGCTCTCCAGGAGGTCTCGGATAGGTTTCATTGCCGCGGTGAATATTTCGGCCGTCTCGGTTTATCAAGGCGCGCTCGAACGGCTGAACAAGTTGCGTCCGAGCGCGCGAGACGGCGGCGTTATATATAATCGTGAAAGACAACAGTGCATCCGTTTAATGGGCCCCAAGGCGTCCTCCCTTTCTCCTTTTTAAGGAGGATGACTGGCCAAGAACAAGGCACCGATTAAACTTCTTCTCCTGCCGAGAATTCGCAGCGAAATTGCCGCGCAACGAAAAAAGGAGAATTGGAAAAGGAGCTACTCCCGATAGGGAATTCCTCGGTTTCTTTGCCCCGCCACCACGCGCTGTAACAAGAACGAAATTAATTTCCTTACCAAGCGTTTTCGCGTCGAGAGGCCGGTCGCGCGGGTAGATCGAAATCACCGTGTCAGCATCACGGTGATGGTTATTAAAGTCAATCGCGGGATTCGCTTATCGAGTTTCGGCGAGGGCTCGTCACGAAACCCGTTTCCTTCCAGCCGAACGATACCTTCCGCTTGTTCCACTCGGAGTGCCATCCAGCTTCATTTGAATATTGCTCGGATAAATCGTTCCGGATCGTTTTTATTCCTCCTTAATTCACTCGCCTCGTTTCAACCGTACGCTCATATGGGCCGCTCATGGCTGTTTAGGATGCAAGAAATCACTCGGACAACCAGTTAAAACGACCATATTCTATCGTGAACACATTTCGTCCGGGATATGGAACGTTAGAGCGCGTGCACGAGCATAAAATACGAACCAGCGGGGCAGCAGGACGAAGCAATTTCTACGGTGGACGCAACGATGCAAAGCGTTTCGCCGAACGGACGACAAGTGCACCCGCATAATGGGCCGGTTTTTCTCCCTTCCCCGGCTGCCTACGGCCGGATCGCAGGCCGGGAACCCGGGCTCAATAAAACTTTTGCTTTTCGTGCTCGCCGCAGTCCTTTGCTCTTCCCCCGAGCGCAGGGAGCCCGACCGGATTCCGCGGAGACGAAGAAGGGCCAGTTAAGTTCTTTATTGACGGTGACACGAGCCGAATCAATTTCGCCCGGGGCCCGGGGCCCGGGGCCCGAGGCCCGCCGATTCTCCAGGTGACGCAACGTTCGCCGGATGCGCTTTTACTACTGATTATCGGCTACCGTTGCGTCACAACCCTACCGCTGCGAAGAACCCTCTTCAAACCCAACGAAACGATATAGGAAAATCCCTTTCGCGTCGGTACCCGAACCACGCGTGGTATTTTCCCGGGAATTCGTCGACGGAAATATCAATACGCCGGGCTTTATGTGTTTGTTGTCCCGAAAGTTGGAAGGATTTCGAAAACTCGGCTAAAATTCCGCGGTTATTGGCTCGTAAAAGCTTACGAGGTTCCTTCGAACCTCTTTGGCGGAGGGAAAAGGGGGAAAAATCGCTCGGGTTTCAGTGATTGTCGCTACGCTGCTCCACTTATCTTCCCCTTCGATTCGCGATCTGGAGCTACCGGACACCGGTCGCCGTATCACCGCTGTAACAAAGATAAATCAGCCGGAGGATAAATCTGTATCGCACCGACGGCGCACGGGTGTGGATCGATGCTGTAAATCAACGATACGATCGCCGAACATGACGGAAGCCGGCTTTGTACGCGCGATTACAGGGATCGGTGCGGGGAGTCAATTAAACGAGAGAAAGTTTTAACCGGCGATTTCATTCGCCTCGCCATCGGCGGCTACTAATTTTATCGCTTGTATCTCGAGCCGCGATCCGAGAAATTTATAGCTGAAGCGGGGAACGCGCGAACAGCCGTGAATCACGCGGTATCGCAATGAAATCGGGACAAAGTGTGCTCGCGAGGCGAAAATCTCGGGGAGTCGAGGAAACCGCGAGGCCGCGCGACAAATAAAACTGTAGCAAACACTTGTTGCGCGTCGCTCCAGAGATTTCTCCTGATCGAACGCGGCAAGGAACGTTGAAATTGTCCTCGGTGAACGGTATCTCCGGGTTTCGGGCAATCTTGGGCCCACAAAGGGTACGAGTAGCGAAACCCGGTATTTGCGTTGGGACCTGTAACCATCATCCCCGGAGTACCTGCCCATTAAAGAAGAGGGGCCGTAGACAACGCGCAACGCGCAACGCGCAACGCGCAGCGGGCCGAGCAAAGGCGCAGGGTGGTTGCGCGGGGTGGCAATTAGCAAGAACAATAGGGACGTCGGAGGCCCTTATTTCCGAGAAGTAGGTGGGTCCCTCTGGGTCCCGGCGTTCCCGAGGGTCCAGGTATATATGTGTTTTAGAGGCTGCGCTCTGGCCCCGGTCCCATCCCGTGCCCCTGTGCGCCGGTACGAACCCCGGCCTCGGTATTTCGGCGCTAGAAGGCAGGCTCTTCATGTTTCGGAGAGAGGCGAACCAGTGATTAGCCCTACTTAACTCGGATGCATGGCCGCGGCGCGGATATCCCCGAGTAAAAGGCATCCTCGCCAATTATATGCAATTGCCAAATTACTTCAAATTACATGCGTGGACCGCGGACCTTTTATGATAATGCTTGGCCCCGTTTCGCCCCGCCTCGGCGTAAGGGGCACCTTTGATCATCACTGCGCCCGATTTTTCAACGAGCAGAGTCAACGGAGTAATTGGTCGAAATGAATCGCGTCGAACGAACGAGCGGAACGCTCTCTGTCTGGTCGGTGTGTCTTGGTCGTAGCGACGCGGGGAGAACGATCGGGACGTGATCCTCGTCCGTGAGGAGGCTCGTTTGAAGATCGTGCGCGTCGTGGATCGTGTCGTGGATCGCGTCGTGGATCGCGTCGCGAACCACGGGAATACCGATACCTGGAATTTCACGGCGGCACCCGGCTAAAGTAAACTCCGTCGAGAGCTTGTCACGCGCCGCGGAATAACGAGTCCACGCGTGTCTTTGTTCCTCGCTCGCCGAGCTCACCGGCAATCGAGCAACGGCGACGACAACGATGTTCTTCCAGCCATTACACTCGCGTGCGCAAACAGTAGCACGGATGTCTTGCGCAAACTAGCCTGGCGTTGGAACATCCGTCGATCAATCTCGTCGTAACCTGGAAATAGCCTGAAATCGGTTCCCAAAGGTATCGCCACGATCAGTTAACCAGCAGGGCACCGAAATCCCGTTGCCCGGAACGTCCGATGATTTACCGACGGGAACAAAGCGGACGGCCGGCCACCCCGAAGGAAGTGCAGCTCAATCGCTCGGAACAGGTCCTCTCTGGCTGTTCGCAGCGAAGAGGGAAGCGAGACCTCTCCCTCTCTCTCTTTCTCGGATTTCATGCTTCCTACCGGGGATCCCGACCTCGAGCATCTTCGGTTACGCTGACGCGATCCGCAGGTGAACTCGAGTCAATTATCCCTTTGAACAGGAATATCGCCACGTTCGGAAATATCACTTTGGTACTTGCAATTCTTTGGACTGGAGAGTTTTTTTATTAGAAATTATTCAGCTTCGGTCGGCGAACACTTTGGCTACCTTAAACGGTTCCTCGTCCACGAAGGGTTGAACAGTGCCCCGAGTGAATATCGCGTCCCCCGGTATACAGTTCTATACCCGATATTTTCGATATCGCGTCGAGCGCACGACCCGCCTCCATATTTGCCGCGGCAGGTAATTACACGCGTGTCCAGCTGACGGAGCACGCCGGCGTTCGCGATAAACCGTGCGTTTCCTTCGGAATCGGCGGGCACCGGACCGTGTCGCGGGGCCTCGCCGATCAATTGGAACAATTGGAAAACGTTGCGAGAACTGCGGGCAAATTGCCGGTTACGCGTGCGTCTAATTGTGCCGGTAGCCAGTAAACACGTGATTTAAGCGGCATATCGCCTACCGGCAGTTATCCCGGTGCGCAACCCAACTCCGAGCGGCCGGTGAAAGCGACGGAAAACGCGCGGCCACGGCCGTTAATCGGCTGCCATCGTGGCGAACGATGACGATAACGGAACGGAACGGAACGGAACGGGAGTGACAAGGGTAAACGTACAATGACGATCAGACGGGGTAGAAGAGAAATAAAAAGAGGCAAATAAAAAAAGAAAGAATAAGGCGGCGGGTCTATAGGACGAAACGTCTGAAAATCACTGTGCAGACGCTTCGAAGAACGTATGTAACGATTTCCTGAAGGTAATAACGCTAGAATTACCCAGCAGCCAAACCGCAATTTACCAAACGACTCGTCAAGAAAGCTGATTTATCTTTTCGACAATTGTCAAAGATGGGATTGGCAAAACTCCAAGATGGATCATTTTGATTCGCCCGGTAATTCTAGCGTCGAGTCCGTCGGCACGGTGATTCGTTTGATTGCACGAGTTTAATGCAGCCGTGGTAAAAGGAATCGGGCTAATCGCCGACGAGCGAAAAACGAAAGCGACCACGGTTCACCTATCGTGATAATTTCGCGTTCCCCATGCGTGCGTCCTCCCGTCCTCCCGGCAATTTGTTTCGCACGGCACGTATGTTAAGGCGGTTACGTGCGTGCGCGAGCGAACGAGTGGCATCGGGGAGAGAGCCGGCCGGTGATTTTTCCAAGCGTTTTCTTCCTCCCCATCGCCACGGCCGCCGGCCGCCGGCCGCGCGCCTCGGCCAGGTGAATACACGACGAGCCGTCTTTTCCGCGAATCGCCTGGAATCTCTGGATAATCGTCGGACAAGAGGCCGGCGCTCGCCGGATCTCCTTGTAGCGCCGGCTGGAAAACGCTCCGCCGACGATTGTTCGAGCCGATGCCCGCCGGATAACGCGTTTTTCCTATTTGCTCGTTAACGCCGCTTAATTAACCTGTCGTTCGTGGTAAGCGTGATGCTTCCACGGTCGTTGCCGCATCCGAGAAAATTGCGCCGCCCGAGGATTTCGTTATGGGGGATTTTCTGTTACGGGACCGCCCCTCGGACGGAGCGGGACTCGTTTCGTCGCGAGAGTGGAATATAACGGGAAGAAGGATCGAGGTGGCGTGCCTCGAACGCATCGATTGAATTGGCCGGTGATTTTCCAGTGTCGCGACATGTCCACGGTATCTTCCAACAGTCGATATCGACGCTCGGATCGACAGAGTCGCCGACGTAATAATAGCTGTTCCGTGACGAACAGCTTCCGTACAAAACGACCAGGCCAACTGAAACGACCGTTTTCGCGACCCACAGGGACGAAATCGAATTTTCCTTTTCCGGCCGCGACAATGCGCGCACGTAGATTCTCGAAAGGGTATTTATAGAGAGGTCTCCTTGGAATCGTTGACATTGATTCCGGAAATCTGTCACGGCGTCGACTATATATAGAGCCTCATTGTAATTACAGCGTGGTAGGAATGCACTATTAAGCATAGCTAATGCGCTCGTTCGCCTCTAAGAAAAAACTGCGGCCGGCGAGGCTGAACGGTCGCGTAGCGCGATAATTGCTCAATCGCGATGGGATTATATCTTGATTATGCAATCGGCGATCCGCGACTCGGGTGGAACTAACGTCGGATCTCGCTACTGTCGGGCACCCGTAAAAACTCGGGACAACCGCGCGCGGTTTAACCGAGACGAATTACGAACCCGCCGAATAATCTCGAACGTCCAAGGAATTCCGTTCGGGGAGACCCGGTGGACCGGCTGGCCGCGCCGAACGGTTTCGCGAAGCGAACGTCGCTCCGTTTCCTGTAATTTCCGCCATTACAAAAACTCGGCCGCGCTCTCGCTCGCGCACGGTTCATTTGAATAATTACCCAGCAATGCGGATCGTACGTGTTCCGATCGTATCGCGACGAGCGTTCCACCGAGCAACCGCTACTTTTTTATATATATCTGCTATTATCTCCCGATCGCTATCGGCGAGTCCGCGAGCAAATGCGTTAATTAAGAAATAAAGAACGCCCCTTATAATAATACTCTTCCGATGGGACCAAGTTAATTGGGCCGATTTAATGCTGCCCCGCGAAACCGGGGCTCGTCTGGCCATCAGTTTTTCATCGGCGATTTCTACTAGTATCGATGCCGCCGATTATCCGAAATAACGAACGGTCGGGAGGGGCTGCGCACCGATCGTCGTCATTATCGCCGAGAGAAGGAACGGAAAGAGATACGTCGTAACCGAATGCCGCGCCAACTGCTGCGGAATACGTAATTGGAAATCGATCGTATTAAGATCGACCTCGATACTCGGACCGATGAATATGGACTAGCGACTTGGACGGCGACCTGGCCGGCGAATTGGACGACGAATTGGACGCCGACTGGAACCGCGAGCGTCGGGGTACGTTGGGCAACCGGTTCGCGTTCCGTGGCAGGTCCTAACGATGCAACTGGGACGCCGGTGGCGCACCGTTCCGACAGTCGAGAAAATTGTAGCCACGAGCTACACGCGCCCTCCATCGCTCGTAATTGGGCAGGAAATCGCTCGAGAAAAGAAAATGCCGATCGCGCGTGGACGATAAAACGGAGTCGCGATACGTCGTCCGACGATAAAAACGCATTGAACATTTTCAACGAACGAGAACCGACCGAGACAACAGTCGCAGAGATCGAACGCGGATCTCCAAGTGGCAACTCGGTAACAGCTTCTTCGAGCAATTAGCAGGAAATAAGGTCCCCCTTTATGGAAATGGAGCAAACGGCCAGCCTCCGGAGACTGATCGCGATTCCGCGAGGACTATCATTCGCCAGGAGAGCAATCACGCGCGTCCGATGCCGGCAAAAACCGCCTCATACCGAAGGAGGAAGCTTGAAGCGTGGCTAATTGATCGGGAACGAGGGTGCCCGTTAATGCCGATCATCTGGAGTGTCGGAAGCACGTGGTCGCGACGCTGCCGGCGATCCGCGTGGCAGGAAACCGATCTCGATCCGCCTGCAACGCGTGGCGTTATCCAGCGATGCGAACGATCGGTTCCACGTTGAACCGCGCGGGCTTTCCAGAAAAACCTATCCGCCGTCCTTTCCTTTATTAATTGTAGGTCAAGCGGCCGTGGAACGAGGATGCGACGGGCCAGGATGCGCGCGCGACGAACGCTCGCCGAACAAACATCCGTATCGCGGCGAGAATCGTTTACGGTTCCATCCACTCGCTAATATTAAACCACGACGCGCACGTAAACGGCGGTATCGCTGTGTAAACGTGAGTCAGTCGTTCGAATAGCTCGCGTTATCTCGGCAAACGATACGCGCGGCCTGCCTACAGGAAACAAAACATTCTCGCGATTATGCCGGGAAACGGGAGGTTAACGGAACAACGCGCCGCGTTTCCAATTACCTGACAATTGCTTCTAATACTCGGCGGCCGGCGATCGGGTACAATTAAACGGTCCGATGCCCGCGCGAATCGAATCGTTTGCGTTCCTCTCTTCTTTTTTCTCGGTTTTTCTCTGGTAATCGTCGTTACCGGCGTTGGCGAGCGATCGATCGGCGAACAACACCGAACAGAAAAGCCAACGAACCGGAGAAGCGAGCCGAGTCCTCGCAGAACCGCGGCAGGGCTTGTTCATTTGAATTCGACGCATCTCCGGTTGCACCGGGCGAACGCATGCATGCCGCATACGAAGCACCGAATTAACATAACGCGTGCGAGCGAGCTGGCTAGATAGGCGAGCTGCTGACACTCGCGACTATTCGAATGCTACGAGTACAGCCTCGCCACTGATTGATAGTCGATAGTAAATAGCGAAACGGAGGAACGGACGTCGGTTATACGCGGCTCTCGGCGGCATTACCCAACCGCGCGAGCGTCGCCTTGCATTTTCGATCGACCGATTTGAGGATTATGACTTCTTAGGCGCCACCGCTCGCCGGCATTCTTAACGGCCGCGTAGACGCCCCGACGGCGTCGCATCGACTCGCGCCCAAACGAGTGACCGACATTCAAGCGACTCGTTGCTGACGGTCATCGCGAACAACCGCGCGTTTCGATTCGGGAGAGAAGGGAAACGAAACGCGGGAAAGGGGGGCGGACAAGTGTCGGGCAACGGGGTGAGTCGCGTTTCCAGGAGATTGAAAGCTTCCGGAACGGTGCTCCGTTGCGCCAGGTATAATTGAACGAGACTCGCGTCACCGGCGCGCTCTGTTATCGCGAGCAAATCGCGATTACGCCGTCAACACAGGAGGAATCGATTGGACTTGATCAATCGCGGCGCAGCACCGCTTCCTCGGATGAAACAACAGAGATGCAAAATCCTTTCGCCTCGCGAGAAGAAGGATAAGATGGAATCGCCGCAGAGGTATTTTCTCGCAACCGTGTGCGTTCGGCCTAAGGCTGGACGACTTCTCCGCGCCGCGCCGCGCCGCGCCACGGCGGATCGAAACGCAGGCCGGCGCGTTGCGCGTTGCATTTCTGATGAGACGCCGGAATTACGGACGTCTGGCGCCGTCGCGCGCGTCGCACGCTGGCCAATTTTGCCGTTTAGGCCGACCAAAGTCAATTTCCAAAATTTCGCATCGATCGAACAGTCTTTATCCCCAAGATAGTTGAACGCGCGAGGAACAGCAATAAGATTTATCACGCGTTATATAATGTAATCGAGTTTATATGAATAGCTAGACGATTGTTCGCGGATGAAGCTTATTCGTCGAAAAATTGCCAGCCTTTGGTCGTCGATGACACGGGGAAAAAGGAAAATGATCGAGCAGTAAGACAGCGGCGTTACGTGACCGCGAGTGATCTACCGGCAAACTTCGGCCACGCCTGCGGGATACGTCACGATAAAATCCTGCCGCGCGGAAGGTCGTCGCGACGACGATTGCGTTTTTCCTGCACGCGTGTTCGCGCATCGGATAATCCCCGCGTGTTCCGCGGCGCGATTATTGAAACGACTCGGCCAGCAAGACCGTGCACCGCTACCATTGTTGAATCACAACAAGTTCGATTGGACGGGACCGGCGTTCCAAGCAGCCGAGTTATATTTGTCCCTCGAGTTCCCTATTTTTTCGACGGGCTGCACGCGCTTCGACTGTACAATCGATATATCGGATAACGAAATATCGTCGCGTTAGCTGGCTCACCGGGTGCTCGCTGGAATCTGCGATTGGGGATAAGAGGTTCGGCGCACAGGGAACGGGGAACTTGAAAGCTGCCGTCAAGGCGAACGTTCAACCGACTACCGATACACTCGCGGCGAAATAAAGGTTTCTGAAATTATCGCGAGTGGCCCAAAGAAATGTTCGGTAAAAATGTACAACCTTCGAGGGTTAATCAAGATGCTGGAAAAGTGAACGCCCGTGGAACGGCTTCGCTCCAATCTGGCGAAAGTATCTCGGCACGCTGTCCTTCGCTCGCGATTTCGGATCTCGCGAGGCAGCCGCTTTGATTAATGTTCCTCTATACTTAATTAATAATGGAGGAGTCGACTGACCGAACGGTGCCGGGGGGAGGAGGCAAAGACGGGAGCAAGTGCCTGAATTATCGTCGGCCCGTAAATAAATCCACCGCGAATGAAACTTTCTTTTTCCCGTTGACGTTCCACGGATTTATGGTCGCGAAAACGCAAGCGCGCCGCTCCCAATTAATCGATCGTTATTTTTAAAGCGAATCGACGTTAATTGCGAGCACGCTCGTGTACCGGCTCTCCGGTTCTTCCTTTTCTTCTTCTCGCCGGTTCGCCCAGCTTCTTTTCGCGGTCCCAGCGAGACCGGTCGCCGGGGCGACTCGATCGAATTTAATTCAAGTATCCGATACCGAATGGCGGCGAGGCGGCCGTAAATAACACGGCGGGCCCCGATTCGGGTGCAGATAGCGGGGACACGTGGGTGGCGTGTATGGAGCGCGAGGGCGCCAAGAAAAATGTCTTAACTCGCTGCGCCACAGGATGGCGTGCACGCGCGTATACCAGCGACACGATGCACGTAACAATATCCGATGCGCGACAACCGTCGCTTCCGTATACGAGATATGAAACGAAACGCGAGATAGCCGCGAGACCTTTGCGGGATCCTCGACCAGAAAGAGACGAAAGGCGGTGCAATTCGGAGTTGTCGCGGTGAGCCGCGGGTGTCTCCGTTTCCTCTCTCTTGCCAGTTTTCGCTGCAGTTTCCCAATAGCCGAGCGATCTTCTGAAAGACAACTTTCAAAAGACGCCTGGATATCCGCGCGAAGAGCAGGGCACCGCGGTACGAGATCACGTCTCTTCGACAAGAGGCGAGAATTCGCGTGGTTCCTGCCCTTTACCTCGAATCGAAACGAGATCACCCACACACTCCCGTTCCGTCGACCACGGGAAGGTGCGCGCGCGTTCGTACGAGCGTTGGTGTACGCGCGGCGCGCTCGCCTGGCCGCGTGCACGCGTGCACACGCGGGCAAGACAAAGAGGCATAAACTCGTCACGCACGCATGCACATTCGTGTGGCCGACAGGCGCCACCGCGCCGGTCTTCCACTCGTGTACGTGTCAGTCGCCGCGTGTACGAACGTAACACCAGCTGCTGCACTCGACCGAGTGCGAACACGTGAAGCACACCGGCCGCGTGTGCGTGCATGCGTTACTCTGCGCTTGCCGGTGGGCAGGATCGCACGCGGATCGGCTCGCATTTTTCGACGACGCGCCGCACAGTGGTCCCGAATGATCAGACCTGATCGAAACCTCGGAACATCGAGGAATCGAACCAAAAGTCCGTACACGAAGACGGCGCGGGTAACGACAGCGATTTCTCGAGCCGTAATTTTTGAAAGTTTACAGGTAATCCCGATTAACCTCCTACCCTTCGATATACTCGTGGACGTACCCCTTTAGGATATTCCACTTAGAAATGAACTTGTCGCTACCGATTTCGGACCACTGTGCGCCACGTTTCTCGATTTTACGATGGGAACTCTTTTCCGGAACGTTTACGACGACGCATTTCTTTTTTCCCAGAGACGCGCCCGGCGCGTCTCATCCACGACCAATTAGGCGTGCGAGCCATTTTTCGAGTTATAAACGTTATATCGCTTATCGTCCGACACCGCGGGTGTTTATGCATTCGTCTATGGCAAATGGAACGTCTGCTCCGTGTTCCTTGCCTACCGTGTAAACGATCGGCTGCTACGAAGACGCGTTGACCACTAACGTTGTCAGCGATCGTTCGCGCTTCCGAATTGACAAAGATTCATAGTAGTACGAGAACCTAGATAACAGTGTACCGTCGTCTGAATTAAAAAACGATGGGTCAATCCACCCACGCTGCCATCGGCGATTCCGGCTTACGCGAAACTGACAATCTCTCGGCCGGGATCCGAAACGAATGAGTCATATCGTAAAATCGACCTCGGCCGCTCTATAAATATGCAAGCCGGCAGCCGCGAACCGATCGGGGAAATATCACCGTTCCGTAACTTGTTTGTATCGGAGCCGAGAGATAAGAGGCTGCGGCGGAGCACGCTCGGCGAACGCGCGCGTGCGCGCTCGTTAGGTAGTTTTTAACGAACCTTTTGAAAATGCAATACTCTGGCCTGCGCAAACCGCGCCGCGATCGCATTAACGCTGAAACTTTCCGAGCAACCGGCGTAACTCGGCGAGCTCGACAGTTCAGGGGTTAAGACTTCAACTAAGGTCGCGTTTTCTTCGATTAACAGCGGGACCAACCGATTCCGGGGAATCCGGGTAATCGCGGCGGGAACTTTCTAATCCGCGGGCACGTGAAATTCTCCGACGACGAGCTTCCTCGAACGAGAAAGATTCGTCGGACGCGTCGGATTAACGGCTCCAACCGCGACCGTCGGCCATCGCGTCGGCCATCGCGTCGGCCATCGCGTCGGCGACCGCGCAGCGGGGGGAAAAGATTTTTCCTGCAGCGAAGAATGCGATGCGCTCCGCGCGCGTCCGAGAAACTATAACACCAGTGAAATGGTTCCGTGAATCGAATCCCGGCTCGGTTTACACGAAGCGTATCAGTAATAGAAACTGTCTGGCCGGCCGGGAATTCTGAAAGGGATCGGACAAATTGAATCGAGTACCGATAAATACCTCGGGCATCGAGTTTAAATTCGTCCCAAGTGCGGATATCACCTGCGATAGTGCAATCGAATATCAACGAGGAAAAGATTTCTGTAACACGAACGCGAATGCAACAGACTTTTCGTTGCGATTACGCGCAGAGTTACTCGAATGGTTAAAGGAGATAAAATATCATTAAAAGATAACGCTCTCGATATCTAGCAACGACGTGCTGACTCTTTTCTCTTTTCCATAGAGCGAAGACCAACGAACATCACCGATGCCAGCCCAGTGTTCGCCGAAGACTCGCGGCATACTTGTAAACGAGGACCGCGCAGACAAGCGTGTCGGAAGGTATACCTATCGTGCACATAGGCATTATATTATGTACTCTGGTATCCGCGCGCCTAGCTGGCGCCCGACGCATACTTTATCGTCTTTCTAAACTCGGTATCGTGCGAACGGCAAAATTTAAATATTTATTATTTCGCAAGCGCCGCCGCCGCCGCCGCCGCCGCCGCCGCCGCCGCCGCCGCCGCCGCCGCCGCCGCCGCCGCCGTCGCCGCCGCTTTTCGACGGAATTCGAGGGCCAGCCTCGAACGTGTTCCGGATCCCGCGGGACTCCTCGCGACCAGGTGGCGCCAGCCGACCGCGTAAATCTATCGATCGATCCGTGAATCATTCGGCCGGCGACGATCGTAACCGGGGAACCGTTCCTTCGCCGCGCACGATTTTATCGTTCCTGCGAGGTCGCGACGTAACGGATTCAATTTCTGTCGCGACTTCCTCGATTCCTCCCTCCGTCCGGTCCCGTCTCGGCCGCCTTCGCCCGCCTTCGCCCGCCCCACCCCCGCTCTCCCTCGTTTCCATGAAAACGAGACCGCCGGCTCGTCTGTCCCGAGCCACGAACAAACCCCATCCATCTTCGAGCTTTTTCCTTTTCTCCCCTCTCTCTCTCTCTCTCTCTCTCTCTTTCCCTCTCTGGACGATCGACGAATACTCACGTGCATCGATAAAACGTTTAAATTGCACGCGTCCTTAATTGCGCCGCGCGCTGACCGGCCGCGGCAAAAACCGGCAGACGAGTTTAAACACGTCGTTGATGCCTTTTTCTCCCCCTCCGCCCCGCCGCCTCTTCCTCCTCCACCTCCTCCTCTTCTTCCCGTCGTTCCGGAGAACGTACAATTTTGCAATTACCGTGGCTGCGCCGTGTGACGTAGCGGTCGGCGAGTCTGCATCTGCTTCTCTCGGCTCTTATCTGGCATTCTTTATTTTTCATCGGCTCCGGACGAAGAGCGCGCGGTCGCGACGCTCGCTACTCCGCAACTTTTCTCGTTTCTGCTGTTTCCCCCCTCGTTAACCGACTGGTCGCCCGCGGGAGACCGACCAACTTCCAAGTCGATCGGCCGCCTCTGCGATCGTTAATCCGCGGATCGATCTGGACTCGCGACATCGCGGTCATCGCAGTTGCCGCTCGAGAGATTAGGGCCTAGCCACGGAAGAATGGGAGTTTTCAGCGATATCCGGTGGATTTCGAAACTCGCGGGACCTACGGTGAAAGCGGCGGTGCCTACGAACATTTCGGCGAACGGGAAATTCCCCTCCGCGGTCGCGGCATTCTGAAATCGAAATCTGCGATACGAATATTCGTTGGAAAGATCGCGAATCGCGAGTCGCGTGTCTCGTTGACGCGACGCTGCTCGCTAATGCAGTTCGGCGTCGGTTTCCCTGGATTCTCAGGGACCTAGATTCCGTCTTGCACGGATCTAGGTCGATGGAAAGGGTTTTCCGTTCGGAGCAGAAAACGAGCCCGCGATCTTTGACAATATCTCGCGCGCCGGGGGCTTAATTAGCCCGATGCGCGCGGCTCGGAAGAATCGCGGGTCGCCTGTCGCGGTACGGCCAGCAAAACGAAAATGCACCGTAACTGGCGGAGCATCCTTCGCGGAACGTTACTATGCAGCGAAGGCCACGTGTAACAGTAAAACTTGAGCGGCGAACACGACGAGGCGTGCAGGAACGCGACGATCGAGATTCACGCGAAAACGGCGTTACCCGAGAAGCTAACCTCTCTATAGCAGAGTCTAGATGGTTTAGCGACTACGAGAAAACGGTCGAGTTTCCCCATTGATTCCGGTCGAGCACCCTCGCCGCCCACGTGGCCTCGTTCACGCGGTCGTTGGTTCGCGTCGCGTCGCGTCGCGCCGCGCCGCGCCGCGTCGGACGCGCTCCCGGCTTTCCCATGAAATCATGCGCCCGAAACTGCAACGTTACCACTGTTGTCATCGGACTTTCCCTCGTTGTCGCCAAACACCTCGTAGTCGCCCGAGTCGAGATCCACGGATGCGCCGACAGCGATCGACAGGCTGGACACCACCATCGCGAACGCCAACAGGTCTCTGGACAACATTGTCGATGAACGTCGATGAGAAATAATCGCACGCACTGTGTGTATAATCGGGCTCGAAACAATGGATCCTCTGTCGCGTTGGTAATGTAACTTCTGTGGGGGTTGATCAATGGAAATTCCAATGAAACCCCATCGAACGTCGCTCGTGTTCGAAACTCCGGGAACCGGTCACGATCTGTGTGTCCTTTTCGCGATCGGTGAATGATTCATAACGAATCCGCGCAGGGAACGATCCGTGGCGAAAGGAAATCGTCGAGACGGCGAACAAGAGGGAACGCTCCGCGACCGATCCCTTCGATGGTCGACGCTTGACTGACTGACTCACTTCGGAGCCTCGAAAAGCAAACGCCAGCCGTGCAGCCGGACGACTCCACAGCGGCTGGCGCGCACCAGGGGCACCCGGCGAAGAACACCCGCCAGATAGTTTTTAAACGGGTCCCGCCTCCGGCTGCGATAGTGTGCCCCTTGTCGGTGAACCACGCACCGTGAACCGGCGCACAATACGCACGTTCAACGACTGCCGTTAATCTGCGATCTAGTCCCCGCTAGTTTCCAGCGGAACCGCTCGTTACTTCAACGATATCGGGCATCGATTTTTATCGGCCTCCGTCGACCCGAATTCCAATTATACGCGACCCGATCCGATCCGATGTAGCGCGATCGCGCTGTCGCGGGGAAAACGGAGAAACGCGGAGCAACGTATTAGAATCTCGTCGCGTTCGTTATCGTCAGTTTCAGCTGACATCTAAACATGAATTCACAATAGATACCGAACAATCGTTTCTTCGAACAGTTTCAACATGGGAATACTTATAACAGCGGATAAGTACATCCACGCATCGAGAACTAAAACCGAATGCCCAGGATCCACGGAAAGCTTAAGAACCGTACAGAAGCGAAAACAGACAGAACCTCGATCGAGAGTCGACTGAAAAGCAGCTCCCAGCGATACCCAGCTTTTCTGGAGCACATTTGGTATCCATAAGCGAGAGTCTGTGCTTTCGATGCACGATTCTCGGCCGGGATCTACGAGGTCCCCCCGTAAGATCCGAACCTACTATTCCGTGCTCGTGTTCGGTGCCATCATCGATCTTCATAGGATCGTCATCGAACCAATTCGATCGGTTAGGAGGATCAAGAGCACACACATGGCCCGTGGTGTGCCACTTGCGTTAACGGCTGCCACTGTACCAGAACGTAGCATGTATGCGGGCAGGCCGGGTGGTGGACTCTCTCTCTCTCTCTCTCTCTCTCTCTGGTGTGTTGGTAAAAGGTTGAGTGGCGCGGATCGACGCCGGGAAATGGCCGGTCGGCGAGGGAAACGAGGGACAGGGAGAAGGGAGACAGTGGCGCCTGAGCCCCGAGGCAGAGACGCCACGACGTTGCGTCGATGTTGGTGAGCGTCTGTGCGAACGCACGCCTGCACGCGCGCTCACGCGCCCACCGAAATGCACGTACGGACACACGATGCTCTAGCTGTGTCAGTTGGCAACGCGCGCGAGCGTGCTCGAGAGAAAGAGTCCCGAACGGAAGAGGGACGACGCGAAGAGGCGGCAGCTTGCTTCTACCGTAGACCGTCAGCCCTTCTCCCACTAGCCGATCGCCTTTTTAGCTTTGTCGTGCGCTATGTCGTCTCGAGCCAGTTCTTCCCTCGCCCGCGAATCAAAGTACTCGCGAAAGTCACGCTGGCGCGAGCTTTTGCCGCATCGCCAGCGCTGACAGCACTGCGGTGGTCACCGTTCACCGGCGATTTCGAGTTGCGCGAAAGCCGAAAAATTCCAGTCGGATCGCTCGCGGAAGATGCAAGAATGCTGCCGTTTCTGCTAATCTAGGCTTTCCCAGTGCAATAGATTCCTTCCGTTGCCTTTGTCGTCCCGGCGTTTTCTATTCATCGATTACCTCGCGGTCGAAGCTGCTCGAAGCTCGACGATCGTGCTCCCGATACGGAAATTGTTCGCGGTATCTCGGAATCTCGAGGGGAAAATTAGTAGCACGTTCGCTGGACCCGTTACCGGCGCAACGAAAGCGCGAAGGGAGGGCCGGGGCGGGAACAGATGGACGAGATAAATCGTCACCCTTTGTCCCGATAATCGGTTTCCCATTCACCGGCTCGCCGCATTATGCATACGCGTGGCTCTCGCTGGCCCTTTTCACGGTCGCGCGTTGGAATCCCCTTCGCTCGGTCGTCGACGACAGGCGAGGGATCGCCACCTGGATCGACCGGTTGCGGTGACGCGAATATAACAGGCTGGAGACGCTTATTAAGTTCGCTCGGGTAATTCGTTGCCCTAAGTGGATTCCGCGAAAGCAGTTTATCGTGCGGCCCGACCGTCGCTGTACCGTCCACGGACCGTATAATCGCTCTGGTCCGCCAAGGTTCGGCCCCCGTTGCCGCTTCTTCTTCGTTTTCGCCGTGAAACCGAGCGCGGATACTTTCGAAATCCACGGAGCAACTCTCGCCGTCCATCGATCTTCTTTGGCGGAGACCGTCGCGACGAACGCCGGGCCGATAGGCAACGCGGATACGAGCGTTTCAAAGTCGCGTTTGTACGCCGCCTTATTTTTAGCCCGGCATTAGCCAATTAGCTATTAACTCGTTGGCGCCAGGGCGGTGCTCCTATTTTTGCTTATTTCTTACGGCGGATAATGCGTCGTCGGTCCCTCTAGCCGGGCTCCGGTGTTTTCCCGCGGGGATAATCCGAACTCGTCGGTGCGACGCTGAGTGGCCGTTCGCGAAATACTTGGCCAAATGAAATATGCTCCCGAGGAGAGCACGTTGCCGATATTATTGCCTAACGGCAGCGGAGTTTCGTGCGCCGTTCGGAACGATGAAATTTCACGACGTCACCGAACAATTCCCGAGACTCTCTTCACGGTCGGCATCGGCCGTTAGCCGGACACGATAACGGATCGCGAGACAAAGGCGTGTCTAACGAGAAAACCGCACGGTCCGTCGCGATACTCTCGAGGTACGTTCGATCGGCGGAAAGATTCGTTTAACGCGGGGCTGGTACTGGCTCGGAGATCACCGCGACAGGATGCCCGGCTGCAGGGGAATCGCGCGCGAGCCTCTTAATCCTTGGATCGCTGTGGCCTTAAGCTCCTTTTAATTACGGAGATTATTATCCCGCTGATCCACACGCTACGCAGCAAACAGACCGGCGGGATATTACGCGTCTCCGCTATCTTCTCCTCTGCTCGAAACCGAGAAAAATATATAATTCATGAGGCGAGGATTAAGTAAAAGCCAGAAGAAAGGAGAGGGAGGTTTTCTTGTTTCTAATAAGTTCCTCTTAAACCCGTCTAATTGGCTTTGTTAAATAATAATACAGATGTCTGGCGGAAGTGACGGGGACCCGACTTGTTCTTTTCGCTGGTAGGACAATCAGAAAAATAAGGGAACACGAACGGCGAACGAGAGAAACGTCTTGTTAGCGGCTCACGGATGAACCAGTTATACGAGCCGCAGATATTTATCTGAGATGTTCGGTGGTTCGACGATCGGGGATCGGGGATCGGGTCTATCTACCTACGAATCGAGCCCATACGTTTAGCGGAGTGATTGATTCTCGTCGGCCGCAACGAATGCGGTGGCCAAGCGGTCGGGTTAGATCCAGACCCCGACGAGCACCTGGTTATGGCTGGCTGGTTGCTTCTCAGGCTACACCTAATGGAATACGCTATTGTTTGCCATGGCCCCAGTGACTATGTTGCTCCTCCTCTACTTGGAACGAATCGGGGTGGTTGCCGACAAATCTATCCTCGATCGAACAAACCTTTTGCAAAATCTCCAATTCACCACTTTCTACAACGCATCGCTACGCGTCTCCATTGAGGCGTGAACGTCGTGACGCGGTCGTTCAGTCGGTTCCAAGAAAACACACTTTTTGGGAAACTTTCGTGTGCGAACAGTCGCCTCGACCAACGGGACTGGCAATTTCATAGAGAACATTGGAAAAGACGTTGGTCGATCGAGGGGACTCTCGATTTCATTGAGCATCTTATTCCGTTTCCCATACACGCATCGATGAATCCATAAATCGAGTACAAGTTGCCGATACAGAGATACAGAGCTCGTGTTCGCGGCGAATAAAATATAAAACGTCTACACGGGAATGCAGTTTGCCTGTACACGCGTTGTCTTATCGAAGTTGTTGGCCACCGTTGAATTTACTTTCCAGCCTGGCTCGGCTTGCCCAGCAGTGTCCAACTTATCGGTCCGTATACTCCTCGGCTGTTTGCTTCCTCCCCGTTACGCGACCTCCGAGGATGACTAATTACGTGGAAACAACGAGACACCTGGTTCCCTCGCCGCTCGAAGCCGGGCTGAAGGGATTCCACCGGAAGACCGACGTCGCACTCGAAACAAAAGGCTGTCGGCCTTGTTTGCCCGGGACTGCTCCTCGACGAGCCTCGTCAGGCGCTCGATGACTCTCGAAACGGCGCGAGATCCCTGGGATCCGTTCGGCGCCGCGCATCCATCACCCTGAACAAACAGAAGAACGCTTCGATTCGAGTATCACGAATAATGGAGTTACCGGGCAAACAGTTGATACATGGTCCCTCGTTTTTATTCCGAACGTCGCGGCGTTAACGGGGCCGCGATTCTTCGCTACTTCCCCGGCATTTCCTCGGCACTTCCTCGGCATTTCCTTGGGATTTCCTTCGTATTTCGTTGTCGGTACGAGCCGGCGAACGAAAAGATCCCGTCGATACGGAGCTGTTCGGCCTGTCGGCGGCAGTCGTCTCCTACACGGGCTGCTTCTATTTATATTTTAGGTTCGTTAGCGCGATCGCGGGCATACGATTGAGCCGGGAAGTGGCGGCTGCGAGCCGGTTTCAATTTCAACCTTTCGAGGAGAAACGATTGGCGACGTGTTCCGTATATAAACTGGCAAGGTACGAGCAACTGATCGAATCGTTTAAACGACACGAAAGATGTTGAGAAACTGGTTCGCTCGGACCCCTGGAACAGCGAACACCGCGCGATCCATCAGATTCCTGGCTGCAACGATCACGGGATCGATACTCACGCTGCCAGTTCGGCTCGGTTGGAGGGACCACGTGGACAGCCGGTGAACGCGTCGGCCTCGAGGGATCATCGAAGGGTGGAGTCCTCGTCATTCCACGCTGCCCGCCGTGTACGGATTCGCCTTGAGGAACCTGGGGGATCGGCGAACAGTTTAGCTCGTTCGCTCGAGGGAGCGAGCACGGTCGATTCGGGAATCTATAAAGTTCCCGACGCGGTCCGAAAATATCCGGCGATAAACAGGCGGACGGTGCTCGGACGGTGCTCGGACGGTGCTCGGACGGTGCTCGGACGGTGCTCGGCCGGCCGGAGAGTGCGCTCGGCCGCTTATCGCCGGCGATGTCCCTTATCCTAATTCCACCTTTCTATTTTGCCCCGGGGCGAGGGTCCCGTCGCCGATAACGCGGAGGTGACCGACGGCTCGGCGACAAGGCAACGTCGTTGCACGAGCCGGATGGTGACGCGCCCACATTAAGGCCGTGGCCGTGTGAAACACGAAGAAATCGGGAAAGGAACGGCCGGTCCCCTCTCCCCGAGCGTCCCTCTTGCTCCCGGTGGACGGGACACTCGAAATACACGCTCCGAGGCGAGATAAAGAAAGAGGAAAGGAAGCAACACGTCCGCCGAAAGGTGGACACGAGGCACCGGAGGGGCGACCGAAGATATTCCCGAACTCGAAAACCCACTTAACCGTTCGGGGAGCCGAAGATTAGAGGGCAGAGCCCCGGTGGGCCTTCGGGCCCGCTATCTCTCTCGTGGGAGCCCCTCGAGAGAGCCCGGTTGATAACGGGCCAGTTGCGCGCGGCTTTTAGCGCGGACCGACGACCAGTCGCCCCTCGAAGGGAACCGGCGACCGAAGTCCGCTTCGGGAAAACGAACAACGAGACCGAGCGCGGAGACAGTCCTCAGCGGCTAACCAGCAATCCTCGAGAAAGACGAGTCCAAACGTTTCCGAATTCCAGAGGTCGCGTTCGACAGCGCGAAATTAACTGACTCGTGCTCCCTGCGATCGATCGTTCACGGAGAGATACGGACAACGGCGAGGAGGGACACGGCGCGCGTGCCGCTGTTTATCGGATCAGCAACGGGAGGACTCGTTGCGCGATGCACATTAATATCGACGATGCTTTCAGTCCGACCTGTCCGATTATCGCGGACTGAACGCGGCCGGCATCGATCTCCGTCGTCGCGAGGCGCTAAATTGACCGTAACGCCCGGCTAGAGACGCGTCGTCGCAGATTTGAACCTCGTTGCACGCCGATCGTTAACGGATCGCCGAGTTAATATTAGCGCAAGGTTTTTCGAACGCTCCGCTCTCCATCAGCGTTCCAATATATTCGATATATTCCCTTGTTTTCGCGTTGACCAGTCGACTAGATATTCCGCAAGATTTTCTGGCACGGTCAGTCAATCGGGAACTTTTGCTGCGATCGTGAATTTCCTAGCGAATTTTCTAGTAAATCTCGTAGGGACGCGTCGCGCGAATCGATTCGGGCAACGCTGGCGCAGCTGGCTATGCCAACTAGCAATGCCAAGCAATTACAATTAGAAACTTCCATGCGAGTGTTGCTTCCCTTAATAAAGAATTCGGGGAGCAACGAAACGAGAACACAGCGGAATAAAAGAAAGATGAGGGAACTGGGTCTGGCGGTCTGTCGGAGGACGCGAAGATGTGGAATAAAGAACGGCGCGGGGGAGGGAGGAACAAGCGGTTGTTTATAAGCGGTCCGAAAGGGAACACGGCGGAAAAAGTCGAAAACATTTCTGGCGGTACGTGAAAAAAAGAGAAACCACGCGATAGGTGCGCGCGCTGCGTGGAACGTGCTCGGCGTCGTAAAATCTCGGGCTTTATTGAAGCGTCTCGCCGCCCCGTTGTTTTTCTTTCGCGGCCGTGCAAACGCGAAACGGTAAAAACTCGTTACGCGAGATCCTCGACACCTTTCCCGCGAGGAGGCGCACGCGATTCGCCCGACGGCGCGCCGGTGGGAAACGTTACGGCGGAGGCGATGATAAAAATTCGCAGACCTCGTAATAACGTAGCAGGCTGCCAGGACCGATATCAGAGCGGCGATCGCCAGCAACAGCGCGGCGAAGTGGAGCGGCTTCACGCGACTCTGGAGAAGCTGGTCCGGCGACTCCTGGCCACCGATCAGGCTCGAATCGGGCTGGATCGATCCCATCGCGTTCCGCTGCGACGACAATCCGTTGAACGATCCTTAACAGAAAACACAGCATTCGGTCGCGAACCATTGCTTAACGCTACACAACGTTTACAGGAACGCGGAAAAGACTTTGAACCTAGCGTGCAAACTTTCCGACGTATCGAACGAATAGAGATCCAGAGCGATGTCCCAATACTTTGGCAGAAACGCGAGTAGACATTGTTGGAGCAGTGTACCCGGTTGTCGGGCTAGCTGCTAATCGCGGACCCCCAATTTTCTAACAATTTCCCCCGTTTCCGGTCGAAAGGTTCGACCGCTCGACATTCCGTTGAAACTCCCAGGCGAAACCCGTTCCGTCGGGCCGCGGCGAGGCGGGGCGGTCGAACGTTTCGACGGTCGATCGCTCGTGGATCGTTCGATTGCGAAATAAGCTCGGCGGAGGTGCGCTGTTTACCGGCGTAGTCCAGAGTGGTCCTCACGGGGTCTCGGCCGTCTCGGCCGTCTCTGTCGTGGATCCACGTGGTCACGTTCACGTGGAGATCGGCGTTACAGTAGTCGTGGCTGTCGCAACACTTCAATCTGGGCCAGGGCATACGGATCCGGCCGAGCGACGATCGGTCCACGTTGTCGGCCGGCTTCGACCTCGTGACCGAGGACTTTGTCTCGCACAACAATGGCGTGGCACCCCTGGGCAACGGGCAACGCTCCGATAAAACCGGGCCCCGCTCGATAAAGGTTCCGTGACCCCGGCGATACCGCCGGGGATTTAAATAGCACCGATTCCGCGCGATTTACGACCGCCGGAGTTGTTAATATTCCTCGGCTATCGCGGCCGCCGCGCCGATCGCAGGTGATCGATGATCGTTGCTCGACGACGACGCGAGAACATCCCGGAGGCAGAGCTGTCGCGTCCAACGAACGCTTCACGCGTTCCGTTAGGCTCGTGAAAATGGAACGAATTCGAACTAGACGAACACGGTTGGGTTCGATCGACGATATTTCATAGTTGGTCGGGTAACAGACGGTTAGAAAGTGAAACGGTTTAGACTCTAGAGTCCGGAGATCGAGAAGATGACGCGTCAACGCGTCGAACAGCTCGTCTCGCGTTGTTTGCGAGGTTGGCTCCTATCTCCGGGGAAAAATGAATTATTCGTCCCCGCGGTAATCTGTCGATTGATATTCCGCTATCTCCGTCTCGGTAATACGATAATACGGCCGCGAATTTCATTGGCGGCGACGAGGACGCTGCTCGTTGCGAAAAGAAAACGAAAAACCGAATAAGAAGAGGGGAAGAGCAGACACTGCCTCCGATATCTTGCCGCTAACAGCGTCGCTAGAAAGAATTCGTGAAAACCTTTCGTAGTCGATTATCTCGTCAAGGTTATCTGGCGTGGCGCGCGGCGCGGCGCGGCGCGGCGTCCGTTGAATTTATGGCCGGAGCGGACGTCAATCGTCGGAAACCGGCAAATTAAATCGTTTTCGAGGCGAGTCGGCTCGTACCCGTTGGAATTTATTGGCGAATAACAGGGAAAGGTTAGAGGTCGCCGAGTTACTTTTCCCTAAGATAGAGCCTGGCCTTTGCCGCCTCGGCTATCTGCTGGTGTACAGCGTTTCAGCGAAATAATCAAGCTTTTCGAAGCGTATACGAACTCTGTGCATCCCCTGGTCATGGCGTTCTCCCCCAGCTCCGCGTCCCCGACGAGGATCAGCTCCGTGTAGCAAGAAAACTTGGTCCTGCACGTGTTCACGCCAGCCTCTTTGCAAGCTCTGCTGGTGCACACGCATCTCCTGGCTAATCAATTGCGAGCAATCAATTGGAATTCTCGAAAGCTGGGAAAACCAGCTGGCAAAACGGCTCGCGTGTCTCAGCTGGTTTCGTCCAGTTTCTTTACTATTTTCCCGCTCGATCCGACGACTCGATCCGACGACTCGATCCGACGACTCGATCGCGACACGGAAAACCAGCCGTTCAGGGGCCGAGCCACGATTTATCGCCGCGGCGATCGTTCTTTCCGCGGCTGCTGGCCGGATGCGCGCGATTCGATCGTCGCCGGTGCAAACAAACCAACGGAAGAACCCGAGAGATACTCTTTTCCGATAGAAAACCGGACAGACTCACCTTCCGCGCGGTCGAAGCCGCTCGACAGACAGACCAGGAGCATCAGGAGAGAACGCACGCAGATTACCGGGCCGACACTCGATCGATCGAAATGCATACCGGAGCTTTCGCGGAATCGACGTGGCTCCTCAATAACGATAACCGGCCTAGGAATCACTTAGTCGCGCGGCTCGGACGGGGAATTTCATTGATAAGGGGAACACCGTCGGCAGGTTGCGTTCCTGCTATCCCAGCGAGGATCGCTCGACGCGCGTGCAACGGACAGGGACACGCGTTATCATCTCGAGAGGCCACTCCGTACCGAACGCAGGAGCGATTCAATGGCGCGATACCGCGACTAAATGCCCGAGGATCCCGAGACTCCCGGTTTTTAATGGACGAACGATTACTCGACAGACTGCGCCGATCTTTTCGATGACTTCTGGACGCGCGATACCGGCCGATCGTTACGAATCGACGATGCGAACGAGTCACTTGGCTTGGCAAGTATTTCGCCCAGACCGTTGAATCGATTCCAAAAGGACGGCAAACCGACCGTCTTGCCGGAGGAAGTCACGCGATTCGCGAGCGAATCGAACGCAGAACCACGGCGCCGAGCGGCGGCGACTGACAGCGAGAGACGTCGCGAAAACACGCTCGTCTTATCGGCGTAAAGGACTATTTGAAAATGTCCGAAGGAAGCTTCAAGAAGAAACTGTTGCCCGCGTGGGCTTCTCTAATTTTAGTACCTCCCACTGGAAGAGGAGCCGTCGCCTCTTTCTCTTTCTCTCGTTCCTCCGTGGCACGCTCGGTTCCTCTCTTTCTCTCCGCTCTCCGCTCTCTCTCCCTCTCTCTCTCCCTGTCTCTGTCGTCTCCACGGCTCGACGTCGTACCCACCTCACGAATTTACTTCTCTATCTATTTTAATTCCGTCATCGGTGACATTTGTTTCGCCGCATAGCTTTGTCGCCTGCGGACACGTAATGGGCCCCTTCCAGAAGGACTCCTCTTTCGAAGCCGGTCGCTCTCTTTCCGACGCAGCGGCCACGGTGTCCCTTTGCTCGCTGGGAAGCCAGGAATTCGTAACGATGTATCTCCTCGATCGGAACACGCTGGAACATATTACGGCCGTGATCGTCCGGTGGCTTAATGAGCCTTCAGCGGAACGGTCTACGAGCTGTCGGGACCTAGACCACAACCGGGTCCGTTTGCTTTCTATTTTCTCGAGTCTGTTCGTCCCTTGAAAATCTCCACCTCTGAAACCATCTGCCCGAGAATACTTTCTCCGCGACGCCGAAGAAAAATCGCGCTACAGATGTTGCCGAGCTCGCCGACTTATCCGAGCGACTAATTGCTTTTGTCCGGCAGTTCTCGGGTCTCCGTGCCGCCGTAATTCCCAGCCCGGCCCGCCCCGTGTTCGCAATTTATTCGCACTCTCTCGCCGGGTCGCGGCGCTCTTTTTGCGTCGCTCGCGAACTCTCTCTTAAAGCCGACCGATTTATTGGGGCAACAACGCGGATCCGCGTACGCGTTTACGCAGCCACGGGACGACGCGCGTTGTCTCGCGGCGTTACGCGGCGTCACGCGGACGACTCCCAGATGGGGGAGGGAGATCGCGCCTTTGAGCGTAACCGATAGGACGTCGTCGCGTCCTGACCGTCGATCGAGACTCACGGACAATTTGATCCTCCAGTTTCATCGAAATCGATCCCGGCGAACTCTCCGCGTACCCGGACCGGACGTTTATAGATCGTTGTTTCAGTCTCCGTCTTCCGTACTTTATTCGACCGCATTTTTGCTGATCGTCGCCGTCGAGCCTCTCAAAGATATACCAGCCAGCTTTTCCTCTTTCCGTTTTTCGCTTTTCGTTTTCTTTCAACGAAGCCCCTCGCCGGTCGAAATATCTTGTAAACCCGAGCGATTTATTGGAACAATAACGTCTAGACTGCGAGCGCGTTCCATCGTATCTCTGGTTGACGTACACCTGCCTGTCCAGATGTAACCAATGTTCGGCGGGACGGCCCAGCGAAACGGGAGACGACGCCCGGTTAGGCCGAATAGATACACTTTCGGAGTGCTTTCGAGAGGAATCGCAGCGTCGCTCTTTTTCCCCGCCAAACGAATACGTTTCTCGCTTCCTCGGAGGGACACGGAAAAGAAAAACGAGGCTTCTTCGGTGCAGGATGCTCGAGGATCGCGGCGGACGTCTGAATTGCAACGAGCATCATCCAACAGCAACGCGAATGGGAGTTTGATTGCCCGCTCGGTTTCCTGTCCATGCAACATTAAGCAGAGACCCGCCGGTTGCACATTTCTTTATCGTCGTCCGTCGAGTGACAGTAAAAGCCGGCCTGGGTTATCGGAATGACACTTGGTTACAGTCGAACGAGGTCGCCGCCAGTCTGCTCCCGCACCGCTTCTTATTGCACCGTGCCGGCGGATCGAGTGGCCGACGTAAAAAGATTTACAGGCAGCACAAGGATTTCTTTCACGCGGCTAATTCATTGAAATGTATCGCGAACGTTCAGTCGCGATCGGCCACGGCTGCGACGCGATTGGCCCTCTAACGGGTGTCTCGACCGACGTCTTTCCCTTTGACGCTTTGCGCAGCCGGGATCTTCGGATTTCGGTAAAATGCCAATGAAACGATGCTTGGGTATCTCTCGAGATACAGATCCGAAATAAAGATAACTGTGAAAACCTTTTCCTCGGAGCAGAACGCATGCTCGAAGCACACCCCCAAAGGCTGTTTACGTTAGCATAATCACCGGCGAATTAAATCAACGACTCAATCGTGAGAACCGTATTCTCCGAGGTGTACGGGCATCGAGGTCCGCTAAACGGGTGTCTCGAGCGAGCGCGTTGCGGCGTGGGATCCGAGGGGAAAAAGAGGTATAAAAAGAAGGCCACTGCGAGACGTTGAAACATCGCACACCTCAACTCCTTTATTCGAGGTTTTAGCGCAGCGAATCTCGTGCTAATGGCTCGCTATTTTCCAACTCCAATCCTACGCAGCTAATTACAGACACGCATACGCTCGCGCACACGCGTACACGTACGCGTACGCGCACACGCAACAGTGCGAAATGTCAAACGTGTATGTCGGCTTTCCTTTCGGTGCATATTAATCCGTTACGTTCGCTGCACGGTGAATTATCCGCGCGATCTAATCGTATCGCGAGCTACTTTTGAAACGCTGACGCGATCAGCCGCGTAATTACACGCGACGATCGGTATCTATTTTCGAATTGACATCGTCACAGCCAAGTAAATTGCACGGACGGAGAATATCGGGCGACCGACTCGCGTCGCGCGTAGTCCGCGCCGAATACTTTTCTTTTCCCCGGATTAAACACGAACGTCGAAGCGTGCGCGAGTCTCATCCGGAGCATCGATCCCGATCGATCGCCGCGACCGGAGTAAACATCCGAGCCGCGGCGCGGTGGCGAACCTTGAAAAGTTTCGCCGGGTTCCGTTCTTCCACGAAGATCGCCGCGATTACGCGTTATCGCGGGATCGATCTCGAGATGGGCAAGCAAGCAGCGAGATCGGAAAGGAAGAGCAAGTCTTTGGAGAGGAAAGAGAGTGGGAGCGAGAGAGAAAGGAGGATAAGGTCGAACTCAAGCGAAAAGATAAAGGTAGAGAGGACAAGCATCGCCTTCGGGGCTCGGGTTCGCTTCGATTGTCCTTTTTAATTAGCCACCGATCTCTTCGTACCCGGCCGGGTACGTCGAGCGTGTCTTCTTAATTGTTAATGGGAGTTACGCCCATTCCAGTCCCAGAAACGAGTTTTGATCGGGCCGGCCAGCCGCTGAATGCTCGCGCTGAATGGAAGCAGAAAATATTTCAACAGAAAACTTTCGATTCCCCGGGCTAACCGGCGTTTCGAAGTGCCAAAATGACTTGGGGCTAATCAATTCCGACCTGCAATTTGTATTTGCGTAGGGGAACATTGGAATGCGAATTTCTCTTCGATCTCGAACGATCGATTGCAACGACGAGCAAGGAGTGACTTGTACGCTACCGCGGAATACCATCGACGCGAAATTATAAGGGTTCGAGAGCAGTTTATAAGTTACGGTTACGCAATACCTCTGTGCGAGAGAATTGCAACGCCGAAGGGGGGTCGGTTGATCGAGTCGTAACAGTGGAATTCTACTATTATAGTATCGAACGCCGAGTAACAGTTTCAGTGTCTATCGTTAAATCTAGTTGATTCGATGTTCTCGAGTAAACGTGGATAAAAGGAATAAAAGGATCGTTCGATCGAGTTTGCTCGTTTTCAGTGTTCCAATTTCCACGCAGGTAGATTCGGGTGGTCGGTATCGAACGCCCGCATTTTTTCTAAGGTGCATGCACTCTAACCGTGCGACAAGCCGCTACGAGCCAAATAAGGAGTCGGAGCGCAAACGTTTATGCAAACACGGCGTTTCATCGACTAATTTACGCAAGCTGGAAACGCAACGGAAATTGCTCGAGTGTCCTGGCGAGCCCACGGACGGAAAGCTCGTGAAAGTTTAGCAAACTTTACGGGCCACTAAATATCCGATAATCGGCCGCATCGGGAATGCATAAACATCCGCGGCCGCATGTGTGTGCGTTTAAAAATAACCAACAGTGTCGCAGCACTGCATGGTTTGATACACGGTGCCCATAGTCTCGGTTGAAATCGCGACTCTTTCGGCCAGGACGCCGGGGCCGCAATCAGGCCGACCGTAATCGGCCGGGGCTGCGCGAAAAGACAGGCGCGTTTATCGTAAACGTTCCCCGCGACATAATCACGCTAGATCGGTTAGATCAAAGCCCGGCCGAACCGCTCGGTCTTTCAGGAGACATTACCGCGAGTAATGCCAAACGATCATCTGCCTGGCTCGGTCGGTGTCTTCCCCGGCGACGTAATCGATCCGTTCAAATGGAGCAACTCTACGCGACGACAGGAGCTGCAATGTAAATCAATGCACGGGATTCATTATCGTTCCCCCGGATCGCGGGAATCATTATCGATCCTCGAGGCGAAAGTGGTTCCCCCTAGGGCTACTTCGTTACGGTCCCCTCCGCTCTAATCGCGACAACTCGACGCGAATTGACCGTGCGTTGGCATGTCCCCCGGTCGTCTCCGATTACGCGGTAAACGATGAAACTTTGCGCGCGATTCGCTTTCGACGATGCTCGAGGACATGCCGGCGCACGATCGTGTCGCGTCACGGGGCGCATCGAACAAAGAAACGATACTCACTGAGCTGATTGACGGCCGGTTGAGAGGCGACCACGAACATTTTCCTGTGGGACGGGAACAACTCCGACGTCGGAATTATACTTATCGATATCTCGTTCTGCTCGCTTCCTGGACGACCGCCGCGGTCGCTTTGCCTGTTGGCGTGCGCGTTGTGTGCTAGTGGTACACCTTGAATATTATGTCTGCAATTACTGACTATGTAGCTGCTCACCTGGCCCCAGAAAAGGAATCGAAAAAACCCTTAGATAAATGCACGCTCGTGATGAAATTACACGAAAACCGTACGCGTTTTTGCGCGGACGTGCGGCCCTGCGGCCCTGCGGCCCTGCGGCCCCGCGGATGGCATTGCACACGCACAGTAATTTGACGGGGACAGCGAGCGACTCGCGACTACCGTTTGACATTCTGAGCGACGGAGATTACAGAGGACGGGCCGCTTACCGAAGACACGATAAACACAGCGAGCAAAGCAACGCCTAGCCAGAAGTACCAGGCTTCCCAAAAATGTCGTGGCGGCCGTCTTTGTACCAGCAGGCAACACTGAGAGTTGCAGCAACAGTACAAGCAATACTTGTCCGCGGTGCAAGCGTACGGTTTTATCTCGGTGTCCTCGGTGATGTTTCTGAAATCGACGCTGCACTCGTAATACAGTCGCGCCATGTCGCTACTCGCGCATCGTTCGATCCTCCGGTTTTAGCTACCGATCCCTCGAGATCGATCGAGAGATAACCGTTGAATAAACAGCGCGCAGTCGGTTTTCCTCATCGAAGAAACGGCGAACGAGCGGCGGGAGACGGATCGATGAAGACTCCGCATCGAGTCACGAACGATCTAAAAAAATCCTGTTATTTTCAGAATGCATAGCGCCGCCGGCGCCGCTTAATTTACCACTTCGGACACCTGTTCCCCTTACTTACGACGCGTTGTTGGCGACACACACGCAGATCCGCGATCCTCGGCCTCGCCTCGCCTCGCCTCGCCTCGCCTTCGTATTCGTGACTGTTGCGGCCGGTTTCGCGGGCGAAACGCCATACGACGCGTCGCCGTGGCTCGGCGACAACTGTTTTGCCGCTCATTTGTCCGGCGTTATCACCGGCCGGACAGGACAGGCTCTCGAAATAATCGATAAAACGAGCCTGGCATGGTTCTTATTCGCACGCGAGCGGGGATCGATAAACCAAACAAGTCCGTTCGGCTTCGTTGGAAAATTATGCCGCGCCACTCCGGATCGAGGGCACGACAATCAAACGGAGCTCTTGGCTCATTTCCGATTTCGACATTTATTAAGAAAATTCATCTATGAAACAAATTTTTGTACAGTCACAATAATACCTTTGGCCAGCCTGACGGCAACGAAGGTCACAGCGGTCAGCATTCCTATAATACATTTTAGTTGTTTTACGAGAAACCCACGGCAAACGTGCCGCGAGTCCGACAAGTCGGAATTAACTTCAATATTGGTTCGAATCGTGAGGCGGCGGCGGCGGTGGAGGACCTCTCGGAGGGAAGGGTGGTCGGAACTGGGGTGGCGGAGGCGGTGGAGGTCCTCCTTGCGAGACGGGTGGAGGAGGTGGATGTCTCCAGCTGGGCGGAGGACGGGGCGGTGGAGGTTGGAATTGCCCGAACTGCGGGGGTGGAGGTGCTCCGGTTGAAGACGGTGGCGGAGGAGGCGGGAATTGGCCCTGAGGAGGACCGCTGACGCCCCAGTGAGGAGGCGGCGGTGCCATCATCCTGGGAGTCGTCTGCTGCGACTGAGATGTCGGTACCGGCATTGGCGGCAACGGGGGCGGCATTCCGGGCGGTAGAGGAGGATGAGTTGCCATTGACATTGGTGGCAGAGGAGGTGGAGGAATGCTTGCCGGAGGGAAACCACTCGAAGGGGGTGGTGGAACTGGGGGTGGCGGAGGATGACCCATCGGAGGTCCCGGTGTCGACGGTGGTGGCGGCGGTGGGACCACCATTCCGTGATGCATCACGTGATGTTGAGGATGATGAGTTGGTTGATGAGCCGCCGAGCTTGAATTCGGCATAGGAGGAGGCGCCAATGGGGGCGCGTCCGCGAAAAGTTGATGAGGCCTGTCCGCTTGACTCAGAGGATTCTGAGCGGCTAGTAATCGCTCGGCTGCGCTACCGTGTCTCTCTCCCTTGGCGTCGCGTTTAAACGCATACGACACAGAGATGGGTCTGTTGCACAGATATTGACCGTTCATCGCTTCTATGCTGGCATCCGATGCGTCGAACGAGGCAAAGTTTATAAACGCGAAACCCTTCGAGTTTCCTGTTTCTGGATCTCTCATTATCTGGAACAGAAATATCCTTGATTACGTGTTCTAACGACGGCTCTCGGTAAAAGTATTTTAATGGACATTACCTTTGGCGTTTGAAGAATTACCCCAAATGCACTGAAAGTATCGTACAATAGCTTTTCGTCCACTTCTGGATCAAGATTTCCAATAAATATATTAGCTCCAACATCTAGATTCTTCTGATGGGCGCTCGCTTTGTTCACTCTGATTGGTTTTCCATACAACTTTATCATGTTCATGATTTTGATAGCGTAATCCGCGTCTTCTTCTCCCATGAATTCGACGAATCCATATCCCTGGTGCATTTGAGTCACCCTGTCTTTAGGCATGTGAACGTTAACTGAAAAATTCAAATATTGTGGGTCAATATTATTAAGCAATCGACGAACAAATAATACTAGTTACCTACCCACTGGTCCCGACTGCACAAATAGTTCCCACATAAGGGATTCTGTAACTTTGTCATCCAACCCACCGACATATATCGTAGCATCTGGAAAAATGAAATAGTTTACGAGTTGATCGATAATCATACGAAAATGTGCAACTCCTAAATTATAATATGTTTGTGTATACATATATATATATATATATATATATATATATATATATGTGTGTATACGTACATAACCTAGTACGACTTATACTTTTTTGTTCCTATTCGTTACAAAAAGATAATTTAAGAAATTAAAGTGTGCATAATGAAATAGCAAAAGTTAAACATGTTTGTAAAATCATACAATACGTATTACAAATATTAAATATACCTTGATTACGTTCGGCAATGGGGCCGGCCGCCATAGTTACTCGTTAATTTACCAGCCTGGATTGGATTTGTATCAAGTATAAATTGGTAACACTGACATCCCAAGTGTTACTAGAAGAATCCTGTACTTGGCACTCATTGGACGTAAAATCATCCACCAAATAAACTCTGGATGTAAGACGAGAAAACAGTTTTATTTCAACAAATATTTATATAAACACAAAATAAGATTTTTTACAACAATGCATAATAATTCTTATATCTAGGATTTCTTAAATAAAAATATAGCAGTTTGGTCATATTATTGCACCGCAAGATATGTTTATGTAGCACTTGTTCCTGGAGTTTCTTGGGTTGCTGCAAATAAATATTTCATTAAACATACGTATGTTTGTACTAAAAGTAAAAGAACAATCAAACACCTTTATAAGAGTACTCCAATGCTGTTGCTATAGTCCTCATGTCTCCCTCTATGCTACGTGCCCAATTTTCAGCATCCCCAATTTCTTTGAGCGCGCTTGAAAATGATTCCACCAAATTCAACCAGGACTGTGTCTGTTTAGCAAAATTTGTTGCACTGTGTTGCAACTGTTTAGCTTCTGCATCCAGTTTCTTCTGATTAAGATATGCCTGGGCCACCCTACGTAAAAAGTATTTACCCGATACAACATCATAATAGACTATAAATCAAAGGACACCCAATGCTTACCCTACATTTAAATGATCAACCAAAGCTTGCGTCAAGTTGCTCGCAGCTTGAACAGCATCTTTTCTCTTCTGTTCTGTCAAGATAACATTACCATTAACACGACTCTCGATGATTCTACCCGACTCATTCGCGTATATAAGAGTTTTTGCGAGTTACCTTGCCTCTCTTTCCTTGCCGCCTGTTTACTTTGATGCTCTTTTACAATGGCAGATAACATATTTATCGATAAAGAAAAACGAACAGTTCGTTAGACTGCCCGCAGGTTACATTTATAGTAAATAAGTCTGGTTCTTTATCAGAAATGTATAGTTGTCACTATGCTATAGGCGGGGGTATTGTTCAAGTTTAGATGTACATTCATTTCCGAATGATACAGTTGGACAAGTTACAACTGTTGCTCGCATATTAGCTTGTTTATTGATCTTAGGTAAAATGTGAGTACGTGAAATCTGGTAATTCGATATTTCATTCGAGTGGTGGACCTCCTATGAACGTTACTTAAAACACTATATCGGCGACTAGTGTCCCAAGCGTATGTCTCCGAGTGGACGGCATCCCCTTAAAGGCAGAGCCGAAAAAGAAGGCTGAAAATATTCCAGGAGTGCGAGTTCTAATAATAAATAATGTGTCATCTATTCAGCCAAGGATTGGACAAAATTGCAGAAAAAACAAGCACTTCTAGTGGCACACTTCCCCAGAGAATAGTGTTCCCCAGCAGATGGCGGTGGCCGAGGTTTTTTAAGTTCTGATATACGGAATAACGAGTATGGCGACCAGTTCTCGTTGGTGTAAAGTTTACCTGTTGATAATCGAATCGAATTCAGTCCGTAGGAGAACCATAGAATTACTTGGACTATAACGAGGCGAACCGCCTCCGGCAAACTCCTCGTTCGACACCCTATTCTGTTCTAATGAGGTGGTTAACACTTTCATACAGAACAAGTGTAACCAAACGATGCACCAGAATCTCAAGAGTACGAAAATTAGGAGAGAAGTGCTGTCATTGCTTGCACATCTAGCATAAGTTGCCGGACGATGGTTTTCAGCGTCACAAATGCTCTGTGATGGACCTGATAGTTAAGGATTCGCCAGTGTTTTCATTCACGTTCACAGAGATAAATAAAAATGTAATGTAAATCTCTCTGTTTACCCGCGGCAATTAACACCCTCTGTATTCTTTGGAGAAGAACATTTGGAAAATTTCATATCAGAGAATGGCAATTCGCATCACATTAGAATGCGGCCACTCATCCACATTACGTATGCGCACCACATCCCAGGGTTACACTCATGATTGGGAAGTATTCGTGCGGGGTGTTGATAACGCTGACATACATCATTATGTTGAGAAAGGTAACTATACAATTAGACGGTCCCTGCCTGTCCTCCGATGTCCAGCGTACATTCCGCTAATAACGTTCTCGCTCGTTACATTCCAGTGGTTTTTCAACTGCACGAAACATTTTCAAAACCAAAGAGGGTATTAAAAGAACCACCGTTCGAGATAAGAGAGTCCGGTTATGCTGGCTTCGAAATTCCCATTCATATCTATTTGAAAAACAAAGATGAGGGAACCAAAAAGATTGAACTTTTGTACGATCTCCACTTACAGACCAGTGGCCCTGCTATCACGAATGTGATGCGGCACACTGAAATCTTAAACAACCCCTCTGATGAGTTTAGGAGGAAATTACTGAAGGGTGGTGGTGTAAGTATGCGTCTTTCCATTCCACATAAATCTGTTTCAGTTTGCAGTTTAGGAAAATTGAACTGACGCGAGAAACGTTTACTCCGATAGGTCGTAGTGTCGAATTCCGAGAGTTCAGCCGAGAAAAGCGAAAGCAAAACACCAGCTATGGTCGGCAAACCAAAATTGAGCGGGAGCGAGACGAAAAAGCACAAAACCGTCGAGTCAAAGACATCGAACTCGTTCGCTGAACTGTTCGGAACGCCCTTAAAGCCCACGAAAGTATCCCAAGACACGAAAAAGCCAGCACAGCCGGAGAAATCATCCGCCCCCAAACCCGTAGTTACCACCGAGAAGTCCGAGAAGCTAGACAAAACCTCGAAGCTCAAAGACAGCCCCCACAAGGAAAGTAAAAAGGAGAAGGTGGACGAGAAAAAGGATAAGAAGCTTAAAGATCAATCGAAAGAGAAAAACCGAAGTAAAGAGAAATCAAAAAGGCCTTCTAGTCCCGGCAATAAAAGTCATTCAAGCCCCTCGAACAAACGACCCCCGTCCCCGGTCGCCGTAAAGAGACCGGCCAGCCCCTCTTCCCTTCCTCCCGCGAAAAGACCCGCCTCCCCGAAATCCAAGGAGAAAGAGTTGAAGAAGCTCACCTCCGACAAGGAGAAGGAAAAGGAGAAGGAGAAGGAGAAGGAGAAGGAGAAAGAGAAGGAGAAAGAGAAGGAGAAGGAGAAGGAGAAGGAAAAGGAGAAGGAGAAGGAGAAGGAGAAGAGCAAGGAGAAAGACAAAGCGAAGGATAGTTCGAAGAGCGTCGCGGACTCCTCGAAGAGCGAGAAGAAAAAGGACAAGAAGAAGCACAAAGAGGACAGAGACAAGGAAAGGAAAGACAAGTACAAAGAGGGAGAACGGTCCGCCTCGAAGGAGGCGATAAAAGTCACCGAGAAGAAGGGCGAGAAACCGGAGAAGACCGACAAGGCCGAGAAGGCAGAGAAAGAGAAGAGCCAAGAGTACAAATCGGCGAAGGACGGCAGGAAATCGCCGAAGCCTCCGAAGGAGACTGAGAAACCAAAGGACGAGAAACTGCCGAAGACAGAGAAACCGGAAAAGACCGAGAAATCGGAGAAACCGAAAGATGGCAAGACCGAGAAGGACAGGCAGAAGCACAAGCACCGGAAGAGGGACAAGAAGGACAAGCGGGACGGCAGCAAAGAGCGAGATAAAAAAGAGAAACGGGACAGGATAAAGTCCTCCTCGGAGAAACAGAACAGCGTGCCCAACGTGCCGGTGGCCACTCCGCTGTCCTCCCTTCTGGCCGAGCTGCCGGAAAGGGACAGCAGCGATTCCGCGCCCTCCGTGGACGACGACTCGTTCTCGGAGCCGAAACTAGTGCCTGCGATCAAGAAGGAGAATCAGACGGAGAATCCGACGGTGGCCACGCCGCCCGCGGAAATGGCGAAGCCGGTCTCGCCAGCGACGCCGGAGATCAAGAAGGAGAAGGTCGATCGGAACAAGAGGGAGAAGCCGAAGGGCAGCAAGGCCGAGGAGAAGGAGATCCGCAAACGGAAACGGCGGAGCGAGAGCAAGGGGGACGAGGAGCATCTGGTCAAAAGGGAGAAGGACAGAGGTCACTCGACGTCGCCTCCCCTGGAGCCTGTCTCCTCGAGTCAGTCGCCGGTGGCCGTCGACCAGGACCAGGTGCACGTCGCCAAGGAGAAGGAGGACCGCGCTGCGACCGAACAGGTCGCGGAGAAGAACGCGGAGGTCGAAGCGGAGCAGGTCGCCCCCGACTCGACGAACAGCACCCTGGTCGACTCGGAGATGGGCGAGCCGCCGGTCTTCTCCGAGGACTACGTTTCCCAGTTGAAAGACTTGCAGCAAAAGATCATGACCCTGCAGGACAACCAGGAGCTGCAGAGAGTCGTCCAAGTGATCGCGGAGACCGGCCAGTACGAGATCACCAAGAAGACGTTCGACTTTGATTTGTGCGCCTTGGATCGTAGAACGGTGCAGCGCCTCCAGCAGTTCTTCGCGTCGTGACCGTCCGTAGCATAAAAACCACGCACGGCGTCTCGTCTCGTCTCGTCTCGTCTCGTCTCGTCTCGTCTCGTCTCGTCTCGCCTCGCCTCACCTCGTTTCATTTTACATATTATTATTCCATGTATAAGTCCACTAAGTTATTTGAGCTTGCAAGAGAGATTCTTTCACATGAATATAACGAAGAGAGAGATAGTAATATATAAGACCCCAGGAGAACGCCGCGGACACACACACAATCTCCACGGCGAAGCGGATGGAAGACCGGGTTTAGTAATCTGAGTGCGTGCTCGAGTCTTCATGTACTTTCGTTTTCCTTTTAATTTTCCAACCTTTTCTTTCTCTTTCTCTTTCTTTCTCTCTTTTTCTTTCTCTTTCTCTTTCTCTTTCTCCTCTTCGTCCTCGCCCTGGTCCTCGTCCTGGTCCTCGTCCTCGTCCTCGTCCTCGTCCTCGTCCTCGTTCTCGTTCGAGTCCGGTTGATTTCCGGCGACGCGATCGCGCCAAGTTTTCGCGCGTCCGAGGGAAATCGACGAGCGACCACGGGGCAGGAGAGAAAGGAAAGGTAGACGAGAGACACGATGTTATCGCGTTGCTTTTAACGAACACCAGGTCCTTCGTCCTCGTCAACGGGATCAGCCTATTTTGTTACACAATTTTTACACGTTTTCCAGCACTTGTTACTTTTTACGTTAATTTTGTACATAGGTGATATTATACATACAATCTGTATAAAAAGAAAAAAATGATAAGAGAAGCACAGATCGGGGAATTGTACATTTTCGCAATCGTCGTGTAACATAGGGAATTTTTACCGTTTTTTCTCTGGGGAACATTCTCGGAATGGTCTACAGTGCATTTACCCACTGTTATGTAGACTCGAAGCGTATTGATTTTTTCTTGTACATTGATTAACCATTAAAAAGAAAAAAAGGAAAAACAGAGAAAAGTAGAAAAAAAGGAGACAGTGCATATGCATAAGGGAAAAAAAGCGATAAAAAGTGGAAAACCAGAAAAACTATAAGCGATAAACGAGAAACGAAAAACGAAAAACGAAAAACGAAAAACGGAAGAAGAAAGTTACTCTGACTTTTTACGGTGTGATCGGGGGGTCGTTCGCGAGCAACAATTCCGCGCATCGCCATTGCCTTGTAACATAGATATATTCTTGATATCTTCGCGAGGAATTTAACGTACGGTTAGGGTTCATCTTCTGAAATCGAGACACGATCCTGTATTTATTCGTATTTTCATAACGCGTCCGTCATTTAAATGTAAGAACGATCATACGGCGGTCGTTGTCATGATTTCTTCGACGAATCGATTTTCCCTCTTTCTCTCTCTCTCTCTCTCTCTCTCTCTCTCTCTCTCTCTCTCTGTCTGTCTCTCTCTCTCTCTCTCTCTCTCTCTCTCTCTCTCTCTCTCTGTCTCTCTCTCTCTCTCTCTCTCTCTCTTTCTTTCACTCTTTCTCTCGCTCTCTCTTTCACTCTCTCTTTGTATCTCTGTCTCTTTCTCTCTCTCTCTCTTTCTCTCTCTCTCTCTCTCTCTCTCTCTCTCTCTCTCTCTCTCTCTCTCTCTCTCTCTCTCTCTCTTTCACTCTTTCTATGCCTCCCTCCAATTTTTCTTTACCACTGAAACTGTACACGGGAAACGGGATGGAAACGTTTATTTCCGACGCGGAATCGTCAGCGGTCTTGACGATCGATCCGAGCCCGACGCAGCGTTTCCGATTTACCAATGTACAGAGTATTCTTTAAGTATTAAGTTCGGATTATAAGTTGCATTAGGGGTAAGCCGACGCGTCAGCCGCAGAACGATAGATTTATAGTTGATTTCGAGCTCGTTTCTTTCCGCAGCTGTGTTGCACGCGTTTCAATGATTCGAGCGGCGTCCTCGCCGATTATCCGATTACGCTAGACTTAGCCGCGCGTAATCGACAATTTGTTCGCTGCCCGTCGAAATTTCGAAGCGTCCCGAAACTCGATAGAGATGATTCGACCTGTCCGGATCCCCGATTCGCTGCTGTCGCGAGGTTACCGGCTGCTCAAAAGAATGCCACCGAGTCCTCGAAACGTAAAACGCATGGCGATCGCCGCGTCTCTGTGTGCCAAGTAGAGAGAAAGGGCAGCCTGACGGAAGACCGCGCGGGGTTTCGCGTGCCGTGTAATATTTTATTTATAGGCGGAAATTGTTTGTTTGCTTCATGAACGTACCTGCGTAGCAATCGTTTCACCTCGACGAGCCCACCGCGCGGAACCACCGCGACGCGACTTTCCACGGAGATTTTCCTGCGGGAAACGAAACGTCGCGGACGGTTCGCCGATCGACTTTTCTACCCGTGCACTCGACCGTCTCGGAAACTCGCGAAACTCGTGAAGCGCCAATGGAACGATCACGATGTCGCGTGCAATCGATACACCAAATAGTCTAATGTTTTTTGATAACGTTGTTTAGGTAAACGAACGATTGTACAATTAGCCGAATAACCGTCGGTAGTTTGTATAGTTTTGCAGCGCGTTATTTATTACTGTCTTTGCGACTTTTAGGGGGTAGCGACGCGACGAACGCCGCCATAATTTGCGTCGAATGTGCAAGATCCACGTGGCGTTCGCTCGTTACCGGCGAGATCGTAGTAATATCGAATCCTTTTGATAAATGTTACACGTGGGGAATCATGATCGAACATTTCGGGGTCAAGTTCTCAATCTCGAGGACGCGTCTGCGAGGAGAGGTTGCAGCTCCTCGGATCCGTACTCTGCTCGCCGTACCTTTCGACGATCTTCGATGAATCTTCGATTCGAACGGTCGAATCGCTGGACGGCGAGAAGGAATTTCGCGTGCAGAGTGGGCATTAATAGAGATTGCTGGATCGTCGCGTAACACCGTTAGAAGTGTTCGGATCCCGATCATTCAGGATCGAAGCACTTCTACACAGCCGATCTTTCGTTGAACGAGCAATTGGAATTGTTTTCTAGATCGAAGTCGATTGGCCTATCGAGCCGAAATACTCTCGCAATCCGTGACATGCGTTCTGTCCCGCCGGATGTTCCCGTCGGGACGGAGCAACGTTTTTATAGCAGAATCTTTTGTACTCTCGCGTCCGTTGTTTCTCTTTTTTTATTGTTCTTCTAATACCTCGGCATACACGTATTTGTATATACCAATGATGTCCGTGTTTCTTGAATGTGTGTGCTGTTTTGTCTTGTTTGTTGTGTAGATAATATCCTCCGCGTTTTCACGAGCGACAGATTTATTTGTACAGTCTCTTCGGTTGGTTGCATGCTTGGGTCGCAGTCAGCCTTTCGCTGCTCGGTGCATGTTTATACGTTTCGGAATCACGATTTTTCTTACATACGTACATGCGTACATACGTACATGCGTACATGCGTACATACGTACATGCGTACATACGTACATGCGTACATACGTACATGCGTACATACGTACATGCGTACATACGTACATACGTACATGCGTACATGCATACATACATACATTCATACATATTTTTCTCTTCTTTTCTACTCTTCTTCCGTCTACTCTTTTCTCCGTCTTTCCTCCGATTTGATTTTCTATCGTTTTTCAAGCATCCCGAGATAGGCTGACACGCAATTTGTATAAAAGACTATTGCACACAGTCGCGCGAAGAAAACTCCCCCCGCCCTACCCGAGAGCCCCTTCGACGACTAATATCAGCTGTAAATAGTAGATAAGGAAACCGAGAACGGTTGTGTAGATATAAAGATTGATCATGACTCCCGAGGATAGTACAAGTCGGTACTCCTGAATTTATATGCCATTCGGTGTACATTTATACGTTCAGTGTACATTTAATAAGTACCTTGGTGACTAATAAACGTCTCTTATAATTGTGCCTCTGAAAAGAACAGTTAGATCGCGGCGTCAACTGTGCGCACCGCCCTCCTCCCTTTCGTAAATTGCAAAGATCGTACGTATCTATGTCGGACGGTCAGCCTCTATCAACGGTGCTCTGTTTATTTTACGAACGGAAATCGACTGGAAAACGACTGGAAAACGACTGGGAAACGACTGGAAAACGAAACAGAGAAGCGTGTCGAATTAGTAACGCATACCGCGTTGCAGCAGTTTATTGGGTTTCGTGTAATATTTGGTACAACAGTGTAACAGAGTAAAATTTTCTTACGATCTCCATCGTACATTGACCATCGTCGTCGTATAATTTCGATAAATAACGTCCGATCACCGGCGCGTCCTCAGCCCCTTGGTTCCTTCGTTGATCCCGCGGCGACGAGTCCGAGTTATCTAGTCGTTGGCGACGGAAGCGTCGCAGTCCCATCCCATCCCATCTCCACGCGTGATAATCTCGAGCGTCAAACGAACCACGGAACGACGGAACAGCTCTAGTATCCAGCCAACTCGGCGAACGTCGAGTCCATCTCGTCGGCGAGCGACTTGTATCTGTCCTTGTTGATGCCCAGCTCGTCTGCAAACGTTTAAGAATCGTCAGCCATCTCGGTCACTCTTACCGACTAGTCTTTACGACCCCTTTGAAACTAATCGATACGGGCCTACGACATTCCAACGTGATTTTTAGCCGGTTACCCGAGAAATCGTAATCCCTCCAGCTTGATCTCGACAGAAGTCGATCTTCTGACAAACCCCGAACGAAAGCAACCGGAAACAACCTTTCCATCGGAAGATTTACCTCTTACCATTTCTCGGATAAACGCGGCAGGAACGTGTACTACTAGTTTCAATGGACTATTTCCAATGGATTATTTGGCTTTTTCTGGCTTGTATTTACAATGGATTATCTATGTACTTCTTTCGTATTTGTGATTGTTCATTCTCTCTGTTCGGCTACGGGAACAATGTTAACCCTACGCAAAAATACGGCGACCGCATTGCTGGCGCCTGCAACATTCGTTCCACAAAAAGCACACTAGCTTCGTAAAAATGTCAAGTGTACCACGTGGTCGGTGTGTCGGTATGTCGGTATGTCGGTGTGTCGGTGTCTCGGTGTCTCGGTGTCTCGGTGTCTCGGTGTCTCGGTGTCTCGGTGTATGTGTTTTCTACCAGACAAAATGGTACACAAAAAGCGTCGTGTCGCACATTAGCACGCGTGTTCAAAGCAGTTATTACATGGAAGCTTGAATACTTCTCCTTTCCTCTAAGGAAGAAAACTACATCTCTGTCCACTGTTCGTGTCAGCACCCCTCCGAACGATCCGAATCTACTCTAGACTGGTGCTCGTGCCGTGCATTTAATCAGGTTCCTACTGTTCAACTCAAAAGAACAAAAATGACTGTTTAACCGGGCAGGGGGTTCAATTAACTCGATTAGAAAAGGGATGGAGTAACGGATACTACCTGGTTCGACGATCGAATTAGTTCAGGAGGAGATTAGTTCAAAAGGGAAAGGGGGCTGGGGCACGATGGAACTCACCCCGCTAGTTAACGATCGATTCCAACCTTTTCTTTTACCAATTCCACTGGGACTGGGACACGATCGACTCGTCCGAATCGACTCGTTACGATCGCAATCGTAGCGATCACGAATGGCGTTCAATGTAATTTTCTTCGTTGGTTAATCACAGTGCTCGCAGCATGCAAGAATCGTGAGGTGTGCTATACCTTTGCACGAGTGTAAGGCAAACGGTTTTGCAAGGGGGTGGCAAATGTACCTGGCGTACGACGGCCCACATAAACGTGCGAAGCTTTGTTTACTTATTTCTTTTTATCAGTACTTTTTATTTGTTTCCTTGAAATTTTATTCCGTTAAGCGTCTCAAGTGTGTCTCGATGTATACGCGTCGACATTAATAGACGGTGCTCAAGTTCAACTGTGAAATTACTGGGTATTCCTCTGTCGGAAAATAGTTAAAGCGAAGCGCTCCCAAATCGGACGATACGACGCGTACAGACCGTCAAACCTGAACAATTCGGTAACGAACGGTGATCTGCGCAGGACGATACACTTGCGTCTTTTTATATCAGCGGAGAGAAAAGCTGCGGTACAAATATGTAATGCTATTTGTAAACGAGAACGAGAAGTCACATTTGTTAAAGTGAGAAAGGACGAAAGAGAGAGAGAGAGAGGGGGGGGGAGGGGGAGGGGTAAATATGAAACGAAAGAAAAATTATACGCCCAAATTTGGGAAGCTCGGCGAGAGTAAAGGGGGACAAGTGTAGCTAAAAAGCAAAAAAAGTTGTTCGCGAAGTATAGCGATTACAGCGAAACAAGAATACATTTTGAGCAAAGGAATAAACGAGAAGTTTCGAGTGAATACAAATCATTCGTTCCTCTCTGTCTTTTCGAGTTTTCTTAGATATTTCTTTGTGTTTCGTTTATGTTTTAGTAGCCAGAAAGCTCAGAGAATGTCTTGTCCAATTCTTCGCAAATCGTTTTGCGTTTCTCCTTCTGCTGGTGCAGTACGTCTGCAAAGAAAATCAGTGGTGTTGCACGAGGTGATATCGATTGTTTTTCTGTGTTTCTTTTTTTCTTTTTTCGAGAACGTTGCGAGTTGCTAGACAAGAATTTCCTACACGTTTACGTACATATATCTCGCATATAGTTCAACCGGATTCGATCGTTTCACGACGCGCGGCAACGCTTCCGACGTTGCTCAAGGTTGGCAAATTGACCACGAATCTTTGATTCCATTCCAGCGTAGCAAAATTACGGAAGCGCCGTTGTCATTTTGCCAAATTACGTCATGGCTGTTTGAATTCAGTGCAAAATAGTCTAAAAATATGATTTTCAGCGGCAGAATGCGATACACAACGTTCCGTTTTTCTCTTTTTTCAGAAACTGAATCCATCCTCTGGTCATCGAAACCGAAGCTGTACGAATGTAAGTCGCTATTCGCTTATTATCAGTGCGTAAGGAAGAAAAAGAGATTCGAGAAATGATCGGGCACAGACCTTCGAGCCTGTCGACCTCCTTCTGCAATTTCTTCACCGTCTTCTCGGCGAATTCGGCGCGGGCTTCCGCCTCCTTTAGTTTGACGGTCAACGTTTTGAGCTGCCTCTTGAACTCCTCGACTCTTTGGTTGGCCTAAAGCAATTCGGTTAGTACCGGCCTGAAATCGATCAAAGTAGGATAACAACCCGACCCGAGGATCACTCACTTTCTCTTCGGAGACTTCCAAAGACTTCAAGCTGTTACCAACGACCTTCAGTTCTTCCTCCAGCTCCATGATCTTGCTGCAAACCGAAAGATTCCGCGTTAAAAGACGTCGCTCGTTCCAAGTCGAATCTCCGAAGACGTTCGGACACTCACGCTTCGCCGGATTTGACTCGATCCTCGGCGACTTCCAGCTCGTCTTCAACGAAGGCCAGCTTTCGCGATACTTCGTCGGATTTTCCGTCGGCGTCCTCGGCGAGCAGGCGAGCCTCCTTCAGCTGGTTCGTCAGCTGATCCATCCTCTCTTCATCCTGCTGCGCGCGGTTCTCCAATACTTTGCACATACTGGAAAGACGTTCACGCTCAGACGATCGTTGCTTATCAATCGGAACGAATCGATCGGTAAGGTGGATCAATGAAATCGTTGATAATCACCGGCTAGACTCGTCGGCAGCTTGGGAAGCCTCGGTCAACTTGGCGGTGGCAGTGTTGAGTCGCTCCTCGGATCTCTCCAAGTCCTCTTCGATCAGCTGCACTTTGCGGTTCAGCGCGGCGACCTCGGACTCGGCCTGAAACCGAAAAACTCCCCGTGACTCATTGTCTACCCTGGAAAGAGGCGAAAGGGAGCAGCGAGCCAGGCTCGGAACAGATGATCCTCGCGCGGCGTGCGACTGCGTCACACTGAGTCATCGATCTTAAAACGGGAGGCTACCGCGTCCGATGACAAAACCAAAATAAAACCTGTCGAAAGGCGAAAATCGCGGCGTTGGACCCGGGCCAAAATAAACTGGAGCAATCGCAGCTGGAGTCCGTCCGCGGCGGAGCGGCACAGGGAAACGAAATTTGCTGGGCACTCACGTTGGTCAGGGCCTTCTCCTTCTCCTCCAGGTCCTTGTTCGCCTGCTCCAAGTTCTGTTTGTTCGCCTGCAAGTCACCCTCGACCTGGACGAGCTTCTTCTGCAGGTCGTTCACTTCTTCGTTCACTTTGTCCGCGCGCATATTCGCCTCCTTCGCCTGGCCCTCGCAGGCGTCGGCCTTGTCCATCGCGTTGTCCTTCTCAAGCTTCATCGCTTGCATCTTCTTCTTGATCGCGTCCATGGTGGCGGCTTCTTTTCTTCGCCGGCTTCCTTCGAGAAACTATCGAGTTCACTGAAATCCCCCAAATCCCGTCCTCTTAATAATCCGTTAATCCATTCGTTTCTTCGATTTCCTCGGCGAGGTTCGGTGTGTTGGCCCGATCGCGATCAGTGTTTTCCGTCTTGAAACGATCTAACTCGACGAACCTCTCGAAAGGGGATCATAATTTGATCGGAAAATCCGCAAGGGGAAGTTTCTTCGCAACGGTCAGGTAAACATTACCGATTAGCGTCTAGGCAGGGCCTTCGCCCACTCAAGGTTCACCTCTATTCAAGGAAGAAATGTTTTCGGAGTGCTAGTAAGAAGTGTGGGAAAACCGCGCAACGGAAGAACACTTTTAGTAGAGGAGACGATGTTTCCGTTTAAAAGGTCTTTCGGAAAGAAGGACCTTTTCCCTTTTCCCTTTTCCGTGAAACATGAAACGCGCGCTCCGTGTTTTATCCATGCGGCGGCCATCCGGTTTCCGAACCGTCCAGTTTTAACCCTGAAAATAGAGGATCGCGTGCGGATGATGCTCGGGCTTGCATATTTCGTCGATCCCGATGGGTTCTGCGAGTCATAATCCGCCGGATGATACCGTGGCGGGCTGCGTGTAGGACGAGAGAGGAGAGAGAGAGAGGGAGAGAGAGAGAGACAGCACGTCGGTGCGTCTACGGAAATAGCATCCATAGGCAGGCTCTATAAATATGCGCGAACGACGAAAAGAGAGGACGGCGGCCGGCGTTTCTGAGGCCGCGAGGCGAGGAGGCCAAAAAGCACGAGCGTAACCCAGAAGAACGGGCTTTACTTGGCCGCCACCGACGACCGACATTCGATCTAACTGCCGCGTATTAATAGCATTTACGAAATCATTCGGCCGGCGGCTCGCGATTCCGCGGGGCTGGATCCTGCGGGTCTCGAGGATCGTCGAGGACCGTATCGATTTCACCCCCTTCTTCGCGCGTTTCTCTCTTCGACGAATCGCTCGAATCGCTCGAATCGCTCGAATCGCTCGAATCGGCCAATTCACCGAACATTTCCTTTCTCGTGTTTACCTTGACAACCGTGCATCGTCGCGCGGCAGTGTTATTTACGTAAATACGCGCGAGACCAACGAAATGTAGAGCAACGCCGAAAAGAAAAGCAACAGCGTGTCAGTATTTATGGGAGGGTGAAGGGATCGGAGATCATAGGTGTTTCGAGAGTCGTTTAATTGATCGTTCGGTGGCTGAATGGAAACATTCGACCCTCTTTGCGGATATTAATAGCGCCTGGAAGCATTTGGCATCTGGTTACCCGTAAGTGCCAAAGTGACATAAGAAAGTAGACCCTCGAAAGTCAATAACAACCAGGGACCTTGCTCGCGCCTCTATTCTACGGTGGTTCGAGGCTCGAGGCTCGAAGCGGTCTAGGGAGGTGTATTTAGCTGACATTGCGAATGCTACTTACTGCATTACGTTATGTTAAGCCTGGAAAGCGAGCTGTCGAAGCGTTAGTTGCTCTGCGCTTAAGCGGCGTGGTTAGAATCTCTCGGGAAAACCGTTCCACTCCCCGACACTCTGCGTCCTCTGCAATCATTTCATCTCCTGTATTTCTATACCAGAGCACACCTAGTTCTCTCGCAAGGATCTTACAATTCTATAAACCATAAAACAGCGATGAATTGATTGTCTTGTTGGTTTCACGGAACATCGAATCGTTCCGCGGACGTTAGAGGTTGAAAATAGCATGCAAGAACGGAACGATCCGACGCTGGCGGCTGGTTTATTTTCGCCACAAAGTGTACCACGGTTTCCTTACTGGCTTCGACGGTAGAAAAGCTAGATTTTCATGAAATCTCTCGTCTCCGCGAAAAGGTGGCTCACCTCGACGACACTTTTGTTAACAGCGAAGCGGTGTTAAAAGATCAATGCTACTTACAAGCGAAAGCAGAGCTTTGAAACCTTCAAGACGAAAGCTCCCGAAAGCCGAAGCTCGTTAGCCGATCAAGCGCAGCTCCGTTAGCGCGTGGGATCTCTCCGGGTCGTGCGAAAGCTGTCGGTCAAGCTCCATCTTCGAGCCAGTAGCTCGAATCTATCCTCTTTCCAGGCTCTCGAGATCCAGCCACGGATCCACGGCACACGTTCCTCCACATTCTCTCTCTCGTGGTTCTTTAGCGCGCACTCCCGTCGATCTTTGTCGCTCGTACCGCGATTTCATCTTCGGTCGGCCAGCGACGCGACCAAGATCATTCGGATGAAGAAGAATAGAGAAAAAGAGAACGAAACCCGAATCGAAGGAGAAGAGGCCAACGTGAAATCGTAGAGTTCCACCGTTTGCTCAGAGTTCACTTACCTAACCCGAGCGAGCAGAGTGGCGCGAGACGAGTGTTCGAGGGTGCTTCGGGAAGCTTGTTCGTCTTCGTCGGGAGAAGCGGGACGTGAACTCTCGCGACGGACGAAGCCGAAGGTGGGGAGCCCAAAAATGGACCGCCACGGAAAGTTCTACGGGGGTGGGGCCGTGAACGTTTATTTTCTGCTCGCGCCTCCGTCGAGAATTTCTCTCACCTTCCAATGGGGAGGGACACCGTTCTGGATCCAACGCTGGGATCCATGGACTTGACGGATCGATTTCGGACCCGTCTCACCGATCCGAAATCGAAACGGCAATGCCTCCTTTCGTTTCGTTTCGTTTCGTTTCGTTTCGTTTCGTTTCGTTCCGTTCCGTTCCGCTTCGTTTCGCGCCTCTTTTTTATCGTACCTGATGGATTAGATCCAATTACCGGTTGCATTTGCGGAACAACCATGCAGTTTCTTCGGTTGAGAGCGTTCGATCGAAAACGTACTGTGCTATTCTTCTGCGTCATCGTCTATTTTCGAGTGATCCGTAGCGAGCAACTGGCTACGACAGCTGACGAAAAGAATCGGTGGTTTCGAGACTCGTGGTATCTTCTTAGAGATCGCTCTGTATTTCTCTCGTACCGGTCGATCGAGTTAACTTTGAATCTACCGAAATGTTCAGGGTTCGATTCCTCGGTTAAGGATCGCGGCGCGCCTCGTAGTTTGCTAATGATTCACACGATTTTATTGCTTTCCTGTGATCGTCGAGGATACATCGAATGAAAATTGTTCGACCGATGGCGCGGTGAATGTTCTTACGAAAGCTATAATGAAATCTGGATGATCCGTGGGACTTGTTACTTGGCGGAGGAATCCTTCAGGATGTTGTACGACGAGTAGGTTATCTTCATGATCTGGAATTTTTATCTGTTAGAAACTATTCTCGAGAATATTCCGTGGAACAGGAGCAATTGGTTCGTAACTAACAGTCGCGAAAGAATCAGTGGACAGACTGACGATGTGGGCGCTAGACATTTTAACAGGCTTCTTCGATCTCTTTATGATCATCAGCAAGTCCTTCGTTATGCTCACCGGCAGAGAGGTCCAATCCATTTCGTAAATGGCGTCGCATACTTTCACGCTCTGCAGGTCACAGAAAGGGAACTACATAGCGGGATCAAGTTCTATTAATAAGATTATTAATACAACGAACGGAACAACATTTCTTTCGGGTCTAGATTGTGTTCGGTCTCGAGGCGCGGAACGATTCAAGGAAAGAAAATTCGGTGCCAACCTTCAACGTCACCTCGTTTCCGAACCAGCAGTATAAATACACCTGCATCAGCATGCAGCACAAATAGGAGAAGCTCCAAACGAAGTTCACATCGAACGAGTTCGCTGACGACATTTTGTAAATACTCAGACATAACACGGTCGAACTGACGGTGAACTGGAGGAATATCATGTACTGGAAAACCTCGTTTACGCTTTCCGCGAATCTATCGTTCGATCCGCCGACAGACGGACGGATGGATGGATGGGTGGACGAATGAAACGAACAAATAACATTTCTATACATTCGGCGAGAGAAATATTCGCTAGAAGAGAACTCGATTCGACCGAATCGAACCGTCTTTCTTACTTGTAGATGCCCAGGTGCTGCTCCACTACGTCTTTCAGGATTTGTTTCCTCTTGTTTCTCAAATCCTCCGCCGACACGCTGTCCCTCTTCGCTTTTCTCAGCAAGGACGGCAGCGATCGGGCTCGATGACAAAATATCTCAAATTGCGCGCTGACCTGGATCATTAATCCGGAGATGAGAGTTTCGTGGCCGACGCTGGCGTTCGCGCAGACCAACAAACCGAACGTTTGATGCAACAATGATATTACGAACACCTCTTGCGAGGATAGATCGTACGGTGCCCAATTAGACACGGGCAATGTCCTCGTGCCGATGAATTTGTTAAATTGCGCCACCGTCGCGAAAGACGCGGCAGACTCGTTCAGGATTTCGCAGTACAACGTCAGCTTTCTATTCAAAATTCCGATCCGAATCGTTCAGTTGAAAGGGGGCAGCAGATGCGAAACATTTCGAAAATTTAACAACGAACCTGGCATGAGAGTCAAACTTCTTCTGTATGATCCTCTCCTCCTCGTCCCTGGGTATGCAATTCTCGTTCAACAGACTGTCGACCACGCCGACGATCTTCTCGCGTTTCAGAAACAGATTAGCCACCTTTATGCTGACCCCCAGCACGGAGATGAACAGCGAAGACTTGTCGGTGGTGGCCTTGAGGTCTTTGCTGATCGCGAAATCGACGAACGCATAGAACGTGAACGAGTACAGCAAAGAGACCATCAACACCGAGTAAACGTTGTACAGCCGGTACTTGAACGAATCAGCCGGCCATTTTGGCGGCCTCCAGTAGCCACTGTACGAGAGTAACGCGAACGAGAGGGGTAGCGTGTGCATTCTTCTGCGGGTAACTCTCGAATTTCACATATATCCTTGAAATATTCGAAACTCTCGAAAGTTTCTACTCCCTAAACTTTTGTATCTCTATCCTCACGTTTTCCGATCAACGACCATCGACTAACATGTTGCAACGTGAAACGTTTAAAAATAACTCTAGCGAAAACCACCTCCGAGCGTCGATCGGAGAAAGGTAAAAAGCTGCCTCGCGACTGTATCCGTTCCGTGTCTTCGTTTCTAACGATTTCCCTCTTCGACACACATATATCGCGGCTGTTATTACCCACCGCGCGTTCCCCTTCGATCGCGGAAACCGTAATTATTCCGCGGTGACTTCCGCCCACGAGGAGAAAATTGCACCGGAATTAAGTATTTTCGTTGTTCGGATATGTTTTATATGTGCTATATGTTTTTCCTCGCTCCCCTCGTTTCCCCGTTTGTGAACCGTTGTCGCGTTGCAACGATAACTCGACGAACCGATCGAAACACCACCAGTAAACGAAGGGACGACTTCGCGACGGATGTATTGTAGTAACGGTAATGACTCTGTCGTGCAAAGACTCTGTCCGCAAAAATGAATAAACGATCAACGCTGCAGTTTGCAGTTTTTTACTTGTCGCTTTTCACTTTTCAGTTCGCTGTCGTTCGTCGATCGCCGAGGACACAACTCGCTCCGTGGTACACTTGCCCGACCGACTGCTCTTTGGGATCCGCGGTAGGACATTCATTTCTATCTGTAAGTCGATCTAATTGTTTTCCAACGAATCACAGTCAATATAGATATTGAAGAACGTAAATCTGTTAATTTCGAAGGTGGAAAATATCGTATTTTCGAGCGGAATATTTATTTTCGCCTCCCTTTCTACAATACGTCGAATCATGCGGATTCGTGGTTGGTTCCGCGAATCGGTATTTCTTTCGAAGAATCATCGATCGGTGATTATGCAGATATTGGATAGTCGCCTATAGGTTAGACTCCGTAGAGTTCAATAAACAATCCTATTTCATCGGCAACATTCTCCTACCGAATAGTTGGAGGGTGTCCAAGAAATATATTTAAAGGTGTTTAGTTTCGACTCGGGCAACCGAGTAACACTTTCTAATTCTGAATACATAGTTTTCGGATGCCTGGCACTTGGACAGACAAACAATGGGCCGCTCTTTTCTGATCTTTCATGGGAAATATTTTATTCAAATTACAAAGATAAAAGAAAGCGATACTGTTGCCATACCTCCAATCGCTTGGAATTGCCTCGCACGTTCGCAGTCAACAGATATATCCTTATCGATAAGAGGACCGTTGAAGGAAGATACACTAGAGGTAGACTACAATTGTTTGATCGAAAGGTTATCCGACGCTTTAGTAGAATCGTCATCGACATCCTCGTCATTGATTTTGCCTTAACATGTTGAACGCCGAGTAAGAAGTCTTCAGTATCTGCAACGAAATGTGCCTTTGGAAAGGTACTTGTGTGGTTCAACGTTCGAAATAACGGCCGTATTCGGTACCGACAACTTTCAGAGATTCAATGTCCATCTTGACCATGACACCGCTCGTGATTTCGATGGGCACAGTCGCTCGTCTCATGATCATCAAGAGAATCTTCTTCGTGTCGATCTGCAACGAGGTCCAATTACTGTGGAGTATCTTCTGCGGTAATTCGAGGCTCTACAACCAGGGGGAATTCCGAGTGAAATCCAGCGGAGCGAAACCAAATGAAAATCTCATAGCACAAACCAGTGCACCTTCAGTTTGGCTTCGTTCGCGAACCAACAGTAGTAAAAGATCTGAATGATCGTGCACAACGAGAACAGAAGCACTTCCAAGAAGATCGCGTTCGTCACGTTTCGCGTGAATCGATAGAGACTGATGCACAGCGACATCACGCTCGTCGTGAATTGAATGAACACGATCACCTTAAACTTTTCATTGATCATCGTAGCGAATCTGCATCGGTTTACAAAAATCGTTTCACCAAATGCGCAATCCTCGCATGCGTTAATTGCATTCACATTGAGTCAAGAGTAAAAGAATTTCCATTTTGCATTCCCTGTTAGATTTTATACCCTGAGAATTCTATCAATCAGACTAAAACGAGACCAATAATTTCTTGGAGGGGACCTACTTTAGGAATGGATATTATTCATGACTCAATCTAATCATCGTTTCACAGCACATTCAGGATAGAAATTCCAAATTAGAGATTAAACATTATAAATTTGAGATTAGAATTCCTGTTGGGAAACCAACTTGTATATTTGCTTGTGATGGTGAGCGCACCGCCTCGCCAAATGGTTCTCGTTTTTCTCGATATTCCGCAGTCGAAGTTCGAGTATCTCGAACTGGCCGAGAGTGTGTATCATCAGGCCGCTGAACAGATTCTCGCTGGTCAGATTTGCGATCGCAGCGAACATCACTGTCACGAATTGACAGACGTACGTAAGCGTAAAGGAAAATTCCGACGAATAATCGTACGGCATCCAGGCGCGGAATCTGAGTTGTTTGCTCTTGAAATCCGCGGGCAACGACAACCCGTATATACAGAAGCCGCTGGTTGCCACTGTCACCGTGTGCATGATCGCGTTCCATCTGTGAACAAACTTCCGCCCGTGTACTCTAACGTCAATCGAAGGATTCCACTTGCAGATTAATCGCAAACTTACTGCGTGATCCTGTCGAACTTTGCGCAAATCTGCTCCTCCTCCGCGGTCGACGGCGAGAAAGGATCCCTCTGCAGCAATTCCATCAAAGACACTATCTTCTTCTTGTTCCTCAACAAGCTACAGATCTTCGAGGACGTGACGATCATTCCGAGAGTCAGGTAGATGTTGTCGCTGAAATCCTCCTGATTCTCCACGGTGAGGATCAGGTCGAAAATCTCGCCCAAGAGAAGAGCGTGAACTAAGAAAACCACGAGGAACGTGTACGCGTTGTACAGAAACCTGAGGTTGCTGTACTTTAAGGACTCTGGTTGCTTGCAGCCGGAAATAATCAGCAACTTGTGCACCCATCTTAGCAGATTCATATCACCGGAAGATCCAATGGAACCTCCGAACAGCCAACAAATGGAATGTCTACTCGGCAGTTGAGCGAGCGCGCGCTAAAGACTTTGCGCGAGCAAGTTCCAAGTATCACTGGCTCGACAGCGCAGTATCGATATTTCCCGAGGCTCCACGGCAGGCCTTTCTTCCGAAGGTTTCCTCCGAAGGCGACCCTTCCGCATCCCCTATCATTATCGTCATTACACCGACGACGCGACTCGCGGAATTATCCGTTTACGCTCTACAATTTCTCCGACGTCCGCAGAGTTGCGTCGCGAGAGGAGAAAACGCGAAACGGAGGGTGAGTCGTTTACGGACGAATAAAAATGATAGATTTGAACATTTCTGACGAGGGTGCCGTGCTCCGCACGGTTCGTCGGTTCTCGAACGGATCTCGATCAGTTCTCTCCGCGAAGAGGGTAAGAATCGGATGATCGCATCGAGGTATGTTCCACGATTAATACAACACCGGCAACAATATTACCCAATGGATTACTTTACTCTACATACGTGCTTGTACACTAAAGTAGCTCTCAACTTGTTCGTTTGCACCCGCCCTCCATCCGTTTTCTGCACTTTTCGAAAAATTCCATTCGAAACGGGTTCGCAGAACGGACATGGTCCTCCTCTGTCCAACTGTCATTATTTGGTCTGCTGAAGTAGATTAAATACCGAATAAGATGTCTTGACCAGCTACGGCAAACAGACACTCGAATTACTTGGTTTGCCATTATTGAACAATCGGTTCTGGACCAGGCTACGGTTTTTTCAGGTCGTAGAGGATCGCGAGATTGAAAACTAACTTCCTCTAATAAAGCTCGAGCAATGAATTTCGTACGAACCGCCTTGAAAGATTCGAGATTGATGGTCACGAGGTAGAGGCTGGTGAACTCGATCGGCACCGTTGCTCGGTTCATCATCACCAGCAGAATCTTCTTCGCGCTGTTGCTGAAACGGGTCCAGTCGCTTTCGAATATCATGTCTGTCACTTGCAGACTCTGCAACGGAAGGTAACAACAGGGGTTACTTAGATTTTCGCTGCAGCTGTCGTCGCAGCTCAAGAAGCTAATCAAAGACGGGTGAACGTTACGGGATCGCACAGCGAACCTTCAGTTTGACTTCGTTCCCGTGCCAACAGTAGTAATATATCTGCATCAGGGTGCAGGACACGTAGAGCACCATGTCGGCCGAGCCGCTGCTGAATTCGTGCATGGTCAGTTGGTAGAGGTCGAAGCAGAGCGTGAACGTGCTCATGAGAACCTGCATGAACATCACGCTCTTGAACTCCTTGTTCACGATCCCGGCGAATCTGCAAAGGACGTCAGGGACGAGGGATGGTATTTTCGTCGTGTTGGAAACGCGACACGGATCCCGAGGACCAGCGTTTATCGGTTCCGATCTAAACCCGAGACTAACTCCTAGCGAATGCTCCTAGGATCTCTACCGTTACGAAACTTGGAACACCAACTTGTAGATCAGGTCATGATGACGAGCACACAGTTTCAACGAATCGTTCTCGTCCCCGTGAATGTTACGCAGCCGGTGCCCGAGTATCTCGAACTGAGAGTATACGTGAATCAACAGACCGCTGAACAGGCTGTCGTAAGCGGCGTTCGTCGCGGTGGCGATTATGGAGCATGCGATCTGATGAATGGACGCAACGCTGTAACCCAGCGGCGTGGTATGATCGAACGGTAACCAGGCGCGGTAGAGCAGTTTTCCTGTCGGGGAGTCCACGATCAGCGACATCGTGTGCGCCCATACCACCCAACCTTCGACCATGCTCAAGTACGCCTTCGTTTTCTGTCTGCAAGCAATACTTTAGTCTTGCTAGAGATACACGAGATCGAGACACTTGGAATTAGGATTTGTTTACTTGTTTTCGAAGCAATCGAACGGATTTATAAGCATTCTTATAGGACGCAAAGAACGCGTGCACCACGGTGTGTCGCTTACTATGTGCTTCGAGTCTCTTTAAATTTTATCGGACGTTTGTTAGGCATTAATGTGCACTCAGGGAACTCGGGGAACTCGGGGAACGCAACTTACGCGGCCATATTGTCGAATTTCGTTCGAATGTTCAGTTCCTCGGCGTTCACCGGGCAAAACGGCTTCTCGTTAAGAGTATCAATCAACATATCGATGTTCGCCCTCATCCTCATCAGACCGGACATCTTGAAGGAAGTAATGAGAATAACCGTCATCATGTACACATTATCCGCGAAATCGTCTTGATTGTCGACCACCAGGACCAGATCTAGCACCTCGCTGACCAAGAGTGCCTGTATCACCGCGAACACGGACGTCGTGTACACGTTGTAGAGAAACTTTTTAAACGGCGACGTCCAAGAAGGTGGCCGCGAGTATCCGAGGATCGTTAAGACATTGAAAACATATTCTAGCACACGCATCCTCGAATGTGTTTCTACGAAAATGCGCCTTTAACACGTTCACCGCCGCGGTGCTCACCGATTATAATCGGTCATTACCGGATCGCCCGAACTACTTGGAAACAATTGCAAGAAGAAAACTGTTGTCGTATCTAAGTATCTATTTAGTTGCGTGGCCAGTTGAACGATAGCGTTTACCTTTGATAGAAACGAGACGCTCGAAATTCTCGTGGCGGTCAACGTGTTAACTTTTCAAACTTTTGGCTCCCGTGGTATACGATCACAGAACAAAGTCTACTCTTGCTGCAAAATATTTTAGTCTTTGTTGCTACCGTACCGTGTGCGTACTTGTTTATTTTATCAATTCAAGTAGCGAGCAATCACGAACAGAGAAACCGCATTTGATCCTCGATCGATGCGATTCTAACTAGCACTGAAGGCTACGGAGAATCAGCAACCCTTCTACTCGTACGAGGTAGTCAACGTCATTCGCCTCTGCTCCCCCTAACGACCGGGATATGTTATTACACGGTAATTGCACGGAACGACTTGTCAGATCACTTCTTTAAGAATGCATACGCAACGTGGCAATTATGACTTAGCTTACGCCGGTTTCTCTAGCTTTTTATTTTCAATTGATTCGAGTTCTTTGGAAACAGCGTAGGAACCTTACCGACAGAACAAAGCTATTATAGTCTCCTCCGCGTCCGCGGCAGTATCTTCTCTTCGAAAGCTTCATGCCTTTAATAACGAATATCGAAGTCTCGTTATTTCCATCTCGTTGCTAGTTTTCCAATGTATCTACGCAAGCAAGTTTCTTCTGCGAAGAAGATGAAATCGCATAATATTGCGATAGTATCAAGGTACGTTCTACAAATAATGTACGACCATCAAGAATTTTCTCAGGTAGATAATAACTTTAATCTATGTATACACTTGCTTATACGCCAAAGTAACCTTCGGTTACTTCTTTTTCGCCCGTTCTCTGTCCGTTCTCTATCCGTTTTCTGCGTTTTTCGAAAAGTTCGTTTCAATAATGTTTTCGATCGAACCGTGAACCGATATAGTCCATGATCGTTCTTGTCATTGTTTCGTCTGCTGAAGTAGATTAAATACCGAGTAAGACGTCTTGACCAACTGCGGCAAACAGACATCGAATTACTCGGTGTCTGTCTTCGATTAACCAGCCGCTGCTGATTAGTTTTTCTAGAATAGTCCACGATTCTTGGATCGCAGATGTTTGCAACATTCGAGTGTTCGATTCTCCTAAAAAGTTCGAAGAATCAGTTTCGTACGAACCGCCTTGAAAGATTCGAGATTGATGGTCACGAGGTAGAGGCTGGTGAACTCGATCGGCACCGTTGCTCGGTTCATCATCACCAGCAGGATCTTCTTAGCGTTGTTGCTGAAACGGGTCCAGTCGCTTTCGAATATCATGTCCGGAACTTGGCTACTCTGCAAATCATTGCGGCAATGAAATTTGTTAATCGCACGATTTAACCCTCCCTGTAACCCCCCTCCTCGGACTAACAAAAGACAGATGAATTTTATGGGCTGTTCGAACCTTCAGCTTGACTTCGTTTCCGTGCCAGCAGTAGTAATATATCTGCAGAAGAGTGCAGCTCACGTAGAGGATCATGTCGGTCGACTCGGTGCCGAATTCGCTCTCGCTCAGCTGAAAGAGATCGAAACACAGCGTGCTTGTGCTCACAAGAAACTGCATAAACATTACGGCTCTGAATTCCCCGTTCACCATGCCTGCGAATCTGCAAGAACAATTTTCCCAGGAGAAAAGGGCTAGGCGTCTTCTTAAAAGTTTCGGCCTGCGAGTCCTGTGCATTAGAAATCGTGTTTCCCAATGGACACGGCTCGTAGAAAACTTTGAAGAAGACTCGGTATATTATAGTATAGCGACACCGCGCCGTGAAGCCGACGGATACCAGTGTACTCGTGAAAACGCTTTGATCTTGAGCCACTTTTCGCGTACGATCTACAGCTGACTAAATCCCAGCGAATGCTCCTAGGACCTCTACCGTTACGAAACTAGAAAGACCAACTTGTAGATCAGGCCATGATGACGAGCACACTGTTTCACCGAATCGTCCTCGTCCCCGTGAATGTTGCGCAGCCGGTGCCCGAGTATCTCGAACTGAGAGTACGTGTGAATCAACAGACCGCTGAACAGGTTGTCGAACACCGTGTTCGTCGCGGTGCAGATCATGGAGGATGCGATCTGATGAATCGACGCAACGCTGTAACCCAGCAGCGTGGTATGATCGAACGGTAACCAGGCGCGATAGAGCAGTTTTCCCGTCGAGGAGTCCACGATCAGCGACATCGTATGCGCCCATACCGCCCAACCTCCGACTATGCTCAAGTACGCCTTCGTTCTCTGTCTATAATCGATACTTTTCAATAAAGTTTCCTTCGAGCAATGGATCCCAACTTACATAGCCATTTCATCGAATCTCGACTGAATGTCCTCTTCCCCGGCGTTCGCTGGCCGAAACGGCTCCTTGTTAAGAAGGTTCGCCAAAATCTTAATGTTCTCCCTGCTCGTTAGCAGAGCAGCCATTTTGAAGCAAGTGACGACCATAACCAGTGTCGTGTACAAATTTTCACTGATATCGTTCCGATTGTCGGCCACGAGTACAAGGTCTAGGATCTCGGTAACTAAAAATGTGTGTAGCGTTAGAAACGTGCATGCCGTGTACACTCTGTAGAGGTTCTTCTTCAACGGCGATGTCCAACGAGACGGCCGTGAATATCCGGTGATGGTTAACAGATGGAAAATCCCCTTTAGTACGCGCATCTTTCGCTCTCTTCGACGCAAATTCCCTTTTTCAGAATTAGAATACCACTCTAGCTTTTAAAACAGCTCGGTTCCATGGTACACGAATAAACTCTATCCCTCGCATGAAAAGTTCTTACGTTTCTTTCTACCGAAGAATACGTGCCTCTTTACGAGTGAAGTTAACGAGAAAGCACACTCCAGAGGGAGAGCAAAAGAGAAGGAGAGACCGCTTTAGATCCTCGATCGTCGCTAGTTTAAATGCGAATGAGGCCTATAGAGCCCTTTATTCCTATGAGGTTCACTCCTGTTTCATCGAACGCTCGGCAGGTGTTATTACGGTAATTACATGGAACACGACTGAACGACCTATGCGATCATCTTTCCAACAATACATACGCGCACCGCGGAAATTATTACTTAGCTCGCGTTGTTTTATCTATTTTTCTGTTTCCAGTTCATTCGAATTCGTTGGAAAATGAACAGATGAAATGGACATTACCGGGAGTACAAAGGCATTGCAACGGTTACCGTTTACGAGGATCTCCTACAATGTTCTTCTCAGTAGTAAGATTCGGAGGGTGATGCACAAGAACACGAAGAAATTTACCGGAAACTGAGCTTTAGGGCAGCAATCGACGTGCAACTGGAGGTTTAAAGATCAATTTAATGGTATTTGCATCGAATACTTTACATGTTCCGATTATATTGCACGACATTAGGTCCTAACATTGCGTTCCGAGACAGTCGATCTCGATCACCTCTGTTGAAGCAAGTTAAACGCCGAGTAAGCAGTTTTCATCACCTTCAATCAAAGAAAGTTTTTTCGATGGGTACTCTTTGAAACCCGACGCGGTCGATTAAATGATTTACAATAGTCAATTGAACCGACTGTCATGAAGGACTCCAGATTCACAGACACGACAGATGTACCTGTGAACTGGATCGAAAAAGTAGCTCGTCGCATGATCATTAGAAGGATCTTCTTAGTGTCGTCGTCTAAAGTTGTCCATTTAGTGGTGATAATCAGATCGGGAATTCCGAGGCTCTGAAACAAAAGGTTACGACCAACGACGGGGTCAGGGGCAAGGCTAATCCGGTGAAATTCTCGTCGACGTCACTGTACCTTCTGTTTCACTTGGTCACCGTGATAACAGTAGTAAAATATCTGCGTCAGCATGCAAAGCGCATACATAAACATCTCGACAGCTTTCGAACCTAAGCCCACCTGCGTCATTCGGTAAAGCGTGAAGCACATCATCCCTACACTCGACAAGAATTGGACGGACACTATCCCCTGAAAGATTTTATTCACATTCCTGGCGAATCTGCAATCATTTGCAGAAATCATCGATCTCTTGTTAGATCGCGCGAATACGCAACCAGAAACGACGGGTCTCTTCGATTTCCTCTGTTCCGAACGTTTCGGACGAGAAGCTAAAGAGAATATCGAGGAACGTACCGATATATGCAGTCATGATGACAAACGCATTCTTTCGCAGACTGGTTCTTACTTTTCGGGACGTTTTGCAGCCGGTACTCGAGAATCTCCAGCTGGCCGTAAATGAACAACATCAACCCGCTGAACAGAGTGTCGCACACGGGGTGCACGAGCGAGGCAATCGTGGCACTCGTTACGTGTTGGATGTAAGTAACGGAATAGCAACTCAGAGACGAGTAGTTGTAAGGTATCCAGACGCGAAACGCCAATTTTCTGTTTCTCCCATCGATGATCAGCGTGCTGATCCACGTGAAAGCTATGCAAACTTCGATCGCAGCCGTGTATCGAATCGATCTCGTCCTGGAATCGGAGCAGTAATTGCTTTTATCGGACTCGCGGTCGCAACTCTGCTGCTCGATTTCTTACTACCGCTTACTTTGAATACACTGGAAAGTTCGCTGTGGATACTTACTCGATCATCTTATCGAATCTCGTTCTAATCTCGTATTCTTCTCGGTTCACTGGTAAAAATGGCTCTTTCGCCAGACTGCTGGTCAGAACCGCGATACTCTCTCGATTCGTTAAGAAGCTGCACAGCTTGAAGCTAGAAACGACGATGGCTATGGTCGAGAACAAATTGTCGCTGAAGTCATCTTGATTATCGACGTTGAGCATCAAGTCCAGAATAGCTGAAACCAAGAGGTTCTGCACGAGAATTAGCACGAGCAGCGTGTACGCGTTGTAGAAGAATCTTTTCGACGCGGAGCTCCAGGTAGACGGTCGTTGACAGCCTAGCACTGTCAGAATCGTTATCGTCCATTCCAACGTTCGCAACGTCATTCTAAGGATCCTTTCACGTTCGCTTGTCTCGAGGATATACTTCTTTCTCAATTCGACGATTTTCTATTTGGTTTTTCGCTAGAAATCAGGACATTTATTTCATCGGAATTTTACCATTCACAGATGCATCGAATCCCTTTTATTCTCATCCATATGACGCGGAAGAATCGATGGGTTATTCCAGACCGAAATGTTAGAGGGATGGTTACAGCCGTGACTCGATGCGACCGAGTCTCGAACGCGTTACTGAATATCGGTACTTCCTCCTCTGCGTCATCGTTGCGTTCTTCGATATTTTTCTGTCCAGTAGGCTGGCTATGTTATTATCGAAATTACTGGTCACCACCGGGACTCGTGCAATAGATATTTCAAGAATAAGCTTTCGTTCCCCGTGGTATATAATTTTTCTCTTGATTTCTTCAATGTTGTTCTCCGTTGCAACCACATGTGGTGTGTCGCGCTGAAATAGAAGCTAGTAACAGGGGGACAACAGTGTTCAATAATGGAGCAGTCGAGGAAGAACGATACATTGTTGATGGTTTTAACGGACACACGGCCGATACATATTTGAACGGTAGCTGGACGGGATACTGCCGACGACTCTCTGTATCTACATGTATCTCGATGCCAGGAATATTTCGATCAAATTCAAACCGAACGAACGTTTCAGTGAAAATATTCACTGTCAGTGGTAACGTTGGTTCGGAAAGTTGCCGAACAAAATGTGCGGTAAGCGATGGATGGCGTGTCCGATGCGCAGTGGCCGGAAAGTCGAATAACCGCGCAATAATCGGACTCTACCAAATAATATTTCGTTTATAGTTGATCCGTCTCTATCGTGAATCATGGCGAATCATTACTGGTCACGGAATATCGCGGTATCTGACGCTTAATTACTACAATATTGTATTTACGATCGCAACACGAGGATTTCAAATCGAATTTATTGCTACCGCTGAGACAAAGAATGCTTTGCGCATACCTGCTGTTGTTTATCTATTCTAATTACGAACTACCCGGCTTCCCGCCGAAAACACCATTGAACTCGAGCAATTATCTGTTGAGCACATTGTACGCCGAGTAAGATGTCTTGATCACCTGGGTGAAAGAAATGTTTCAGATCTGGTAAATATACGAGGCAAACTGATTAGTAAATTAATCGATCGATTAGTTGATTTCCTGTGTATTCACCGTCATAAATGACTCTAAATTCACCGACACAACGTGAGCACTGGTGAACTCCATGGGAAACGTAGCTCGTAGCATGACCATCAGTAAAGTCCTCTTCGAGTTGATATCCAAACTTTCCCAGTTGCTAGCGAGAATCGCATCAGGAATTTTCAGACTCTGAAAAAAGGAACGATTCCTTAGGCGAAGAGAAGTCAAGTGTAGAAATCCTACTCGAATTCCGTAGGAGGGAAGAGCGAACCTTCTGCTTAACTTCGTTCCCGTACCAACAGTAGTAAAATATCTGTAACAGCGAGCAAAACATGAGCATGATCGTCTCGATTCCTTTCTCGGTGATCTTCGTTTGCGTCAATCTGTAAATGTTGAAGCAAATCATCGAACCAGCCGCTATGAACTGAAAGCACAGCACCACTTGAAAGCTTTTGTTCACAGTCGCCGCGTACCTGCAATCGCGTCGGCAAATCAGTCGAATGTTCGCATACGTGTTTAGGAGATTTTCCATTTTTTTCAATCAGTTCAGTTCAGTTCAGTTCAGTTCAGTTCAGTTCAGTTCAGTTCAGTTCAGTTCAGTTCAGTTCAGTTCAGTTCAGTTCAGTTCAGTTCAGTTGAGTCGAAACGAGAAACTTACTTGTATATGCGGTTATGGTGACGAGCGCATTCCTTCGCCGAATTCTGCTCGTGTTTCGCTAAATGTTGCAGACGATACTCCAGAATCTCCAACTGACAATATATGCATAGGAGAAATCCATTGAAAAGAGTGTCGACGGCAATGTGCATAACCGTGTCAGCTGTCGTGCTGATCATTTGATGCATATACGTGACACCGTACAGTGTCGGTGAAGAGTAATTGTACGGTATCCACGAGCGAAACACTAATTTTCTGCTCTTCGATTCCATGATCGGTGTGCTGACCCAGGACACCATTAAAATGCACTGTACTACGGTTAGAAATTGAACTGCATTTGATCTGCACCCCGGAAAGTATTAAATGTCAATAAATAAATGTCAACGTCTATTCGGATAGATGAACCAACCGAGATACAACAGAGAAAGATAAACGTACTCGATTATCTTATCGAATTTCATCTTTATGTCCACCTCTGCTGGATTTTTAGGCAAGAAAGGCTCTTCCCGCAGAGTGTTTATCAGAATCATAATCTCGTCACGATAGATCATGAAATTAAGCAGCTTGCAATTGCAACCGAGCAGAGACATCGTCATGTAGAAATTGTCGCTGAAATCGTCCTGAGTCTCGACGTTGTACATTATATCCAGTATCAGCGTCGCCATCTCGCTCTGTATGATACCGAACACTATCCATCTGTATATCGAGTACAACAACTTTTTCAACGCGGACGTCCACGTGGCTGGACGCAGGCAACCTAACGCTGTTAGCATCAATAACGTGAACCGTAGAGTTGTCATCGCCTAAGGAATTCGATTAAATCTCGTTTCACCTTCGCTACTTCGCTGACTAGAAACTCGACTTTTCTCCTTTATTACCGAGAACCTTCTTTCCTCGCTCACCTCGTATCAACGAGCTTCTAATTTTACTCTACAACATTCAACTATCTATCATTACAATATATTACTTACTTGCCGAACAAAATTACAATCCAAAACACAGCTGAACAATTTCGACTTGACTGAAAGAAATCTGAAACGTTACTGACTACTATAGACCGTCGGAATTCTCTCTCTACCCCCGAACCAGTAGATCTTTTCTCGATATTTCCCCTGCTGGTTACGTCATGGCTGGCGGCGCCATGTTATTATCGCAATTACTAACTTGCAACCCTCGAGACATATAATTCATCTTCCTTTTTATCCACTTTGCCGGCTGCAACAATAGCCTCAATAATGAAACCTTTTCGTTCTTTTCTTTCTTTTCTTTTTTCTCCTTCTTCTTCTTCTTCTTCTTCTTCTTTCTGTCCTTTTCCAATAGAGAACCGGTTGCAGTCGATCTGTCGTTTATTATCATTCACCGATACGGGAGAAGGTCCCTTAGATGTGCCACGCTTGTCTTTCAACTTCTTCAAAGAGGAAGTAACAGCGTGAGTTTGGCGCGAAACATATTGTACTCTCCGCAGCTGCTTCTCGTGTACATTAATGTTGAAACACGCGAGAACTTGCCGAACACGAAATCGCAGGTGACTGTGAAAAGCGCGCGGTCGGCCACAGTCACGATGTGGACACGCGTGTCGCGGTTAACCGGGAGGAAGTGGAATAGTCGCGCGATAGTCTGACTCGATGCGATACAGCCGGTGCGCGGTGAAAAACTGAAAGGAAACGCAGCACGCCTTTCGACAGCACGCGATGGTTAATCGCAGGACAGGACGGATCACAGAAACGAGAATACGACAACACGTGAAGGCAAGTTATTTTGTTTAACGCTAAGATACTGTTACTCCCATTCACAGCGAACATTCTCGTACTTGACTCGGGAACTTGCAATGGTCTTTAGTAAAATCTCATTCTATGCCGTGGAATTATTTTCATCGCGCAATACGTAATCGCAGCTTCGTCTCGCGCCTCGGTACGATTACCTTTGCTGAAGCACATTGTACGCCGAGTAAGAAGTCTTAAGTACCTTGAATAAAAACATACAATATACTCTTATCGTAGACTATATGCAATAGTGTAGTTGCATATTGTTATCGATAGTGAATATACGATACACGATATAGAAAAATATATCTGTTCGCACTGACTGTCATGAAAGTGTCTATGTTCATCGAAACGACGTGGGCGCTGGTGAACTGCATAGGGATTCTAGAACGTATCATGATCATTAGGAGAGTCTTCTTTGTTTTTTCGTCTAAATTTAACCAGTCGCTGGCGTAAATCACGTCTGGAATTTCGAGGCTCTGAAACGAGAGATTTCGTTGGATTCCGACCGATTGGAAAACTTTCGGAAGCTCGGTCTTAATTATCTTGATAATGAACCTTTAGCCTGACTTCGTTTCCGTACCAACAATAGTAGAATATCTCTACTAGCATGCAAACCGCGTACATGAACATCTCGGCCAGTCTCGCGTTTCCATCGCTCTGCGTGAATTGGTAAAGCACGAAGCACATGCTCAACGCGCTGGTCAGGAACTGAACGCACAACACTAATTCGAAACGTTCGTTCATCTTCGCCACAAAGCTGCAATCGTTTCGAAAGTAAGTGGACAATCGATTTTCTGGCGATTCGACGTTTTCCCGTGAATTTGTAAATTTTCAGTGAAATTAACCAAAGATCATTTCATTAATCGGCAGAACTAAATAACGGGCTCTAAGGTAGAAGAGAAACGATCAACACACTCGTATATGTAGTTGAGATGACGCGCGCACTCTCTCGCCGTTCCCCTCTGATCGCTCCTGATATTTCGTAGACGATGCCCGAGGATCTCAAGTTGACTGTTTATGCAGAACATTAATCCGCTGAACAGAGTATCGTACGCGACGTCCATTTGCGTGGAGATCGTTACGCTTAGCACTTGATGAACGTAGGTAACCGTGTACAGACTCGCAGACGAATAGTTGTACGGTATCCACGCGCGAAACGCTAATACTCTGATCCGCGTGTCTCTGATCAGCGAGCTGATCCATATTACCAGCGTGCACATTAAGAACACGCTGGTGTATAGTCTTGTAAGTTTCCTGGTGACAAAACAATCTTAATTTCAACCTCTCATACTACAAGACCGAGTTCGATAGAGAAGCTGAGAACGATGAATATGGAGTTTTTCATAATAATCGGAAGGGCTGATTGCGATCAGGCGGAACAGGTGATTTCAACGGTTACCAAAGGTCAGAGAATATCAGGAAATATCAGGGAATTGAAATGATTTTTCATTCTTAGAGTAATTACTCGGTTTACGGTCTACCACTCTATTTTCATGAGAAACAAGGGGACAATAGGACAATAGCGAACTCACTCGTTCATTCGATTAAACCTTATCTCGATCTTCATCTCCGTTTCGTTGGTTGGCAAATGGGGCTTCCTGTTTACCTTGGTTAGCAGTGCCATGATCCTCTCGCGATTCGCTAAGAAACTGCACAGCTTGCAGGAAGAAGTGACGACGGGCACCAACGCGTAGAAATTCCCGCAAAGATCCTCCTGGTTCTTGACGTTCAGTAACAAGTCCAGAACGATCGTCAGTAACAAATATAATAGGATACTCGACACTACAACCGTATACACTTTGTACAACTTTTTGGCCGTGGACGACAATGTAACCGGGCCCTGGCAGCCCAACACTTTCAAAACGATAAACGTCACTCGTAGAGTCAACATTATGAAATTACCAAAGTTTACGTCGCACGGCCGGGAACACGAGCTTCGTCGAGTGACAGTATCTATCTTCGAAAAGGACAGTACTTCTCGACAATCACTTGACTCGACGCGACAGAGGCTCACGTGACACTGACTACCGGTAACTATCGGTATTTTCTCTACACCCTTCGCGCAGTCGGCCTCTTCTCTTCTAGTTTCCCTTCCGATGCGCAGACTATGTTATCATCGCAATTATCCGCAAGTACGCGGCTCGTGCAATTGCCTAGAATTGTCAGCTTCGCGTAAGATCGTTCGCTCAGGGAACCGGACAATGTTCAATAACGAAATCATCGAGAAGCCACGGTATAAAGTAGTGATTATTTTTCACCGGAGAAACACGATACATATTTCAAAAGAGTAGATACCGCCAGGTATCTGTTGTATTACTCGCGAATACCAACAGTACTTGGCTGGAATTGAATCGAAGAAAATGTGCGCTACCGAAAATATTCTTTAGCCGAAGATCGAAGAGTGGAGCGATGCTCGGCTGTCGCGATAGGGTTGCCGTCCACGAGAATCGGATACATATTAGAAGAGGCGAGTTATACTTTTTCAATACTAACTCTAGGACACACTGTGCGTCTCGATTCGAACGTATCGTTGCTCTCGCTGTAAACATTCTCGTAACAATTCATTTGTGAACCTACAAAGGTCTTTATTCATCCGATGCTATGCTGTATAATTATTTTCATCGCGCAATACATTATCGCAGCTTCGTCTCGCGCCTCGGTACGATTATCTTTTCTGAAGCACATTGTACGCCGAGTAAGACGTTTTAAGTACCTTTAATAAAAGAAAATATTCTTATCATGGACGTATACTTGATATATATATATATATATACATATATATTGTTATCGTTAGTGAATAATAAAGTCGTCGACCGATGTGAAAGGAAACTATAGGTAACAGAGAATAAGAGTAAAATGAATCCGTAATTTGTTTAATAGACGGAAAAGGCTTAACAAACTAAATAGAGTAATCGGTGAAAATATCATGCAAACATTCCGAAACGATAATAAAACGATAACGATGGAAGAGTATCTGTTCACACTGACTGTCATGAAAGAATCTATGTTCATCGAAACGATGTGTGCACTGGTGAACTGCATAGGGAGTCTAGAACGTATCATGATCATTAGGAGAGTTTTTCTTGTTTCGTCGTCTAAATTCAGCCAGTTGCCGCTGTAGATCGTATCTGGAATGTCGAGACTCTGAAATCAGAAATCGCATCGGATCGCAAAGTCTCGAAGAACTCTAAGGTAGTTTTGGTCAAATCGTGCGAATCGTGCGAAGAAAATCTACCTTCACCCTGACTTCGTTTCCGTACCAACAATAGTAAAATATTTGCACCAGCATGCAAATCGCGTACATAAACGTCTCGGCCAGTCTCGAACTCAGATTCCTCCGCGTGATTCGGTAAAGTACGAAACAAATGCTCAACACGCTCGTTACGAACTGGACGCACAACACTAGTTCGAAACGTTCGTTCATCTTCGTTGCGAATCTGCAATTTGTTACGGCGATATAAGTTAGTATCGGAAGAATTTGTCTAAATTTCTCTAAGCTAGAAGAGAAACGATCAACACACTCGTATATGTAGTTGAGATGACGCGCGCACTCTCTCGCCGTTCCCCTCTGATCGCTCCTGATATTTCGTAGACGATGCCCGAGGATCTCCAGTTGACTGTATATGGAGAACATCAGTCCGCTGAACAGAGTATCGTACGCGATGTTCATCAGCGAGGAGACTGTTACGCTTAGCGCCTGATGAGTGTAGGTAACCGTGTACAGAGTCGGAGACGAATAGTTGTACGGTACCCAGGCGCGGAACGCTAACACTCTGTTCCTCGTGTCTCTGATCAGCGAGGTGATCCATATGATTAGTACGCAGCTGCCGAACACGCTCGTGAACACTGTTGCCAGCTTCCTGCCGTCGGAACAATCTCAACTTGAACCCCTCACCTTCTACGGTATTTACGGTGAAAACTCGAGCAACTTTGATTGTGCGATTAAAACAACGCGGTAATAATGTTGCACGAATCAACGGGAAGAGAATAAAAGATCGTACACTTACTCGTTCATTTCATCGATTCTTATCTGAATCCTCATCTCCGCCTCACTGGTTGGCAAATGAGGCTTTCTCTTTACCTTGCTTATCAATCCCATAATCCTCTCACGATTCGCTAAGAAACTGCACAGCTTGCAGGAAGAAGTGATGACGGGCATCAGCGCGTACAAGTTGTCGCTAAAGTCATCCTGATTCTCGACGTTGAATACCATGTCCAGAATTAACGTCAGCAACAACGATTCTAGGATAATCAACACTAGAACCGTATACACCTTATACAACAACTTCTTGGACGTGGACGTCCATGTGACCGGTCTGAGACAGCCCAACACTTTCAAGATCATGAACGTCATTCGTAGAGTTAGCATCACGAAATGACGAAATGACGAAATTACGAAATGACGAAATGACGAAATTACGAAATTACGAAATTACGAAATTACGAAATTACGAAATTACGAAAGTCAATGCCGCTCGAAACGATCAATGGAGAATGTTCTCTAGATCGTTGTTTATCTTCCACAATGCTGACTTGACGCGACTGAGGCTCACAGGATACTGACTACCGGTGACTATTGGTATTTTCTCTGCACCCTCCGCGCAGTCGGCCTCTTCCCGATAGTTTCCCTTCTAGTACATACCACGGGCTATGTTATTATCACAATTATCGGAATCGTCAGCCTCGCGTAAGATCGTACGTTCAGAGAGACGGAGAATGTTCAATAATGAAATGATCGAGCAGGAACGATGGAACAGGAAAGTAGTCGCTCGCTTTTTTTTTAGCGAACAAAAGAAACGATATAGATTTGAAAAGACGAGAAATTCCCCGCTATTGGTCTTTCGTTGATCAATAGCAACAATGCTAGGGCGAAATTGAATGAAAACGAGCGTGCGCGAGAAAAAGTATTCTTTGTCGGAAGACTGGGAAGGGAGGTCGCGCTTTTGAACTTCATAGTAACCATGCGTTACGAATCTGCGTAGGGGAAAGTAGGGTGATACGGGACAGTAATGTTTTTCATAGATGAAGAAATTCAGAAAAATCAGCGAAACAGTGAGGCAGTTGTTTTTCGACTAAAACCATTCGAAAACTGATATTCTCGGTGACGAAGCTTCGATGTTACATGGATGTTCGAAGTAACAGCTACACTACCGGATTCTACGCACCTTAATTGATTGCACCAGTGCAGAACAAAAAGTGATTTAATTTTATCCTAGCATCGTTGCGAACCGGATATTTCGATACATTCGAAAAATCGTATTTCCCTTCGTAACTGAATAAATGTTTTTATTTAAAAAGTCTTTGATTTCCTCACAGGCAAAGATATTATATTCACTTAACGGAACTTAAGACTTGGAAAAAAAGGTTTCACGCTATCGTTTATACCTATCACGCTCGAAATACTTTGTTATTACGATTCAAAGGGGCCGTTCTTCGATTTTAGCCCGATTCCCTCTACGGTATAAACGTGAATTTCACCAAAGTCATCGGACATGTTATATTTCCGAAATATTTACGGTTGAAAGTTGAATGTATCTATCTGTACATGTTCTAGTAGTCTTTTTAAACGGAATTCCCTTCTCTGCTGTTCATTTGGATCGTGGTCGGTTACCTTTGCATCACGTTGTACGCGGAATAAGATGTTTTCAGTACCTGGAACAATCGAGAGGATAAATTGAGCGAACAGGCGGGTGACAACGAATGATTTCAGTGTTCGTACTGACCGTCATAAAAGTTTCCACGTTGACCGATAGAACGTGAGCACTCGTAAACTCGATGGGGAGAGTGGCCCGTAGCATGATAACCAGTAGAATCTTCCTCGTCTCGTTGTCCAAGTTCGTCCAGTTGCTCCGGATGATCATTTCCGGAAGTTCGAGACTCTGGAAACGTAAGTGACGTGATATCACATTATGGAAGGTGGTCAGCTGGCAATTGTCTTGTCATGTCCTGTGAGTAAACCTTCAGTCTGACTTCATTCCCGTACCAACTGTAGTAAAAGAGTTGTAACAGTGTGATAACCGTGTACAGACACGTTTCGTACACTCTCGGGCCCAGCTCGGTTTGCGTGATTCGGTAAAGATTGAAACAGATCATCCCTACACTCGCCAGGAACTGAAAGCACAATACTCCTTGAAAGATTTTGTTCACTTCCGCTGCGAATCTGCAATCGTTCGGAGAACCGGCATTAACCAATCGAAATGAATTCGGCTTTTTCGAATGTTTCATCGTTCGGAGAATCAACGTTAATAAATCGATCGTTAACTCGAGTTTCTAGGACACAAAGGAAAATGAAAAACCCACTCGTATATGTACTCGTGGTAACGAGCGCATTCTCTCGCCGATCCCTTGTCGTCGTTCTTGATCTGTCGCAGACGATACTCGAGGATTTCCAACTGGCAGTGTATCAACAGCATCAAGTTGCTGAACAATATATCGTTGGCGACGTGCATAAACGTGGCAGACACTGTACTCAATACTTGATAACAGTAAGTAACGCCGTACAAAATCGGAGTAGAGTAGTCGTACGGAATCCATCCACGGATCGGTAGTCTTCTCTCTTTAGGATCTCTGCAGAGCGAGGTGGTCCACATTACGATTAAGTAGATCTCAATTACGACTATGTATGCCGTCGACTTGTTTCTGTAACGCCGGAAATGTACAATATTTATACGATCGTTCGACCGGCCGTTCATTTCTTCGAAACCGGATAGATAGTGGCAGGATGAGAAACTTACTCGATCATCTTTCGGTATTTCGTCATAATATTCTTCTCCGCTTGATCCTCGGCCGAGAACGGTCTCTTGCGCATATTGTTTATCAGAACCATAATAGCTTCCCGTTTCGTGTGAAAATTAAACATCTTGTAATTGCCGACCATCATGGCTGTCGTCAAGTAAAAGTTGTCGCTAAAATCATTCTGATTTTCGACCTCGAGCACTATGTCCAGAAGCGAGGATAATACTAGGCTCAGTAGGAGTATGGCTATCAAAAGTGAGTGCGCTCTGTATAAAATCCTTTTGGACACGGATGTCCAGCTGGGTGGCGATAGGCATCCCAAATACGTTAGAAGCGAGAATGTCCGCCGTAGCGTTACCATCCCTAATTCTGTACAAGTTGATTTTGTTCATTCATCCACAAGATGTATTCTTTCGATCGGATTCAAAGATACGATACTATTCTCCTATCCTTCGTGATCGTTCACTCGGCAAAAGTTCTCGAATGATTGTTTGTTTCACAGCAGAACCATCACTGAAGAACCATGCTGTTCTTACCTGCCTGCAACAGAACCTGAAACGTTACTAAGAGAGAGAGTACTATAGACTATCAAAATCCTAAGTTTCCACCTCCGAAGTTTCGTCTCAATATTTTCCCTTCCGCCACGCGGACTGTGTCATTATCGCAATAACCTGTTGCCACGCGACTTCTACAGCCGAACGTAATTGCTCCTTTATTTTATCCACGTTGCCTCGTCAGCTCGTTCGCGAAAGAACGAGCAGATATAGGCTCGCTATTTCATAATTGAACGGTCAAGGAGAAACGATAGTTTCTAGCCTAGGTTCTAGGTTCGAACCGATAACGGCTGCTCCATTATTGAAACGAGCCACCAGCAACCGTGCGCGCTCGATTCGTTTTCGTTTGAAACGCGAATGTTACCTCGCGAACAGGCTCACAGGAATGAGAAGACGTCGCGTGAAAGGCGAGTTGCTTCTTATATTGTCAATGGCGAACAACTGCGAGTTTTAACCAGAATTTATTGCTAATCCTGACCAATAGTTTACACACGTTCTATTAGGTTTTTCGTCGAGTTAGAATTACAATCGTGATTATCGTCGCATTCAACCGATTACCCTCGCTGCAACACGTTGTAGGCCGAATAAGAAGTTTTCAGCACCTACAATAATTATTACGGTCGTAGACTTTCTTCTACACAACATTATATTCTCTATTCTATTAGTCGTTCGCGGTGACGCGTGTTCCTTTCGCTATTAGAACCGATTCGAAATCGAACAAGACAAATCCGGTCAACGCATAGCGAAGGCAACAGGGACGAACATGGATTATATTGTATATTTCGATGAATTAATTGGTAAACTGACTAGAATGCGATACTGACCGACACGAACGATTCTAGGTTCACCGTCAGGACACGGGCAGTCGTGAATTCGATAGGGAACGTAGCCCGCAGCATGATCATCAGGAGAATCTTCTTAGTACCGTCATCTAAACTCGACCAGTTACTGGCGAAAATCGAATCTGAAATCTGGAGACTCTGAAAATCAAAGTTACATTAGATTCCGAGCCGACGAGAGAAAGAAGAACTCGAATATCTTCTCGCATTAGCAATGAACCTTCAGCCTCACTTCGTTCCCGTACCAACTGTAGTAGAATATCTGCATTAACATGCAAACCGCGTACATACAAGTCTCGACTAATCTCGAGCCTAAATCCGTTTGCGTGATACGATAGAGGGTGAAGCAGATGATCGTCATACTCGACGCGAACTGTACGCACAATACCATCTGAAAGTCTCCGTTCACTCTTCCCGCGAGCCTGCAATCATTCGCGAGAATCAATCTTTCCGCTCGAAAGATTACGAAATTACCAGTGCTCCTAATTAACCGTAGAGGAGGAAACGTACTCGTATATGTAGTTGTGATGTCGCGCACACAGCTTCGCCGATTCTCTGTGATTTCTGGTGATATTTTGCAGTCGATGCCCAAGGATCTCCAGCTGGCTGTATATGGAGAACATCAGTCCGCTGAACAGAGTATCGTAAGCGACGTTCATAAGAGAGCCGATCGTCACACTTACAGCTTGGTGGGCGAAAGTAACGGCGTACAAGATCGGTGACGAATAGTCGTACGGAAGCCACGCGCGAAACGTTAACACTCTGTCCTTTGTATTCACTATCATCGAGGAGACTATCATCAGCGATATGCAGAGTTCGATCGTAACTGTGTATAGCGTCGATATCCTCCTGCAATCGGGATAACGTTTCTCTGTCCCTTTCAGTTTCTCATTGAGAATCTCATTTAGAATGTGATCGAGCAAATAGGAAAGTCGGTTGTTCTTACTCACTCGTTTATTCGATCGTATCTCGTCTCGATCGTCGTCTCCGCCGTGTTGGCAGGCAAGTAGGGTTTCTCTTGCAGAGAGTTCAGTAGAGACGTAATGCTTTCGCGATTGGCCAGGAAGCTGCACATTTTGCAGCACGATATCGCCATGGGTATGGTAAGGTACAAGTTGTCGCCGAATTCCTCCTGATTCTTCACGTTGAACGCTACATCCAGAATCGCAGACGCTGTCAGAGTCTGTGTCAGGAAGAGCGTTACGAACCCGTACACTTTATACGAGAGCTTTTTGCTCGGGGACGTCCAAGTAGGCGGTCTTCGACAGCCCAACATTGACAACATCGTGGTGGTCCATTGCAGCGATGGCATCGTTCAACTTTTGATCGACTTTTCTAGCAATAATATTATTCATTCGCTCGAAGCGCGCGCCTGCTTTGTCGAGCAGGTTTCTCTTGGCGGAGACCGACATACAACTGTTCTCTATATTACGCGGTCGTCGATTCTCCGTTACATTTAGAAATTCCGGAACCGTGCTCGCGAATTTCTCTAGAACGGTTGGGGCAAACACGCGACTCACGGCTCGGCTTCGCGCGACAAAGGATTGTATCTTACTGACTACCGATGACTATCGGTATTTTCTCTGCACCCTGCGCGCAGGCGGTCCCTTCTCGATGTTTTCCCTTCTGACGTGGAACCTGTCATTATCGCAATTATCGACGACTACGAGACTCGAAAGATCGTTCGTTCAGAGAAACGGGCAATGTTCAATAATGAAATCACCGTGCAGGAACGATAGAACGGTGTCGTTTTCTTTACCGTGGAAGGCACGATACATATTTGAAAAGACTGCGTGCTACCGGCCTTCCATTGGTGACCAGCGATAGTCTCCGCGCGAAATTCAACGAACGAGAATGTGCGCAGGCGGAAATGTTCCTCGTCGGGAGACTGGAAAGAGAACTGTTACGCTCGTGGACTTTGTTACAATGATATATTACAAATCTTCGTACCGTATTACACATGAATTTCACGTTACTTTAGATATTCTAATATGTTTCTATTTCAATAATGAGTTACAATTGTGTTATCGTCCGATAGACGTTTCGTTAGCCTTGTTGCAGCACGTTGTACGCCGAATAAGAAGTTTTCAGCACCTAGAATAATTACTAGGATCGTACGATTTCTTCCCTTTCGATATCGTAGGGTACGAAGCGACGTAAAGAGGGGAAACTAGGCTAGATTAAAATCAGTTGAAGGTACGATACGAACCACCATGAAGGAGTCTATATTCACCGACATAATATGAGCGGTGGTGAATTCGATAGGGAACGTGGCTCGCAGCATGATTATCAAAAGAGTCTTCTTGGTAGCGTTATCCAAGTTCGTCCAGTTGCTCGCAAATATCACATCTGTGATCTCCAGGCTCTGAAAATCAGAATTACGATACGTTATTAGATTTCAAGGCAACGAAGATCTTCTCATGTCGAGAATGCACCTTCAGCTTGACTTCGTTCCCGTACCAACAGTAGTATAATATCTGCAGAAGCATGCAAATCGCGTACACAACCATCTCGAGCAGTCTCGAATCGAAATCCATTTGTGCGATTCGATAAAGGGTGAAACATATGATGAACATACTCGCGACAAACTGTATACATAACACTATCTGAAAGTCTTCGTTTATCTTCGCGGCGAATCTGCAATAATTTCGAGAAATTGTACAACTATCGTAAACACTGAATTACGAATGTCTTCTCATGAATGATAGTATCGTGTAAAATGCATCCTCCGGTTCACGCGTCGACTACCGACCGATACCGAAGTCACCCCTAAAGCGATTAGTTGGTATTGTCATCGCTGCGCGTGCGATTCTAATTAAAAACGTGAGAGCGAAGAGATTAGAAACACACTGGTATATATAGTCGAGGTGTCGTGCACACTGTTTCACCGATTGCTCGTCGTCTCCCGTCACCTTCCGCAGACGATGGCCGACGATCTCTAGCTGGCTGTATATGCAGAACATCATCCCGCTGAACAGGGAATCGTAAGCGACGTTCATGAGAGATCCGAGCGTCACACCCGTAGCTTGGTAGAGGAAAGTGACAGTGTACAAAGGCAGCGACGAGTAGTCGTAGGGAACCCATGCGCGAAACGTCAACGCCCTGTTCTTCGGATTTTCTATTATCGCCGCGATTAACGATATTGCTACGGAAAATTCGGTTAAAATCGTGTATCCGACCGTTATTCTCCTGCAATCATGGTAAGAATCCTTTTTAAAGAAACTTCATCCTGAGAAGCCTATGGAATTGTTCTTTATCTCGCAACGAGATCATATTTTTCAATCGGAATCACTCTATCGGCAAACACTTTTTTCTTATAGAGTGAAAATTCGACGATTACGTTAAGGGATTAGGGGAAGGGATTAGGGGAAGGGATTAGGGGAAGGAAAAACTCACTCGTTTATGCGATCGTACTTCGCGTCGATGCTCATCTCCACTGTGCCGGCAGGCGAGTAGGGTTTCTCTTGCAAAGAGTTCAGTAGAGACGTAATGCTTTCGCGATTGGCTAAGAAGGCGCACATCTTACAGCAAGAAATCACCATGGGCATGCTGAGGTACAAGTTGTCGCTGAAATCATCCTGATTCCTCACGTTGAACGCTATATCCAGAATCGCCGATGCCGCCACAGTCTGTACCATAAGTAGCGTCGCAAACCCGTAAACTTTGTACCAGAACTTTCTCGGCGGGCTCGTCCAAGTGGACGGTCTTTGGCAGCCCAACGCTGACAATACCGTGGACGTCCATTGCAGCGTTGGCATCGTTCGTTCGATGAACTTTTGTTCCAATAGTGTTCATCCGAAGTGTGTTTCTGCCCTTTGAAATAGATCTCCTTTCCGACCAAGAGAAACTTACGACTTTCCTATTCTGTTGCCGAGTCGGCCCGTTACACGTCTAAATTCCAGAAGTTTGTTCGTTCGCAACACCGAACGTGTAGTATATCGTTAAGAGGTCGTTGCTAATCGATCGTCGAAGATTCGCTGGGATAACCATTCGGTTGGCGATATCGCTACGTCTCGACAGTTTCTACGACAAAAGTTGATGCGTTACTGGCCGCTATCGAGTATCGGTACCCTCCTTTCCCTGCACCCTCGGATCAGTCGGCTTCCCTTCTGTAGTACGTAGACTATGCCATTATCGTAATTATTTCCAGCCACACGACTTACTCGGCGAATACACTTCTATTCCGATAATAAGCACGCAACCTTTCCTGAACGTAACTTCCCTTCGCTACCCTTCACATTATTTCTTACCGTCACTGTGAGACCGACAAGTGGAGTTATCGGACGGAGACAGGATCGTTACAGGACGATGAAAGGGTAATCTTAACTTTCAAACTAGCCGCGACTATCTGTGCGTTGTTGATTCTTTGTTCGCGCAATTTTCTCTCTGCGATCGTATTTCGAGTAAACAGGCGTTTCGGCGAGAAACGCTGTTGTGCCAGGGGAATCGCTCTTTCAGACGTACAGACATTATCAGTTTTCTCGAATATTTATTTCTATCAGCAACATTTTTTGTCGCAGTCTACATTCAGTTGATCGCTTGCCCTCTTCCCTCCACTTCCCCGGAACGAACAATCTCAGTTTTCTTCTGTACGTCCGATGGGTTTGCACGCGGCTTTCGGCGTCCCTTGGTTCACTGCAGCAAATTGTACGCCGAGTAAGAGGTTTTCAGCACCTACCGAGGAAAGAAATCAAAGAGTGTCTCGCTTTCGACTCGAAGCTCTTCCCGATCGGCGTTCCAAGTTTCTGCGCGTGGAAAATCCTTTACTGACCGCCATGAACGTTTGAAGGTCCATGGACACCATGTAGATGGCGGTGAACTCGATGGGAATCCTAGAGCGTTTTATCATCATCAAGAGCATTCTTTTCGCTTTCGTGTCCAAAGTCGGCCAATTACTTTGAAATATCAGTCTCGGAACTTCCAGGCTCTGGAAAAATGATGGACAGCGTGAGTATTGCGCACTCTGCGCATTTCTGGAAAGACCGAAAAAAAATTCTGGAAAGACCGAACACCTTCAGTTTCACTTCGTTCCCGTACCAACAGTAGTAAAAGATCTGTACGAGCGTGTTGAACGAGTAAAGTATCACTTCCAGGAGCTTCGATCCCAGATCCCTTTGCGTCAGCTGATAGAGGTTCACGCTTATCGTGGTCATGCTGACCAGCGACTGGCCGAGCACGATCACTTTAAACTGGCTGTTCACCATCGTCGCGTATCTGCAACAATCTCCGGACTAACTGAATCCCCGGGGGACACTCGGAGAACGTGCAATAATTTTTCGTGAAAGGAAAAAAAGTGCGGAAAGTGGGAAAAGTAGACGACGCACTGCTATGAAATATGAAACGTGCCAGATGATAAAGAACGGTTAAACCAACTTGTATATGCGGTCGTGAAGGTACGCGCAATCTTTCACCGCCTCGCTCTTATTTCCGTCGAAGGATTTCAGTCGATGCCCGAGTATCTCGAAGTGACAGTACGTGTGGATCAGGAAGCCGCTGAAAAGAGAATCGCAGGCGACGGTGATGAACGAGCAGTAGGTCACAGCTACGATCTGATGAATGTACGTGGCAGTGAACCGAATGGAAGTGGAGCAGTCGTACGGTAACCAGGCCCGGTACAATAACTTGTTGTGCCTGTAGCCGGTGAAAATCGACGTGATGCACATCGACAGTACGTAAATCTTTATTATAATCGTGTACGCGATCGTGTTCCTTCTGGAAATCCAATCATTAACCATTCCACCGAATTCTATTGATCACAGATAAACACTGTCTGTCAAGACTTTCGGACTTTTCATTGGGGACTTTTCATTTTCTCGAGTAATAGAAAATAGTATGAAAATAGTATGAAACTTACTCAGCTACTTTGTCGTATCTCGCCCGAATCTCGTCCTCCTCGGTGTTCAAGGAAGAGAACGGTTTCTTTCTCAGTAAGTCGATCAAATTCCCGATTTTCGCGCGGCTCGCCAGCACGGTGCACATTTTCACACATATACAGAGCACCGCGAGTGTCACGTAAAAGTTGTCGCTGAAATCGTCTTGCGTCTTCACGTTGATGGCCAAGTCGAGAATCTGAGAGACCGACAGAAGATGTATAGACAGCCACACCGCGACCGTGTAGCCACGATATAGAATCTCTTTCGGCGGGGAATCCCAAGAGGCTGGTCTCCAGCAGCCGCAGATAGCGAGAAGGGTGCAAACGGATCGCAATCTATCCATTCGAACTTTTATTTTCTATCTATCTTCAGTCCATTCGAGAAATCAGCTTCTCCGGTTCGACGCTAATCGAATCTTCCGCTTCTAACGGGATTTTTTCGCCAAGTATCGCTTCATTCTCTCGTCCCTGGAACGGTAACAACGACACCACGGCAGGATATCGCGAGGGAAACTATCCGCTTTGAGAATCCGCTGAGAATCGAGGTGAGAGATGTGCTCAAAGTTCGAAGCGCCGTTGCCGACCATAGAATATCGATATTTTTTTCTTCCGGAAGGTTTTCTCCTCCGCCGAGCTATGCCATTACGGTAATTACCCAGGAACGCAACGTAAGCGACGTAAGCGACGTAAGCGACGTAAGCGACGTAAGCGACGTAAGCGACGTGCGCAACAATGTTCCCCCACGTAATTTCGTTTTTCTCCGCCCTGCACTGCCCTTCCGTCGCACCCTGACCACGGGAAGCACGAATACGGAGGATAAATATTTCAGAGAACGCCGTCGGTTTTCCGCGTAGTCGGCGCGAGATTGTCGGAAGAAGAAGAAGAAGAAGAAGAAGAAGAAGAAGAAGAAGAATTCTGGATCACTAGCTTGTATATTTATTTGGAAACATCGCAACGTCATCTACAACACGATTGTCCTTCTTCTAGCATGCTCGACGACTCGAGAGAGCAATCCGGAGATCGTCAAACAGATAAGTTTCTCGTTTTTCTTCCCTCTTTTAATCGTCGATCCAACGAATCTCTCTTCCTGGACGGTTGATCGCTATACACCTGACGCGAATCGAATCTTTCGACGCGTTCATCTTGCTTCTATCGCGACTTTGTGCCTTTGGGGTTCCGATACACAGCGATCGTTTAAACAACCTTTCTCCTTTCTACAATGAACATTTGTACGAGCTCTATTAATACTAGCCTTGCTGGAGCACGTTGAACACCGAATAAGAAGCTTTTAGTATCTGCAAATGCGAGAATCGTTAACGATGATAATGCCTGAAAACTATTCCTGTGATTTGATTAGCGTTCCACGTATACTGACGCCCATGAATGATGCCAGGTTCAAGGAGGCGACGTGGATACTTGTAAATTCGACGGGCACTAAGGCGCGTCTCATAATCATCATGAGCATCTTCTTTTGGCTGTCGTCGAGTATCGTCCAGTTCATGTCGAGCACTGTGTCAGAAATTTCGAGGCTCTGATAAATCGAAGAATACATTAGGTCGGCTAGTCGAGTTACAGAATTGTTGCCGTTCTTCCGTTTTCCCGGCAACGCGGAATACTTCTTTATCCGATCTTTTCGCCTTTCGAATCTAAGATAGCGCGAGTGCCGAATATTCCAGTGATTTCGATCGAGAGACGGCGCGTGATTGAAATTCCATTGATTACTAATGTAGCGCGTACGTGTTGTAATAACAATTCATTCAACAGTGAGATTCGAACGAAATCGAAGCGGAACGTTTGCAACAATGATCGCGTGCGTTTCAATTAACCACGAACCTTCAGCTTGACTTCGTTTCCGTACCAACAGTACAAGAATATCTGCGACAATATGCAAGAGCTGAACGGTATTACTTCCAATAGTTTCGAGCCCTGGTCGCCACTTTTCGACAGCCTGTACAGATTGAAGCACACGACCGAGACGCTCACCATGAATTGGACGAATATGATCATTTTGAACTCGTTGTTCAACGCTTGAGCGAATCTGCAAACATTTTTTCAAAAAACGACACTCTTATTTGTTGGTTGGAACAGCTTCTCCAAACGTATCCGACGCTTCGAACATTTCACATTTTTCGATTCGATTAAGGACAAAGGAGGAATCGGTTTCTCATCCTCTATTCGTTGGTCATCGCAATCTGTCCAAGGTAACCGATAACTAAGCTGGCTCGGATACTGTAACGTAGCAATGGTCGCGTGTAACACACACACACACACACACACACACACGCAGCACGCGCAGGCACGCAAGTTAAACGATTAGATATTGTTGTAGGCGTCGTGCTTGTTACTTTGTAAAACCAACCTATAGACTCTATCGTGGAAACGCACGCACAATTTCATCGGTCTGTTCTCACCCCTTTTGATCGCTCGCAGACGACTTCGCAGGATTTCCAATTGGCTGCTGGTATGGATCAGCAGGCCACAGATCAAACTGTCGCAAGCGGCGTGCGCCAGCGCGCCATAGTGCAACGCTAAACTCTGCTGTGCGAGAGTCGAACTGTACAAGCTGATCGACGAGTAATTGTAAGGCAGCCATATGTTAAATATCAGTGGCCATTTCTCAGGTTTCAAAAATACCGAGAAAGTTAAGCTGAAGCATGTTCCCATCAGCAAAGAGAGGTACAGGATCGTGTTCGACCTGTAGAATGATATTTTTCGAAATGATTTCGTACGGCCAGCAAAATCGGAAGGAACAGTCTGCGATGTTCGAAAGCCGAATGCTAGATTTCGGGAAAGATTTACCAAGTTCACCACTCACTGCGTTTTCTTATCGAATCTCGATCGAATCTCGAGCTCCTCGGTGTTCCGCGGCACGAACGGTTCCTCCTCGAAGATGCTCATCAGTCCAGCGATATTTTCTCGACTCCTCAGCAAGTTCAGCATCTTCTGGCACGAGAAAGCCATCTCTATGAACATGTACAGATTGTCCGCGAGCTCGTCCAACGATTTCACGTTGAGCAGTATCTCCATGAACTGATAGAACGTCACCGAATAAACCAGCGAGAACACGATCATCGTGTACGCGTGATACAGGAACAGTTTCATCGGCGACGTCCAAGAATCGGGCTGCCAACAACCGCACATGATCAGAGTTGAAAAGACCATTCTCAAGATCCGCATTTTTCTTTCTAGATATCACCGGCACACGATCCTTTTGTTCAATTGTAAGATTCTGGCACAGCTTTATAGTTTCTACGATACGTTAGTTACGGGCAAACTTCTCCATTCTGCAATGTTTATTTTCACGACACGTTCGATCGAACGCGAGAACATTCGAGTTTTACTCACATTTTATCATCTCTACCTTCCACGGAAGATGACGATCTTTATGCTTTACAATATTATGCTCTACAAAATCGCAAAAGGTGTTCCACGGTATGCAACGCGCGACTATAGAGTCCCGATATTCTTCCCGTAAGCTGGCGAAACAACGGACATCCGTCCTCTAAAGATTGCTACGTCCGCGGAACATCCCCTTCTCGTGCACGGGCTATACAATTACAGTAATTTCCGGGACGCGTTCCAACTAGCCGCTTCTAGTAATTCCATATTTATCATTAATAATCTCTCGGTGTTTCGTCGTATCTTTTGCCGGTCGACTGGCAGTATTTTTCTTACGAACACCGCGAGGGATCGAACCACTGGACAATTTCGTTGGGATATATACACGAACCGAACAGCTAGATATTCTCGACATTTAATCAACTACGGAAGGAAGAACTGCGCGTGCACGGTTTACAGCCAGTTTTCGTACACAATTTTCACCTGTAGTCTATTTATTCGCAACGTTTATTTATTCGTACAGTTCCTGAAACTTCACGATCGTACACAACTTTTATACCGTAAGTGTAATTTTGCTCGATCGAAGCGTGTCGCTCGTCGCAACCAGTCGATCGAGAATTTTCAGTGAAACTTACATACTACGAATCTAAGAAACTCCAACTGTCCAGGATCCAAGTATCTAGTTTCCTGCCGCTACGATTCTTTTCTTCTTTGAAGCAGGTTGTACATCGAGTAAGACATCTTCAGGATCTGAAACGAATAATGCTTCGATACGACACACGAACGATTTATCCTTTAATCGAGAAATCATCGCAATGTTCGACTAACGCTCACGAATGTGTTCAAATTCATCGTGAACACGTACGCGCTGGTCAGTTCGATCGGAATCATCGCTCTCTTCATGATCGTGATCAGGCTTTTTTTCCTCTTATTATCCAGACCGGTCCAATCGATCTCGCAGATCGTCTCCACGATCTCGACGCTCTACCATCGCGGGGGGGGGGGGGAAATCTAATTAGTCGGCACGAGGTTCGACTCTCGTTTAGCTCAAGTACCTTCAGCATCAGTTCATTCCCGTACCAACAGTAAAAGAAGACCTGCGCCATCATGCAGGCCATGTACATGACGAACTGCAGGTATCTGAAGCTCATCAACGGTGTATTCGTTAACTGGTACAGAATGAAACACACCACCAGTGTGCTCGACATCAGTTGAACGCTGATTATCGTCTTAAATTTATCCTGCATCATCGATACGTACCTGCGACGAAACGAGTCATTTCTTCGAAAGATGTCGCTCAAACAATTCAATTTTCATACAAAATTCCCTTGGATCAAATTCTCCGGACTTTGTCAAACGTTGAAGTTAAAGAAACATTTCCTTTAAAACCGATCGGCAGAATTTTCTTATATTTTTTACCTGGAGAGTAAACGCGAAGAAAGCAATTTTACCGTGCCCATCGTTACCTCTAGGTGTACTTTACGCGTGGAAAATCTCGAGAGAAGCTAGGCTGCTGCTGGTTTGACAAAGTCTCCTTGTCGGAGAGGCGTACAAAAACGGACCCGTATAGGTACTCGTGGAAACGAACGATCGTCCCAACGTCTGGCCTGTCCTGCGACGGTAACTCTTTCAATCTGTTCTGCAAGATTTCTAGCTGGCTGCAGACGTGAACGCAAAGACCGCAGAATATCACATCGCAGCCGACGTTAAGAACGGATGCGCCGGTCAGAGCGGCGAGTTGATGAATGTACGCGACGTAATATAGCTTCCCCGAGTAATTAAAAGGCAGCCAAGCGTTATACGCCAGCTTCTTGTGTCGGAAATCGGTAAGTAGGGAGGACAAGATCATGCAGAAGACAGTAATCTCCACTAAAGCCATGTAAAATATCGTGACGGACCTGTAAACTGTCTGTAAGTACCCTTTGAATAATTCACTTGCTCGTCAATTCTCTGTGGTCTTCTGAAAAGATACTTTAGAATCGAGTAAACGCTGCTCAACGTGAAAATTACATTGCAAATTTATTCGATTGATTCGCCAATATCTTTCCTCTGATCCGAGACTCGACTGAACTATTCGAAATTCTCGATGATTTACCCAATCCTACTGTCGTATTCTCGCTGAATCGTCTCTTCCTCGTAGTTCCTTGGTTTGCAGGGCTTCGTCCTCAGTGTCTCGCATAAAGTTCCAATACTCTTATGGTTCATCAGTATCGTGACTATCTTGAAACAAGACAAAACAGTCGCGATAAACATGTACAAGCTATCGCTAAGATCGTCCGTGTTTTTCACGTTCAGTATCACGTTGAAAAGTTGCGACAGCCCAAAAGTGTGCATCAAAAGTAACACAAAGACCGTGTACGAAGCGTACAATATCCTCTTGCATCCCGTAGAGCAGAATGCTGGTTGCCAACAACCCCCGATTATTAATATTTTGAACGCCGGTTCCAAAATGGCCATGTCGATCGAACGAATCCTAATTAAAAGCCTAGTCCTTCCAACTTGTCTCGTCGCGTGCAAAGACTTTGCTCTGCTATGTTACATTCACGCCGAAATACTCTGCCACGCGAATATTTATTTTTCCAAAGTTATTCCAAATAGAAGTTACCCGATCGGCCAACAAAATAGAATCGATTTGCCGCGATAGCATCGACCAAGGTTACAACGGCAGAGAGTTGCTCGTGAAATTCTCGAAAGAACTGGTCTATGCTTTTAGAAAATATTCCAGTTTCCAACGACACTGTCCACGTCCACCTTCGTATGCGCGTAGCGTATCATTACACTAATGCTGTGTTACAATGTCACTATAATAAAACTCGCGTCTTCGCGAATCCTCTTCGTTTTATTCATTTAAAAGGTGTGTTCCCGGGGGGGAACGTTAAATATTCAACGCTCCGAGAAGAGAGGAAGAACGACGGAAACGCTTTTATTCCTCGCTTTGGTTCTCAGCCTTTTCGATCTGTAACTCGAGGAAATGTTTTTCCATTCTTTTCGGCGCGTTACGTTCCTTCGGACTTGCTAGTGAAATCGAGCAATGAATGTTAACCAATGAATTTCAAAAACCAATGATAACTACAATAGAACGATACGCGTTCAAATTACGCGATAAATTGATTGTCTCGCGAATAAACTCGTGAATTCCTGAAAATAATAATATAGCATTTCGTGGCACGAAAGGTGGTGTAAGATCGAGCAAACGATTGATTCGATTCGCATTTATTACAAATGAAAATATTTTACACGCGGCTTATCGTTAGAAAGCGTATCTTCATGTATTAATCTTCGTTGCCTTAAATACAATCGATACTTACAAATTTGATCGTCTCGCGGTTACGACGAAGTTTCCCCTTTTAAAAAATAACGTTGCAACGTTGCCTCTGTACAATGTTAGGTAGAAGGTTCTAGGAATTGTACAAGCATTCCGTGAATTTCTTGTTCGATACTTGGTCGTCAGTTGGTTCCATCGGGCCGCGATCTACCCGCGACTTTCGGCATCTTCTTGTTCGTCGAATCCTCCAGCTCTTTTGGCTTGTAATAATGGGGCGCGACTTCCAGCAGCCATTTACTTTCGATCTCGGTTACCTGCGATAACCGAGCGAGAAAAATCATGAAAACACCCTTCCAGAACAAGGATCGGTCGTAACAAATTCAGTTTCGAAGACAGTACCTGTCGCATAAATTCTTTGGTAGTGAAAACCAATTCGTGATAGAGCAACCACCGGGGAAGTTCTTGGAAAAGTGAACTATTCGGGTGTATGGAGACAGTTTGATTGTGTTTGGCAGTCTTGTAATGCCCCCCTTTCGACAACCGTGCCACGTGATAAAAATATCCGGCTGTTATAGCCTGGAATACGATGAAATTGTATACGTCGAAAGTACATTCGAAGTTGAACATTTCAAAAGTTTCGCAATTCGATCGCAGGAACATCTCTCGATAAAAGAGACGGAGGCGGGCAAAGTTGATTTCACTCACCTTCCTAATATTCACGGTCTCCGTGATGCCGGAAACTAGCTCCATCTCGACCCTCTGCATCAATCCAACCAGCTGTTCCCGAACGTCCCTGGCTCGCTTCATAGACCTGTGCTGAATAAAGTTCTCGTAGCACCAATGGGTGCTAAAGTCGCTCTGCTGCCACTGGTTATAAACGTTCAACAGGGTGAGATGATCGCCTCCAGGTACATGAAAGTTCTTCCGCGCGGTGTCCGCGTGTATAATCTTGTCCTTGGGTCTATAAAAGATGGCTCCGTTCACCGACAACATCGCTGCAATGCTGGCCACTTCCTCCGAGCAACGGTATTGCTCGCTGGCCAACAGCATCTTGGCCATCATAGGATCCAAGGGGAACTCGGCCATTCTGCGTCCCAATTTCGTTAATTCTCCGCGATGATTCAAAGCTCCCAAAGCGTAAAGTTGTTCCAATGCCAAGACCAGCGTTTCGTGTGGCGGTGGATCCAGAAAATCGAAGTGAACTAGATCGTTTATGCCTAACGCCTTCAGCGTGAGCACCGCGTTACCTAGATTAATTCTCTGGATTTCTGGCACAGTGTTGTCCTCTAATTCGTGTTGATACGCCCAAGCGGTGTACAACCGGAAACACTTTCCCGGGGCTACCCTCCCAGCTCTCCCGGCTCTTTGATTAGCGGAAGCTTTGCTAATCGGGACAACCATCAAACTTTCCATGCCTGTCCGGGAATTGAAGTTATTTTGTTTCGCGAATCCGGGATCTATCACGTACACTATGTTGTCTATAGTTAAAGACGTCTCTGCTATATTCGTGGCTAGAACTACCTGCACAAATCGAGGAACGCGTTCGTAAAAGCTGTCGAACTGAATCGTCGATAAATCGAATACCCACCTTCCTGGCGCCAGGTGGGGTTGGCTGGAATATTTTCGCCTGCATGTCGCTCGGGAGGTTCGCGTAAACGGGAAGGATCAAAAGTTCCCTCAATTTCGAGCCCAGTCGCCTCACCCTCTCCTGCAGCATCTCTTGGCAGGTCTCTATTTCGTCTTGACCTGAGGAGATCCAATGAAATTACCAGATAATCTTACTATACTCCAGAAGCATGCGCTGTCTCGATTATTTCAATAGCACCCACCAGTTAAAAAGACAAGTATATCACCGAAGGGTTGGGTCGCGTGTATTTGTAGGATAGAAACAACCGAGGCGTCGATGTAATCCGCTTCGGGCGCTTTCGTGTAATAAATATCGACAGGGAAACGTCGACCAGGAATACGAAAAATGGGCGCGTCGTCGAAAAATTCGCTGAATTTCGTTGCATCCAATGTGGCTGACGAAATTAACAGTTTCAAGTCTGATCGGAATCTCGTTATATCTTTGACTAGCCCAAACAGTATATCCGTGTGCAGGGTACGCTCGTGAGCCTCGTCGATGATCATAACGCTGGAAAGAATATTTTTCAGAAATTTCTTCCATCGTTTTCATCGATGTTTCGGTGTCGGAAAGAGAACACTTTTCAACTTCCGTACCTGTAAGAGGCCAAGTCTGGTTCGCTGAGAAATTCCCTGTGCAGCGTACCGTCGGTCATATATTTGATTCGAGTGCGATGGGAAGTGCAGTCTTCGAAACGTATCGCGTAACCCACTTCGTTCCCCAGTTTCACCGCCATTTCGTGAGCGACTCTCGCGGCCACTGACATGGCCGCCACTCTTCTCGGCTGAGTGCATCCTATGATTTTATTGTCTTCCGCGAAACCAGCTTCGTACAAGTACTGTGGGATCTGAGTGGTTTTACCTGATCCCGTTTCTCCCTCTATGATCAATACCTGAACGGATATTGGAATTTTATTCTACAATGTCGAATTCTAGATGAACATACACGGCGCAATGCAGCTAAAGCTAAGGGCAATACTTGGTGGTCTTTAATGGCCTGGATCAAGTCGTTCCTGAAAGGGTAGATCGGTAAACTTTTTTTGGTCTCTTGTATGGTTTGCAAGGCTTTCACTTGCGCGGGCGGACTTTCCTCGCGTTTTCGATCTCTCTCGATGCCTGGTATTCGCAACGCTTGGACAAACTCTACTTCGTCCTCGAGAAGAAGATCGTAGTCCTGTTGAGCTGTAATAGTAAACAAATATCTCGATTAATGATTCTCATTTTTTCAACTATAATATATATATATATATTTACCTTTTCTATCTTTAGCACCAAAGCGAAACACCGCAGAAGACATTTGATCGGATTCCCATTTGCTTTGTTCCGATTGAGGTGGTTCATTTTCTTGCGTATCGTATTCTGGTTCAACCTTGCCCTTTTCCAGGGGCATATGATATCTTTGCACTCTTTCGAGCTCCCTGGCTTTTTCATGCTCCTTTGCCAACTGGAGTAACTGTTTCTTGTGTTCTCTTTCCTTCTTCTCCCGGTCCGTCAATCTGTTTATACCAAAGTTCTCGCGTCAGTGGGCTAGATACGATTAAAGTAACAACCTGTACGGCGTTGGAACAAAGAGATTTTACATTTGCTCCTCGAACAGATACTCGTCGTCAATGATATCGGCTTCTAATTCTGCTACTTTGTCCTCCTTACGCTTCTCCAAATATTTTCTACGCGATTCCACTCTCAACTTTGGGACTAGCTTCTCCCTCATGTCCGTCTCCATGATTTTAAGTCTCTTGGCTGCTTCGGCTGTAAAAGATATCCAATTTAATACAATGTTTAAACATCGTATCGTTCGTCTTGTTTCATTAGAGTAAAAGATACAATTCACCTGCTCCTGAACCAGCCGGCATGGCAACCTTCCGTACTCTAGTTTCATCTTTTGCTTTGAGCCTGTTGGCAAATTCATCTCTTTCCTTAATATCTTTCTTGCGTCGCTCCTCTTCGCTGTCGCTATCCTCGCTCGAGGATTCCTTTCTTCTGTATTTACTCATGACGAATGAGTGATTTCGGTGTCGGGTATAGGTTAAGTTTATTTTTTACGGAAAAGAACACAGATGACAGTACCAAAGATAGAAAATTATTTCTTCCTTTTAAGCAGGGTTGCAGAATGCATCCTGACTCTGCACGAAACGAACTACAATTCGTCTTAATCCTACGATAAGTTCAAACAAAAACAGAGCGAAACGCAGTTGGTTTTAGGTTAGTTTATCTTAACCTCTTTAATTACGAATGAAACCGAGTGCAACGATCCGCGATGGATGTTTATTTTACTATATTTACCATAAATAATAAAACAATGTCAAGAATTTTCGTTGAGAACAGGACTTTAATGATGAAAATAAATCCGTTTCGGTTACAGGATTGAATGAAATGGAGCCATGTGACACTCGTACGGAGAGCGTTGCTAGGCAACCCGAGTAATGCGGCATAAGATCAAACGTACGTGAGTTCATTCAATAAGCCACTACGCGTAGTGTTTTCATTCATGCTTGTTTGCTATGTTAACTACCGACCAGCAATGTTTCTGCGACCAATCATTTTCCCAGGTGATTATTACAAGCAACGGATCGAACGAAACGCATACCACTTTGTATTTACAACAAAATAAAGAAAAATTTAATAAAGTCCTCGCTAGGTTTGCATTTTATTTCGATAGATTTCGAGAGTCCCCTATGAAAAATGATTGTTCATTTCATTGATAAAGTATCTTCTATATTTGCTCGTTAAAATATTTCCCGGTGGCGCAGAGAAACAAGAATAAAAACACGTCGAGCAAGCATTCGATGGCCCTCCAAGGACTACTGTCAGGATCTCCTCGTCGATCCTTCCACAATAAAATCCAGGGAGATGGGTAAAACCACTTAGAAATCACTGAAAATTTATTGACATCAACACAGAACCTTTCGCGAGAAAGGTGATATACGCGATTAGGTGCCGTTTACATAAATACAAAGAATATCCACGGAGTTTCCTCATCAAGATTTATTTCTAAAGAGAAATACGTCGGTTGCGATAATATGTATACTGTTCAGAAGCCGAAAAATAGTTCCCGAAACGCGAAAGTTCGATCGATCCCAATGTATCTCTCTCTCTCTCTCTCTCCCTCTCCCTCTCCCTCTCCCTCTCCCACTCCCTCTTTTTCTCGCACTCTCACTCTCTCTCTCTCTCTTTCTCTCTCGCTCGCTCACTCTCTTCCTCGCCTCTCTCCTTGTTTCTCTTGCTCCGATCTTCGTATATCTTCGCCGATCCGTAGAGTGACAGAGAGCGATCAACTAAACACACAGAGCCGATCGTTGTCTCGAATATACTTTTTTCTTTTTATTATACATACATTAATGAAAATATATACATGGTAGACTGCAGCTTTTTTCGAAGCAGCGAAAATGTCCGTGAAATCGGCTACAGTATTTCGTTTTAACGCGCGAACCGTTTATTATATACGTGCGATACGCACGCACACTCGCCCGCGCACATTTGTATGCACATAAGCATACACGTATGCGCGCGCGTGTATGCGTGTGCGTGTATATTTAACAAGTATAACGATACGTGTATTGTATAGACTTGTTAATTGCATTGTTTATCGTTTTGTTGTTCTGTCACGCGGGCGGCGGTCGCTCCGCGATTATCGGGAGAGTCCCGCCGCGGATTTCGGGAGGCACGTGTAGGCCGACACGTGTAGACCATTTACAGTGTGTTGCACACTTGTATATCAAAGACTCTCCAGAGCGTGAACGGTTCACTCTGGATCAGACGGATATCCGAATGAATCGAATTCGGATCGAATTGAATGCTCGCCCCCTCCCTTCTCCAGCTGTTCGCCGTCTCGCGTGTTCCGATAACTGAAAAAGGGAACGGAAACCCAGAAACTCGTTTACGCGTGATTCGGAACGAGAATCAACAAATTCTGTACGTCTGTAAATACTTTGCGATTCGATCGGTGTTGAATACATAAAGCGAAACGCATTTATACCAGGGATGGGGGTTACTCGAAACCTTTTCAGACCTAACAATCTTTCGAATGTCGACCATTCGAAACATTGCCCCGTTTTCCTCGTCCGAAACTCTCGAAACTCGCGCAAGGAAAAGCTTTGAAATCGATCGGTAACATTTATCTATTTAGAAGTGTTGGCGTCGGTTCTCGAAACATGATAATCCTATTGTTCGATCAAATCGGCAGAAGTATCGCGAGAATTTCGAGAATTTCAAATTTAGATTCGATCCCATCCCTAATTTTTTCATCTATGTACTTTCGCTGCCTTCGATTAACATTTCAATTTTTATGTCTCTTTCACGCCTTCTATTTAATCTTTCACACTCGCATTCTCTCTCACTCTCTCTCTCTCTCTCGCATCGTTTCGTATTCTCTCTCTCCCTTTCTTTCTAAAACGTTCTGTCTGTTACCTATTCTACTGCACAGCCAAACACTTACTCGATCACTCGGTTTCGAAGCTTCGTTATTCATCCCCTTCCATCACGCTTCGTTTCCCCTATTCGTTACCTCGGTTGCGATTGTTACCATTTAGTACGCTACGGACACGATCGAACAGTTCTCTCACGTCCCACTGTAGCACGGCATCGCTTCAAAGATCGCCCGTCTTCTATATATATATATATATATATATATATATATATATAATTTCATTACAAGTTAAACGATTAATCTTCGAGAATATTTTCGGTGAAACGTTGCTGCCACGCATAGAAATAATTGATCGAACGGCAACACGTCGACGATTCGAATCGAATAGTTTCCTTCGGGTGTTGCTTGAAACGAACGTTCGAGACGGATCGACTGCAGATACCGGCCTGACGAGCGATTTTTGAGGCGTTGCCCGATCTGTTCCCTTCGCGAATGATCCATCGATCGGCTCGACGACGATCGCATCGATCACGATTTCCCTAGCTAGCCCGGTCAACGGGTTTCCGCGTCTCGTAGATTTCGACGTAACGGGACCGAACGGCATTTTCTGTCACACTCTACTAACGATCGCACCGGTTCGATGACCTCGTTCGCGATCGATCGTTAAGAAATCCCGCGGTTTTAACGAACGGAGAGAATCACCGACCATTATCGGTGGCCTCGCTCGAATCCGTTCTCGCAGTCGTGGAGGGTAACGAGGATCGGTAATCGCGCGCGAACGATGCTCTTCAAGTTTCGTCCTCCCTCAGCGGCCGTGTCTTGACGCGAGGCAAGGAAACCTTAAAATCTTGTCGCCGGTAAACGTACGCCCGGTCTTGGACAGCTTAAATACCCTACACCGTTAATGCTTTAAAAAGTTTAAAATTTCCCTCTCAACTGTACACCGTTAAGATCCTCGTCGGCCGTCGTGGGACTTCGTTCGAGGCGGGAGGGACGTCTCGTCGTTTAACATTCGAACCACCGAGCGGTTCAACTGGATTCTTTCAGATTTTTTTCATCAAAGTTCTTTCTGCTTCTGTGTTTGCATATTAACCGAATCAACTTCTGGCCGTCCCACTGTCGACGCGTATCCGAATGACTCGCGCCAGTTAACGAATCTCTGAAAACAGAAGCGTCGGACGGAACGATCACCGACCGCAGGTTCGACGAGGCAGGCCGGAATCACTGGAAAATCCGGAACGGCCAACGCACGATCTATTCCCTTATAGTTTCCTTGAAATTTCGTACGCTCCTTTCGGTTCGCGGACTCTCTACTGCGTAACACGCCTATATTAGAATTTGTTTGCGGTAGTAGATTGACTCGATACGTTTTCTTCGCTGTTTCGTTTACACGTGTTTTCTGGTTAGTTGGTCCTGATTAGTCTGATGGTCCACGTTGAATTATTCCTGCGACACGAATACTGAGACACCCGACACGTTTAGGTGAGCTCGATCGAACGACAAGCGACAAGCGACAAGCGACAGCCGCGTCGAGACTTCCGGAAGGAAGCATATCCGACGAAAACAATGGAAAATGATTCTCTCGAGAGGTCAGCATAGCTGGGCAAACGATCGGATCTCTCGGTGGATCCGAGCGCGCGCCTCGGTGAATTCGTCGACGGATTGAAATCGCGCAACGATCGAACGGACAGACTATATCGATCGGGGACAGCGCGTTTGCTCGGCTAAACGGTGCGATCGTTAGCATTTCGCTTATGCGCGCGCGCTTGAATTACAATCGTGCATTGGCAAACGAGCGTCGCTTAAACCGCTAGAACGATCGAATGGAAAACAAACAGACAAATAAAATAGAAGGAAAGACACTCGACTTCGAACGACACTGTACGATGATCACGTTATTTTTTTTCCTCTAGGGATGACATGCAGCGTATAAAACATATCTTATCTATATATGCATATATAGATAATATTTTTACTGCTTTTTTTCATTTTTTCTTAATATATACCTTTTTCTCTTCATATATACTTTTCTGTACGCACGTGTACGTGTACGTGTACGTGTACGTGTACGTGTACGTGTACGTGTACGTGTACGTGTACGTGTACGCGTATGTGTATGTATACAGTTATAATTAGACGTATAAATATATAGATACACATATACACATGTACACGGTATTGGAGACGATTGCAACTCGATCGCAATGGAAGTTTCCGAATGACGATTTCCCTAATATTTCCTGCATCGATCAACGAAGGACCGAGGTTCTCGAAAATCCGTTCGCGCGTTCCAGCAAAGAACCCGTATTATTCGTTGTTTAATGCAAAAGACGCGAAAGAAGGTTCAATCGAGAAACTGGTCACGATCCAGTTGTCGTATCGTTCCCCAGCACCGCATACCTAATCGTTTCATCCGGTATTCTGTTTACGCGCTATATATATTAAATATACGCGGTGTACGTTCTTACACGCTAGCAAGGATTAACAATCGATACTTTTTCCCCGCCCATTCGTTTCGGTCGTCGCGCCCGGGCCGTGGCTGGCTCTCGATCCGTCGAAACAACGGGGAAGGATAGAAACGGAGTGCGCCGCGCGAAAAAGTGAAAAGTGAAAAGTGAAAAGTGAAAAGTGAAAAGTAAAACGGGGCAAACAGATTCTCGCGGACTATTGTACGTCGTGGACAGAGTCTCGGGGGAAGAGGGAAACGAGGGTTGGACCGTTTTTAAAAAAATTCGAGTCTGGCCTCGATCGGCCTTTCCTTCCGTTTATCATTTTCCTTTTTCTTTCTTTTTCTTTCCTTTTTCTCTTTCCTTTTCGTTTGTTTCGTTTGTTTCGTTTGCTTTAACGCACGCGAGAAAGGCCCTTCCTCGTCGAAAGTATCCTCGCTACGACAAGAAAAATATACGTATGTACTGTATTGGTATGAATATATAGATATATGTATATATTATATAGCCGACATGATTCGCATCAGCGAAAATAAATCACACATCGATCACGAACCCGAACAAACTGATTTTATTTCTCGGTTCCCCGACTACGAGAACCACGCGTCTCGCGATCGAAGATTCTCTCCGATTTCCTGTCGCGCGGCCGTTGCTCGAACCCCGTGGTCTGCCCGACAGGCAGACGACATCGAAAACGAAACTATCGGCGAACACAGCGTGCGACTCGTCTCCGGTGTATGGTCGCCGCGAACCCCGATGGCTGCGTTCAACGTTCCGTTCACCCCCTGTACATTCGCCAATCGAGAGAGGATCGACTGTCTCGCAGCTTGATCGGCCTAACAAACGATAATATTACGTAGCTTCTCGAATCGAACGCTGAACCGAACAGAGAACGCGCGTAATGATTGTAATGCAATGAAATACTGCTTTGAAACAATTAATATTCGCATTTATTAAATTCTTTGTAAAATCTTGACGAGTCTGACTCGATATCGATATTATAAGGCGAGCAGTTCAGAAAAATAGACCACTGGAGTTTCACGTCTCGAGCCAGCTATAAGTGTGATCGCAGGTTGCCGGCGTCAGCGAACAAGACGACGTGTCTCCCGCCGACCTTGTTACCTAATTTCCCGGAACTTCCGCGACAACCTTTCATCTCGTATCTTTGCGAACCGACGTGAAATTTCATTGATCGAATGCTCGAACACGACCATTCGAATTCTACAGTTTTCTCGAAGAGGTTCGCTCCGTAACTGGCAACGATTAGACAGCGAGGGAAGGGAACCCGAACAACAGCCGACACTCTCCGGTGTGCTAGTCTAGTTATCTGGAATCAGGTTTCACCCTTGATGCTACCCGGACGAACATCGGCTCCGGATCATCGCGTCCGTGTCTCGCGAACCCGTCCATCTTTTCTCGAGAGTTTCGCGTGTCGCGTACACCCAACGCGAACGGCTGGGAGGGGCAACACGGCCGGAGAGAACGAACGTGTAGTCGACAACGCGGTCGTGCAACGCTCTCACCGTTGGGCCTTTCAAATATAACCTAGGTCCTTTTGGAAAAACTATTCCAACGCGCGTACCGAGTAGATGCGCGTCGGGAGGAAGCGGTCGAACAACTATGTATCGCTAGATTCGCAGCCACGAATACCTATTGAATTTCTATCGAACTTTTCGAAATTCGAATTGACGTATGAAATTTCATTATTCTATCAGAGACTTCGCCATCTTCGAAGGACAATGACGCTCGCGTGGTTGCGCGAGCAGTCGAACGCAGGTTAGACAGCAAGGTTGGACGAGAAGCTGTTGCCGATCGAGGAGAGATCGCGCGATGGTTGGAGCAATGTTCCCAAAAAGACGAGGAAACCAGCTTGCAGCTGAAACGGTAAGAACAGCGCGACGCGTTTGCGACGAAAGCCTCGAATCTCCGGCGCATTCGCGAAATCGATGCGCGATCACCGAACCGCCGATTAGCCGTGAACGAGCATCCGAAGATCCGCCGACGCGATCCGCGTTTCCACGGCTCCCGTACAGCCAGCAATCCGTAACCTAGGCTTAAAAAGTAAAAGAGAGGCCAGCGAGTCGGTCGATCACTGGGCCGAAGTGAATCGGTTCAAACGCATTTAACGCTTTGATTCGTTTTGTCAGTCTGTGCTCTCCTAGTCCATGACAAGTTACAAAACAAGAATTACGGGAAAGAAGGAAGGGGAGGGAACGGGGAAGAAACAGGAGAACGAGAAATCGAAGGAAGGAGAAAGGAAGGGGGCAACTGGAGGCTGGAGACTGGAGACTGGAGGCTGGAGGCTGGAGGCTGGAGGCTCGAGGCTGGAGGCTCGAGGCTCGAGGAACAGAGGAAACAACCGGGGGGGGGGGAGGAACGGGTCTGAAGAAAATTCAGGAAAATATACAGATGCTCGGGGGCCGTCGAGAAGAAATACGGTACGTTTGGGTCTCGATAGGAGCGATCCGCGGGCAGAACGGCTGCCGGACTGTCCGCGTATCGCCGTGAAATGCAATCGTATCTTGGTTCGTAGGTGCCAACGGTCGTACCGCCTGAACGGCCGGCAGCAATTAAACGCGACGATTATTAGTCGCGGATCACTCGGACTCTCTGCCTCCCGGTGCGGAGTCGGCAACTCCGTTGACGAGCACTGTCCGACGCGAATTTCCATCCACGATTCTCGGAAATCTTTCTGCGTCGGATACCAATCCAACGTACGGTTTCTCCCCCTCTAATTCCATTTTCCAACTACGAATATATTCCGATCACCTTGTCACCGTCGAATGTTCAAATTACAAATACTTGAACCGCGAAAGTTGCCAGCCAGAAATCTTGTACTCTTGAAATTTTATTCCGAAACGACTAATCGCAAGGGTATCTTTGAACCGCGTTTACCGTCGCGTCGCGCTCGTCGCAGGAAAATCCCAGAGAATCTCGAAGAGCATTAAAGAAAGCGGAACAAACTATTCGTAAAGTCTATTCGTCGGACAGTGCGATCGATCAGCGATTCTGTACGCGTCTATTAAGTGTATTGCCCTGGGGCGCGCGCGACGCCCCACCGAAGGAAAGAAATCCGCTGCCTGGGTCGCGTCGGGCCGGCCGCTCGTGCGATCGTGAACCTCGAGGGAACAGGGGAACGAGCCCCGTGTCCCCGTGAACAACGTTAATCGCTAACAAACGACTGTACAACTACGATCTCCATCGCGGAGACTCGAAAAGTCTGCGATTCTCTACGGCGCGTTCGCGTTCGCGTTCGCGTTCGCGTTCGCGTTCGCTTCTTTTCTTTCCTTTTCTTTTCCGATTCTTTTGCAATTTTTTTGTCGCGTTTTCTGAACACTTTTCTGTATCATCGTAATCGTTTAGTCGATAACTTTTACGATAGGCAGTGTTCGTTGAGAAACTGCTACAGGAACACACGTACACGCGTGTCGAGCGCGTTGGCCGCGCGCGCGCGCCCGACGCCGGGTGCATCCGATGGAACGATCGAGCGTCCGTGATTGATTTCTATGGGGGTGGAGAACAAGGATCGCGTTCGAACGCGATCGGTCCGGTTCCACGGGGAACGCTCGGGAGAACCGCGGCAGAATGCGCGTAACGCGTACGCGGGCTTCTCTTCGACGAGCTTCAACGTCTACAGCAGAAGAGAGAGAGAGAGAGAGAGAGTGGATGCGTCGTACTAAAAAAATATGTATTATGTACATATACGCGCGGAACGCCGTCTTCCATCTTTCGTTTCGTCGCGCGGAACATCGAACAGCGAGAAGAATACTGGTCGCTCGGGATCTCGGGATCCGTGCGTGTGTAGGATGGGAGAGCGTACGCCGGGGAACGCGATCCCCGCTCGGGCTACCGTCTCCGTTGCTGGTAAGAAGTCTTTCGCAGCTTTAGTTAGCGGAGTTTAGCTTCTTCTATCGTTCCGAGAGAAATTCATCGATACCGAATCGACGGGCTTATCGTCGTCGACGATACCACTGATTACCACTGAAAGAAGAAAAAAGGAATTTCAACTGCGAGCAATCGGAATCGGGTTGAACCGGCGTGCCTTCTTACCAGCAGCTTCCGACCAATCGACCCGAGTCGAAAGAGAGTGGACCGGCGAAACGATCTAGGAATCCCGGCTAATTTCTTTCCTTCCTGGGGGGCGGCGGTCGTCGACGGTCGCGCGATTACGAGGCGTTTAGTTGAACGACGCGACGCCGTATCTCGGAGAAACAACGATTTGCCTTTCCAGTTAGCAAACGGTGAACGGACCGCGAAATAGTTTATCGAACAGCGGCGAGTTATAGTGGTTGGGTAGTAGCGTCGATTAACGGTACGTTAATTGCAGCGGCGACTCTTTTGCGTTGCATCGTCTTCGTCCGCGGCCTCGATCTTTTGTCGCGTGTACTCGTGTGTCTACGTGTGTGGTTCTTCTCCTTCGTATTCGCCTGTCTCCTCCGTGTCTCACCGCGTGTGGCTGTGTGTGGGTGACGGTGACGTACTGACGTACTGGCTGACTAACCAGACCCCTGTGTAGCTTCAATGGATTCCGATGGATTCGCGATTCACGATTCACGATTCACGATTCACGATTCACGAGTTTCGAGGCTCAGGTTTCTCTCACTGTTGACCACGCGGCCGGCTATGCCCCGCGTTCGTGTTCCTGGGCCGTGTCTGCCGGGCCGGACGATGAGAAAGAGAAAAGGTCCCACAGTCACCGCGAACCGGCGATCACCGAAACAACATGTCCACCGGTCGTGTGGTACGTCGGACGATTTTTACATCAGCGTCGCTCGGATGCGGAATCACAGAATTACGCAGCACCGGCAGTATCGTTGCCGGGACGCGCCGGCGCTCGGCGGCGGTGTCACCGGCGCGAAATACGCGTGGACCTTGATGTTCGGCAGGTGCGTCTGGAACCAATTGACGGACGATTTTCCTCACTCTGTACAATGCAATATTATCGCAGGATCCGATGCCATGCAGCGTAATTACAACGAACGAACGGAACCGGAATAAGACTAATTCGACACATACTCTGAGTCTACGTATGCCAGCTCTGGTGATCAGTTGACAGTCGTAAAGCTCGATGCGCTCGAGATTGTGGCAGGCCTGTAGAAGGTGATCGAGGCTGGCATCTGTGATCAGTGGGCAGTTGTCGAGTTCCAACACCGCCAGATTCTCCGCTGCGCACGGCGAGAGAGCCAACTGCCGAATACCTTCGTCGGTGATCAACTCGCAGTGCGACAGACTCTGTTTTCAGAAACCAGTCGACGGAAATGCTTTAATTTCCATCCGGAGAATCAATCGACACTTTTACCATAGAAACGTTAAGGAAGTTGGGGGTAGTATATTTTCAATATCGACACCCCTTGCCTTGCCATTCCTTTCGCGACTACTCTCGTCGCGATTGCAATCGTTTACTCGGAGAAAGAGGACGTTTAACATCGCCAACTAACGCAATCGACCGATAGTCTTCGAGTGATTTGTCAAGGCAACGAGTTAATCAACGAATTCGTTCATTTCCCCTAGGTACAACGATACACGAGCATTTCATTCGACGCATAGGTTCGCCGCAAGAATAAGCTGTCGTTCATAAATTACACGTTCAAGCAGATTTCGGAAAAAACCGACGTTAATTCTACGTCAGATTCGTATTCGTCTTTCGCGCACGGTAGAAATACGTAGAATATTTATATTAGCGTAACGCGGCAAATGCGGTGCAAAGTATACGGTTTTTGTCGAGTATCGCGTACGCTTCGTGTACAGCCAGCATAGAATTATCTATAATTACCGACTTACCAATTTCTCCAATCTGGGACAGCCCATTGCCAGGTGAATGAGGGTGGCGTCTGTGATTAAAAGGCACTCTTCCAGGTCCATCTTCTCGAGTAGTCTGCAATTCTAGAAGTGGAACAGCCGGATAACAATGACGAATTATCGTTCCGTTGCCGTCAGCTCGGACGACAGCTTGGACCGTGTGTCTGTCCACTCACTTTTGCGAGAGCCTGAAAGCCTGCGTCTGTAAAGTGCGTGCAGGCGACGCACTCGAGGACGCTGAGGAGCGGACAGTGTTGCGCCAACGTGACCAACGACGCGTCCGTCAGGTTCGGACAGTTCGACAAGCAAACGTAGTGCAAACGCGGACACTGTTCGCTGAGGTCCTTCACCGCATCGTCCGTTATGTTCTGGAATAGATTCAGTGTCAGAAATTTGTACGCGCGACATCCGGGAAACCGTCGGAAATAGTCTACGTTCGAATCGTTCGCACCCGGATCTCTCCGCTATATACATTGTAGCTTAACGAACAACCCGACCGAAAGAGGTGCACGATCGATTGGCAATTGAACGGTTCGAAAGGTTCGACAGGTTGTGTCGGAATCACTCGAAACCGAGTAAATACCCTGCATTCGTGTAGATTCACCGCCTCCAAATTCGGGCAGTATTGAGCCAAACACTTGACGGCTCTGTCGGTCAGCTGGCGACAACCCTTGCAATGGAAGCTGCGGAGCTGCTTGCAACCCCTCGCCAACGCCTCGACGCCGTTGTCGGTAAGTAACTTGCACCAGGACAGGTTGATGTGGGTGAGAAGCGGACAACCGTCCGAGAGATCCTTCAGGGACATGTCCGTGATCTCGGGGCAGGAGTCGAGATTCAGCCGTTGCAGTTTCGGGCAGCAGCTGCTGAGGGCCGCGCAGGTGGCGTCCGAGATCTTCTTGCACTGGCTCAGGTTCAGCTCCTCGATGTTCGGGCAGGACTGGGCCAACGTGCGCATCGAGTTGTTCCCGATGCTCTGGCATCCCCTAAGGGACAGCTGTCGCAGGAACCCGCCGCACCGTCTCGATATATTCTCTATAACTGATCCCTGCAGTCGGGTGATCGATTACGGTTTACGGTTTACGGTTCACGGTTCGCGGTTCGCGGTTCGCGGTTCGCGGTTCGCGGTTCACGGTTCACGGTTCACGCGCAGAGATTCGTTCTCGCGATTTTTCCTTTTCCAGTCGCGTCGCGCGCTCCATACCATTGGTCGATCAGTCGCTCGTCCCACCTATCGACTGCCAGTTGAGAACGACTTCTCCCAATTACTCCCGATTATTCTCTTTCGTAAGAAGCTGTCGCGCGTCAACGTGACTTCCAAAGCAAGTGCAACGAATCTTCCAGATGGACCACGCGACGTTCGACGCGTCGAACCCTGCGCGAGTCTCGGGAACCTGTCGGCAGCCCGTTTCCGGTTAACGCGCCGCTCACCCGTTGGCACTACGATCGGTTCCCCGGGAAGAGGGAACCGGCGTGCATCTCGCGTGAGCAGCGCGATAACGCGTTCGATTTACCTCGACGTCCCGTTGGAAATCGAACAGATCGATTCGCTGCCAATTGGACCCGTCCAGCGCCAACACGTTCCAGGCTTTGCTCACTTGCGCGCAACGGCATAGCGACACCACGTCCAGATACGAGAGAATTCTATCAATCGTACGGGAATCGTGTTACTCGGTGTCCGGTTTTAATTTAACAATTCTATTCGCGTTGAACAAGAAGAGAGATAGAGACGGGGGGAGAGAGAGAGAGAGAGAGAGAGAGAGAGCAAAAGAGAGAGAAAGGGAGAAAGGGAGAAAGAGAAAAAACGTGTATACGCTTACGGTACCTAAGCAGCAATTCTTTTGGCAGTTTCTTATTAATCTGCGCCTCGTCGTCATGAAACACCCATGTTAACTGTAACCAAAAAACCAGAAACAGACAACGGTGAGTGCTCGTCTGCGAAATCTTAAATAACATCAACGTTCATAGTTATTCTTTACTCTTTCTTTTTACGGTCCGATTGTTAACGGGGCTCGAAGACGATCCGACGGACGGACCGACCGTTGTACAGGTAACCCCTGTAGAACACGGTCGTTAGGTTCCTAAAAAATGTGTTCTGCGAATGCATGTTGCACGAAAGAAAGAGAGAAAGAGAGATAGAGAGAAAGAAAGGAAACAGAATTAGTTTTCAGAAGCGGAAGAAATTGCAGTATTTACACGGTGTAACGGCGAAGAATCGCTATCGAAAGAATAATTAGACGTTATTCCGGAATTCTGGATAATTTGGCAGATTCTTGAAGCGTATTAGAGCGAAACAGCGTTGCAGGAATGCCGTGCTATACTGGGTGGCCTGTACGTAGATGCCGGCCGCGGTATACCCACGTGGACCAACCTGCATGTAGGACTGCTTCATGGTAGTGACGGGGTTGTTGTGAGTGTGCGATGGCAACGTGTAATAACCGGCCTGATGATGGTAATGGTGATGGTGTTGGTGATGATGATGATGATGATAGGATGGATGCTGTTGCCTCCACCACTGACCGCTCGCGCCAGACTCCTCGACCGGTTGCACCCCTTGCCCCACCTGGCCCCCTCCTCCCACGCCCACGCGACTTACTTTTTTCTAGAAACAACGCATCATCATCGATCACCGCGGACCGGCCCGGCCCGGCCCGGCCCGGCTGCCCGAAAATCGGACCAGCCGAAAGTCCGTTCCGGGACGGCCGCGCGATCTTCCTGAACGCGGGATCGATATCGTCCCAGCGATGTGCGGTACCGATTCCCTACCCCGTTTCGCTTCGCTTCGCTTCGCTTTCGTGGCAAACCCAACGATATTCAAAGCAACGATCGCCGATTTGCAAACGATCGGTGCATCGGCAACCGCGTGTTCGATTAAAAACGAATTGCCCCGTCGATCGGATCTCGAGCGGTACGTATCCAATCTCGAGATGTGCGCGGCGTTCGAGACGAGGAGGGGCAGAAAAGGGGCAAAAAGAAAGGGCGAAAACGGAGGAAAAGAGGTGAGAACGGGGCGAGGAGGGGGAAACGGGGGGAAAAAAGAAAATGGAACGCCCGCGGCCGGGGCATTTAAAAAGTAATCGCAACACACGGTTCTCGTATCGATCTCCTCTATAAATACCCTTTCGCAGCTTCAGGATTGATGCTGCTTCGCGAATCGCGACGTCGACTTTTCGACAAGGACGCTACGGGTAGAACGGAATCGGGCTCCAAGGAGGGAGCCGTGATTTCCGTTCGCGCGATCCCTCGTTTACTCGTCGATTATTCAAAGAATATTCCATTGAACGGCATGTAAGTAAACGTTATCGTTATGGCATCTTTAGGAGCGAACATTGGACGAAAAGCTGCACGAGCACGAATAAAGTTCGAATAAGATTTCATTCTTCTAATTATTGATTTCAGATGATTCGAAGAAGAAGCAACACTCCGGTTGAAAAAGAACCGCGCGTCGGTCGAGTTCGATTGGCGGTGTTCCGCGGTGTTCCGCGGCGACAACAATGGAAACCAAGAAAACAACGCCACACGGCTGTATAGGTGAACGATCGCGGAGACGGAGCGTGTGCGTCCAAGTCATTCCGGAAACGGATTCATTCGCGAACAAGGGAACGAGGTCTGGAAAGATATTTTCAAAGAGCGAGGCCGCTTAAGGCCGCGAGCGCGCGAGCGCGCGAGCACGCGGATTGCATCATCACCGTTAACAATCGACGATAAAACGCTTGATCTGCGACTCGCTTTTCAAGTGTATCTTTCGCGATCGTTCCGTTTATCTGTTTGGACGTTTCATCGAAGATAATTCGCGAGCAGGTTTCGTTCGCGGATCCCGAGCACAGCGAAAATCAATTGTCGAGGAAGGGCGCGATACCTTTGGACGTTTAGTGCATATCTTTCACCCGTTTTTCGCGAGCAACTAATTCTGGATAGTATCGTACATCCGGTCTGGCCCTGTACACGTTCGATAGCGATCGAGGAAACAACAGTTTCTCACGTCCAGTTCTTCCGTTTCTCGGCGAAAGTTTCGAACGCGAAACGCGAAACGCGGCGCGGCGCGGGGCCAATCGATTGTTCACGATTTCGCGCGCGACGCGCGTGCACGAGGGATGCCTGGCTTTCGGGACCGCTGCACACCTGAAACACCTGAAAAACCAGCAATCTCTCGCGCGGAATTCAGTTGCTGGAGTGTCGGACGACAACTTTCTTAGCCGACAAAATAAGAAGAAAGCAGGAAAATATAAAATATCGTAACATTTCTACCTGTAATCCACGAGTTTTCCGTTCACGCGCATACCGATAGATTTTTTCCAACGAAATTCCTTCGAGTTGCCGGTGCCCGTTTGCTCGAGCGTAAAGGGTTAGCGCCGGGAGAAACAGCGATCGCGTTGTTCGCGGAATCGGGGCAACACAGTAGGACGGGCCGACGTGTTTGCGTTTCGTTCCGCAGTTAAACGGGAGATAAACCGTGTCGTCGGGTCGCGAGAATGCGGCCGGCGTTCGCGCCCCGGGAAACGATCCTCGTCGAAAATAGAATTCCGAAATATTTTTCACGGCGTTGCGCTCCGTTTTTCTTCTTCCCTCCTTGTTCGTTATGCAACTGTTTTCGGTGCGCGCCCCCGCTGGAATTTCCGCGCGATCCTCTTCGTCGAATCTATGGCTCGTTTTTCCGTGAGTCGCCCATTCGAAAGAATCGTTATCGTTATTTCGCCACCGCGAAACGAACAATCGAGAAATTTCTTAAACGCGAAATATCGAATGTCAATGAGAAATCGAGACCACCGATTCTCTTTAGCCCCGGCGCGTAATCGTCCCATTCGCTTTCGACGCGATTCGAGCACGCGCGGAAAGCTTTCCATACCAGCTCTCGGACCAGTGGGGTTATCCTTTCCGGTTCTCGTCTCCTTTTCCATTCAGGGATCATCGATAGTTACTATAATCGCGTTTAAGCGTTTACGCGGTTCGCGGCGCGTTGCCTCTCAATTGCGCTGCACGAGAATTTACACTTTCGGAAACTCGATGTTACTCGCGCGACTGTGCGTGTCGTATGCTTTCGAGAAATGCGCAGGATCTGTCTGAAACTACAACACCGTAATAACAGCGTAACCTACGAGCATTTAAAAAACGCCTAGCACGAGACTCGTTTGAAAGGGAACGAGCGCAATAACGTTCGAACCGATGGATTGCCACGGCAACAGGGCTGACAAGGAAATCCAGTAGAACGGAATGCGGTTGAAACAATGGATTTTCCCTTGCGAGACGATACGCTGACGCTTCAACGATCGAGTGGATTTTTCGACGAGTCGAAAGACAAGAACGCGACCGGATAAGACGAACAAAGATTCGAAACGCGTCGAGATGCAAATAAACCATGACCAAACGGAAGACTAAATAAAAACCTGATACGAACAATGGATCTCCTTATTCGATGATTCGGTGGCGCTTTCAGGATCGAGGCGCCTGCCGAAAGGGCGTCGAGAACAACCAGCAAAATCGATAGATTCTCGGATATCCGTGTATTTTCAATGATTTCTCGGAATCCATGTATTTCGATGAACAGCTTTTTCACCGTTAGCCGTCAACGATACTCTTGCGACGTAACGCGGTTCCTTTTCGAAATGACATTTGCGACGGTCGTCCATCGAGAAAATGGACTGGAAAATGAAACTGGTTGAAATCGTGGAACGAGGGACAGCGGAGAAATTGGCGCGCGGCGTTTCTGTTTACACGAGCCCACGAGCCAGCCAGCCGCGGCCAACCTGTTCGTTTTCCCTCCAAATCGGCCCCCCCATCGACGTTTCCATCCCCGCGAAGCGTCCCCGGCGCGATCAACGTCGCATCTTTTGTTTTCGGCTGGTCAGGGGAATCGGTACGTTACAGATCGGACAGACGATCTGCGAAATATTCGAATGGAACAGCTTCCCGATCGTTTCGACTCTTCGAGGAGTCGGGCGAGAACAACAGACTTTGCGCGCAACCGAGTCTCGACGAACCGAACAATTTCCGAGAAACTGCGAAGGAAAATAAGAAAAAGAGATACGGTGTCCGCGGACTGGCCGAAGTATGCGGTAAACGGATCGCCGGCGATTACTTTTCCGCGCGTTAACAAAGGATCGTGTCTTCGGCTGGAAAACACGGCCACCGGGAACCTTTCGTTCTTCTCGCGTTGCCGCGCATCCGAGCATCGATAGGTTTCGCGACGAAACGATCAAGTTCCCCCGAAGACGGAGCGAATCGAACGAACGAGGTGCATCACCTGCGGGAACGAGGGAACCTAACAAAGGGGAGAAGAGATTTCGGTGTCTCGTCGTTCGACCGTAAACCGGCGAGAAGGACAACGCTCATTGACATTCTAATAGCGCGTAACGATCGACGCTGAAAGAACAGAGACGGAGACGGACGACGCCGGAAAAACAAAGGACGGACGGACGGGGCGGCAGGGAGGGAGGGAGGGAGGGAGGGAACACGCGAGACAGCGACGCTCGAGGATAGAGATAAATCGAGACGGATCGAGAAAGAGAAAGTCCACTGGCGGGAGAGAGACGCGCGATATGGAAACACGGAGCCAAGACGGTGCTATCGGAGATACGCGTTCGCGTCCGACGCCGTTCGCGAAAGACGGATCGAACGGGCAAACGCCGCGCACAGTCCAGGGAAATTCGGAAAAGCGACTTTTCTTATTTCACCGGTTACGAACGGTCGCTCGTCCGACTGTTCGGAAAGAACGTCGATGCTCGTCTCGAGGCTCTCGACGACCCCGCCGGGAATCCCCGCTCGATCGTTCCTTTGTTTCCTCCTGGTCGCGATCGGGCTTCGAGGATACGGAGCGTCCTCGTCAACCCAGTTTTCCCTCGGTGATTCCGCGATCGATTCCTCGTGGGCACGAGACATCGGGAAACGGACGCCGATTAAAGCGTGGCCCGGGCGGGGGTGTGCTTGTGCGTCGACGACGACGGCGACGGAGGGTCGGAGCCGACGAAAGAACGGAAAGAACGGAAAGAACGGAAAGAACGGAAAGAACGGAAAGAAAGAACGAAAAGAACAAAGAACGGAGTCGACTGGTCGGTCGGTTGGTCGATCGGAGAAACGGAGTAGCGAGCGAGTCGGATAGAGCGAGGCCGACGGAGGGACGGAGAGGGAGCGGGACGCACGCATAGCGACAGAGGGGGAAAGAGACCGAGACGGAGGCATATACGCGGAATGGTAACGATGCGAAATGCAAGGAAGCCTTTAGAACCGTCCGCCTAGAGAGGGGAATACGCGAGCAGACCGACCGAGAGACGAGCCGTCGTGGCCCGGAAGATTGTTTATCGAAGCCGCGGAGAAGTCTGTCGCGACGGGAGCGGAGCGCGGAGATAACGGGCGCGAGAAATCGTTGCCAGGCAGCACACGGTGGCCAGGGGAGCGGATCAGCTGTTCGCCTCGGCAATGACAACATTGGACACACGCACGAGCCAGCCAGCCAGCCAGCCAGCCAGCCTGCCAGCCAGCCTGCCAGCCAGCGAACCAGCCCCCTTCGCCCCTCCACCGAGCCCGCTGGCCCGTCCCCCCCAAAACTGCGGTGTGCGACTTTCGGCCGCGTTTCCACACTCCTGCAGGAAAAAACCGAAGGAAACACGGCAGCAAAGGGAAAGAACGGAAGAAACGGAGAGAACGGAGAGAACGGAGAGAACGGAAAGGAGAGCGCAGCGGACACGGAAAACCTGAACCCGGACCGATGATTGCCCCCGCTGTCAGATCGCACGGGTAGTTTCGGTGCGCGCGATTACACGAGAGGGGGACTTACCTCGAGCCTGGTACGCCCGGAGTGTATCATCCTTTTGCGTCGCGTTATCTTGCCAAGCTTACCCGGGAAATCCCCGCACTGTCGTCAACGGAGAAACAAAAATATACGTCGCGGCCCGAACCAGTCGCAAGAGAAATGGCCGAGTCTACTGAATACGAGCCGTGCCGCCGTCACCAGTATTGCAGGGATGGACAGAGGCGGGGGAGGGAGGCCGAGCTGCCGCCGGAGGGGGTGAGGAAAGGACGACCGATGCACAATTCTCCTGGAGCCGGGAAACGCGCCGCGCCATTGGGCGGAGCCAGTCGACTTGGCGACAGTGCCGCCAATCGGCCGCCTTCCAGCCATTGTTTACACGCTTCCCATTGGATCGTTATTTTTGAGGGAGCCCGAACACACCGATGCTCGTGTGCACCAGCATCGGTGCATCGACGTCAGAGGCATCCGTGTTGCAGCCGCGAACCGCTTTCGACTCGCCGCCAATTCCGATATCGTCGGTCGCTTCGATCGCGCAACTCTCGCAACCGTCTGCCTCCACCTGTACGCTCCTGATATACCGACACCGATCGGAACCTTTCGGATCGATGCGCATCGGATGCAGCCCTTCCGACGCGCGTCTCTTTCTTCGACGCGCTATTCGTTTACAGTGTTCGCCAAATTATTATTCCGAAAACATTTGATCGACCAACTTATACGACGGCTCGTCTCCGGCCGACTATTCGCGCAAAGAATATCACGGACATTCGCGAGAACGGTTTAAATGCATAATTAAACGATTTCCAACAACAAACAGAAATTCACTTTATCTACCAGTAGAAGCCGACATTACCGATAAATCGACGATTTTAAACCACCGAGGGGCTGAAACTAAAACAGCTCGCCCACTTGGAATCCTCGGAATCTTTAATCTCCCGGAAATGGGACGAAAACCCGTCAGCTCTATTGCCACGATGCTCGAACTAAAAAAGCTCGCACCTTTGGAAATCCTCGATCTTTAACGCTTCCAAAATTGGGTCGAATGCTGGAAAGCACTTGTGTCGCGTAGCACAAACTAAAAAAGCTCGAAATTCTACAATGCTTCGATCCGTTAACTCTCCCAAAAATGTCTCAAAAGCCCGAAAGCTCTCATACCACGCGACTCAAACTAAAAAGCCAAAAACTTAACTCTCTGGGGAAACAAGCTCCCGCGAAATGGCTCGAAAGCTCTAAGCATCCAGATATCGCAAGCTCAAACTAAAAAGCTCAAAATTCAACTCTCAGGAGAATCGATACACCCAAAGGCTCAAAAGCTGGAACATCTAAAAATCGGAAGGCTCAAACTAAGAGCTCAGAACTAAACACACTGAAGAATCAAGCTCCCCACAGAATGGCTCAAAGCTCTAAACATCTAAAAAAAATCGCGAGGCTCAAACTAAAAAAGCTCAAAAGTTAACTCTCTCTCTCTCTCTCTCTCTCTCTCTCTCTCTCTCTCTCACGGGAGAATCAAGCCCCCCAGGCTCAAAAGTTGTAAACATCTAAAAAATCGCGGGGTTCAAACTAAAAAAGCTCAAAAGTTAACTCCCTCTCACTGGAGAATCAAGCTCTCCCAAAAGTGGCTCAAAAGCTGTAGACTTCCAAAAATCGCAAGGCTCAAAATAGAAAAGCTCAAACCTTCTCGAGAAGCGCCCAAATTTAAACGACGGACCCCCACGAACCCCCAAATTTAAGTGAGAGACCCCCTCGAACCCCCACGAGAGACCCCTCAGACCCCCAGGAGAAACGTCTAAATTTAAACGAGAGACCCCCCCGAACCCCCACGAGAGACGCCCGTACTAGAGACCCCCTCGAGAGACCCCTCAATGACTTCGAGAAACACCCACGAGAGACCCCCGCGAGAGACCTCCCTAGTTGAGACCCCCTCGAGAGACCCCCCAGACACCTCCAGAAACACCTACGAGAGACCCCCCTAGTTGAAACCCCCTCGAGAGACCCCATTAAGACCTCGAGAAACACCCACGAGTGACCCCCGCGAGAGACCCCCCGAGTAGAGAACCCCCGAGAGACCCCCTTGTTATCTGTCGGTAATTACCGACACTGCGAGCGTCGGTAATTATCGACACTGCGTACCTTGGTAAATACCGACACTGCGTGCGTCGGTAATTAACGACACAATGTAAGTCGGTAATTATCGACACTGCCTTCGTCGGCAATTACCGACAGATATCAAAGGTTTCTCAAGGGTGTCTCTCGAGGGGGTCGCAACCAGGGTGGTCACTCGTGGCGATCGTTCGTGCGGGTTCGAGGGGCTCTCTAGTTTAAATATAGATGTTTCTCGTGGTGGCTTAATGGTCTCTCGTGGGGGTTCGAGGGGTACATCATTAGGAGTTCGATGGGGGTTTATATGATAATTTATAACGAAATAATTTTTAAAGTTCTCACCCATATCCTGGATTAATGGTGCCATCTATTGCTGAATGACTTAAACTTCTAGCCGAACAGTATCGTGCAGGTTTTGCTAGATGGCGCCACCATACCTCGACAAAAAATTGTTATTAAAAATCGTTTAACAATAGATTTTGAATTCTTTTGATCATACCCGTGACATTGTTTTTATAAATATTCATTGATAAATAAGCAGTCGTACAAGTTGGTCGATGAAATGTTTTAACATTGTAATTTAGTGAACATCATAAATAAATAATGTCCTGAATAACGAAACACGCCATAAATGATGGATTGTTGCGCCACCTATTCGGAGAACGCTGAAACTTCTAGCCAAATAGTAGCACCATGTTTCCGGTAGGTGGCGCCACCGAGTGTAACCAAGTCGGTACCGTTTTACAAGAAGTTTCTGTGCTCCTGTGATAGATGGCGCCACCGGATGTTGGGTTGGTGGCTCCTTCTGGCGGAGTCTTGATGTTGCTATTTGGCTGGAAGTTTCCGGGACTGCTCAATAGGTGGCGTAGATGGATACAACAAGGGTTTCTCACACGGCATTTCTTACGACAGTTTAAAGGGTTTCTCACACCGATTACAGGGATTACAATCGTAATTCTACGTTTAACTTACCGGATAACCTAGATCATTACAATCATCGTAGTATAAGGAGTGAATCAAGGAAGAAGTCCTTGATTCGAGCATCGTTCCAATCAGAGAACCGAAAAGCAAATTACATGTGCCCTGCGTGCATGTCGAACCATGCCCGCGGCAAGGTGAATGAAATCAAAAGACGAGTGAAAAGAAAACGAAATAAAGATAGTAAATGATTGTGCGTACGCAATATAAATACATATTAGAAAATCAATCTCTTTTGATTGCGTGTTATACTGCTCTTATGAAAATATGAAATATAGTATACTTCGCATAGGCACTGATGTACCTACGTAGTAAATATGTCGTCTTCTTGGTAGAAATCGTTGGGTCATCACTCTCCAGTCGATAATGTTTCTCCAAGCAGTTTGACGGTTTCGTCGATGATGGCGTCACAATATATATCGAATAAAAATTGCTCGTTTTAAGAAGAAATTTCAAATCATTGGTATTATACCTTGTGGTTCTATAGCGAACAGAAATATCTCGTGTAATTCGAAGAAAGCAAATGTCAACGGTAAATGCGTAAACAGAAGAGTAATACTAGAACCTATTTGAAGATTTAGGTTATCCAATTTTTACATGTTCTCACTTTTATCGTATAGAACCACTCACGCATTACGTATAATCCGAAATGTTCAATTGCGCGTTAAATCACCGTGAAGTTCAGTACCAAAGTTTAAATCGTTTTACAAAGAAAGTTCACCAAGAAATCATGAATATTACTGCTGCCTTAGATTGGACGGTAGAAAGTATAGAAATTGACGTAAGTACTTTGTCTTTCTACATATACAAATGGATCTATTAGATGTTTTATTTTCGCAGAATGATAATCGTCTGATATGCCCATACGATTCGTCGCACCGTATCGGAAAGGAAATATTAGATCAACATTTAGAGCACTGTCAGTGGAAAGAAGACGGTTATAACGAATTTCATATACCACTATCTGAACCGAGTTTACATTCATCTTCTCCTTTTTCCATAAAATTAGGCAAGTGGCACACTTCGTTTCGATCAAATCCATTTCAAATGTACAACGTTATACGATAACTTTCTAACAAATGTTTTCAATCGCAGATGCATCTTTACAGTGGAATATTATAAAAGAAGCAAAACAAATGGATCCTACCATAACTGTCGGTTAGTACAACAAAACAATGTTTAAAATGTATCCTTGAAAACTTTAAATTGCTCAATTTTTTCCAGAAAGTTATCAATATCATACTTGGCACAAGCTCTATATCCTTTTTCATGTTTTTTGCATTATATTTAAATATTATAATAGATACTTATTTTATATTACTTTGTTTCGTTTCTCTTTACAACTTATAAATTCTTTGAAAATCCACATTCTTAACACTGATAATAGGTTTGGGTGAACGGTTAGTTCCACGAACATCCGATAGAATCTTCACAGATTTCACTCGTGACGAAAGAAAAGTATTATACGAATATGTTATATCTCATACGGTCAAAATGGATGTTGGACACGATTTCACAGATCCCAATGCACTGTAAGTCAGCAGCAATATATTTTTCATTCGTCTCGCGATAGAAATCTTGTCACAATTGTTTTCTTACAGAAATTACCAAGACAAGAATGACAAAAAGTTATCATTCTTGGATTTGCTTGTGCAAGAACGAAATCTGAAAAGACGTAGGGCAAAACACAAGGGAGTTCATACAAATAAGAAGTCATATACGGAAATTCTTAAAGAAATCATAGATCAACAGATGGAGTTTTATATCGATCACATAACGGATGTACGTAAAATTCATTGCGACACGAAAACTGTGGATCGTGTAAACGTTCAGAGTTCGAACAAACATCATGGTGATACTGTACGAGAAGTTCCATCGATCTCATTTACCGATTTTCCATCGAGCTGCGGTGATCTCTTTCTTAAAGATCCTCAATCTTATCACGAAAGTATGAATTTTCATCGCAACAGTAGCGGAACAGCACACTCGGAACATTTATTAAAAGATCAAAGTAAACGAGAAAAATATTCACGGGCTGTTACAGAATTACGAAAATCGCAAAAACAACGAAAGCACAAACGATCTCGTTCCAAAGAACGGTATTATACCAATAAAGGGAAGAAGCAATCTACTCGGAAAACTTGCGTAAAAGACGTCGCACAATGTAATGAAGCTGAACAATTGAATAATGCCGGTTTTCTTTGAAGAACGTTTTTATCGTTAATAGAAGAGAAAGAAGAATTATTGATGCGTAATACTATTAGTTTTGTTTATTCATTCTAAAGAATTACTTGTAGAAATATGATTACAATGTGCATACTTATTTTGTTAATTTGTTTTTTCTTAATCAAGTACCCTATAAATAATACGTATTCTGCGAGAATCTTAAATTTAGTTTACTTTTTGAATACTTTTTCACCATCCTATCGCCACGGGTTGTTCATCAGCTAATTACTAATAATTCTAAGTAATGTCTCACTGAAGTACAAGTGGGTACGCGTATACTGACAAATATCGTTTTCTTTGACTAAATGTTTCAATAAAACTATCTAAAGAACGACAATTTTGATGAAAACTATCGAAATAATATTAATTATCTGTAGTGTTGTGCTAACTAACCCAATAGTTTGGACGTCTTCCAGTAGAGAGTGCTGTAATCCTGATTCATTATTTTTCTACTATTTACGTATCTCTACATATACGTTCAATTGTCAGGTAATTAAAAACAATTTCCAAGACAACATGGCAAGTAAATTTCACTCCAAACATGTGAAAATTCTATACAATTTTCTGCGTAGTGAGTGAACTGTAAGTGAAAATGTAATAGTTGTTTGCCTTAGTGGCAGAGGTATTGATTTCTCGAATAAACGAAAATGGAACGGTTAACAAGAAACAAAATAAAATCCAGTTTGCCATTTCAAATAATTCTACACATTAATCTTTGGTTTTTCCCAATTTGGTTACTCACAGTCTTCGTAAACTTGGATTTCCGAGTAAATATAATGTTATTTATTTGGTAGAATAAAAAATTACTTTTCTTAACGTCATTGTCGGTACATCCAATTAATTTGATCATTTCCACTTTTTGCAGTACAGTAATATAACAGATATTTATAATGCCATAATGTTAATAATATTTCTAATACTTTCCGTATGCGAAAGTCTCAAGTTATATTTGGGATACCTTGGAAATCTTGGTGGAAAGGTAACTGCATTTAATTACATTACAATAGTCGGTTGTTTGTAATATAAAAACTATGTTTGCCAGATTCCAGAACTGGCAGCTTGTTGGTTGATTTCAACATTAATACAATTCCCTTTAGAAATGTTCCTTGTTTTCAATTATGAAACATTATCTCTACATAATAATCTAATTGTCAATTGTTTCATGATTTGCCTTCTTTTCCTTGAAATTATTACGGGGGCAATTGCTTTAAGGAATTTAGCGGATTTACGTGCCAAAATATTTTATTTGGCACAATTATATAACAGGTGTAACAGGTGTTAATTTAAACATATTATATATGTTTAAGTATGTAAATATATCTATGTACAATTATGCATCTGTCAAGAATTCTCCACTAAGCGATTCAAATGACGCGCGCCCGCGCGCGTGTGTGTGTGTGTGTGTGTGTGTGTGGTGTGGTGTGTATGTACATATGAATTTTTTTTATAATAAACAATAATGTTGATTGATTTAATAATATTTGTACCTAGAACAAACATCTTTTACCTTGAATTTCCAAGGTTATGGGTTTTATAAAATAATTGTATTGCTGACACATTTTTTCGCAAATTTGTCAGGTAAATTTCCATGTCATTTATTACGATGTCGAGTTTGTCAGCTTGCTGATTTGCAGTTAGTGCAGACAAAAATTGTGAACGTGTAGGAACCATGCGTGAAAGAAGCTAATGTTAAAAAATAAATCAAAAGATTACAGTAGATTAATAGTTTCTCGTGATGTTTTGTTACGAATGTTCTTTGGGAAATGCACACTTACATTAAAAAGTTGTTGCGCCATCCAACCGTGATATGGTTCCAGGGTCTCTTTATAGGATTTTTTAAGGAACGCTACTAAATCTTCCGTCGGGGAACCCATTTTAGTATCTTCGACAATTTTTTCAAAAAACAATAAAATCATATGTAACCCTCTGTAACGAGTAAATTGAAAATGTCAATAGAGAAAGGGGGAAAAAAAAAATAAAAGAAATATTTGTTGGACGATGGTTGTGTGTCGACTCGACTTTAATAACCAATCCTGATTTGACTCGACTTGACCTAACCAAGACCTAACGTAACTTTACCTAACCTAATCTACTCTAAGGTGCTACACGAATCCTATCGAATTTTCTTGAATCCTGTTGGTGAACAAAAGGAATAATCGAAAAGATCAGAAATGAATTGCGCGTACCTAGTTAACCACAATAAAGCATCCATAGCAACTAAATTAGTTTCAGTAGCTGTTTCAATTAGAATCATGTCTTGCAAGGTTACATTTTTTTCTCTATTTGTCGCGTACCTAGCAGCGAGCTTCTGTAAACTCAAGTAAATAAGTCGATTAGTGTGATTTCGAGTGTATGTTTGGACAAACTTACATCGATATTGCCTTGAATATCATACTTGACGGCTGCAAACACTTTACCAAGTTTATCTGAAAAATTAATTTATCGGTTGACGTTTAGTAAGTTGTACGTGATCGATTCGTGGCTGTTTGTTGGTTATGTCGCATGAAATTCAAGTGTATGTACAAAAGTACATACCTATTATTTTCACGATACCGCGTGCTGCAGCTAGAAATTCTGCAGTGTTTATCTTCCCCTGAACGATTTCGGGAAAGAGTATTCTAATTTCGCTGTCAAGCACATTTATCTTTCCTTTCGAACTCGATGCGACAGGCAGCATTGTGTCGATTCTGTCTTACGAATGGAAACGATTGAATGAAAGATAAAAGAAACGTACATACACGGTACTGTCCCCGTAATTTCGCGAAGCTGGAGAGCCAGAAAACCAGAAGAAACCAGACGCGTTCGAGAGCGTGGAGACTATTTTCTGTTCGGTCCCAATCACCGACCACCTCGTCGCTCTATTCCTTTCCGTGAAAGGCCTGGCTTGTACCACCAGACGGCAGGGATAGATGCAAAATTACGGGCCCGATACCGTGTAAAATAAGATGGTTGCAAACGATCGGCAGACACGTTAAACGACGAGATATCTCGAACGAATATCTGTTTTAACAAGCTTCTCGATACAAATTTATTACGATAGAATAGCAATTTGTAAGATGGTACGTTATCGCGTATACCGTTTCAACTAAACTGGCGATACGATAACGATAATAACATGATAACGGTTACAATGGTAACTATAATAACGACACTAATCGTCCGTGTGCCATCTATATAGAGTGGAATGTGTTTTCGATACAAATACTCTGCGATTTCACCGTCTCTTCTCTCGTTCGCATAGAATTCGATCTTTCCTATTTACGATTTATATTGGGTTTTTTATTATGTCTATTTTATTATTATCACCGATAAGGCATTCTAGTTGCTTCGAGTCTTCGGCGGCGTTTGTCACGATTCGACCGTTATGAAACGGCACGTGTGTACTTACTTTACTTACTTTACTTACTTTACTTGCTTGCTTATTTACTTCTTTACTTATTCATGTATAAAGTTCTCGTGAATCGTTAGCTACAAATGAAAGTGTTACAATTTTTGGTTTTTTCTCACATATAATCAAGTACATCCACAGGTCGATGCGATGCCTACGCCTGATCGCTATGTAGCAAGTAAGTACAATTCTATCGGAAACGTTGCTTTTCATTTTGATTGGAACGCGATTGAAATGACATTTATAAAAGATATCACAATCTTTACGTTCGCTCCGATGCGTCGATTATAACATTGTAAAAAGTTCTTGCGTTCGAACAGATACAGTGAAGCATATTCGCTCGCTCTTTATTTTTCTAGTACATTACTACGAGAGGATACTAGAATGCCTGTAAACGACGGCGAAGGAAGGTTTTCGTCTAGTTTCGCCTAGCGAGCGTTGGACAGAAAATGAAAGAGTCCGTTTCTTAAAATACAGCGTACCCGTGAAAAATGGTTCGATAAAATCACAGCTACTAAGAGGCAGACATATATTTGATTTGAAGTTTGAGTTTGTTCGGGCCAAAGCGTTACCCCGTATAAATACACGATACGTGGAAACTAATGCACTTGCGTCGATTTGTACAAGTTGGCACTGGTTGCGTGTTCGTTTGAAAGTTTTGGGTCGTGGCAACGAGCAACGAGCGGAAAACTTCAAAATGCCGTCGGTAAAGGATATTTAAGCACATTGCCAGCCGAATCTTCGGCGACGAGAGTCAGCGCGGTAAGGCAATGAAGTGGACTCGGTGGGACCAGCGCTTCCAAAGGTGGTCGATTCCCAGGAAACTGTCGAGAGCCGCATACCATTCCACCCGAGGTCTCTCTCAGTTCTATCACTCGTACTCCGAAACGCGATCTCACCACGTTTCTGCGATTTAACCAACAGAAAAACATTATCGTCTGGTCGAGTAGCGTTTTAACGGCGGCGCGGAGGGAGGAGGATACGGGCATCTCCTTCGAGTGAAAATGGACTACGAGGAAGGAAGGGAAGCTTTCGCATGCGCGTTACTTTACCTTTTCCCGTCGTAGTCGATGTCGTAGAAGCGACGATTAGGAACGTTGTCCATTTCGTTGTTGAACCATCGATGATAGGCGAGAAAAGCCGCGCACGAGGGTGTCCAAAATGTCCGGTCGGTTTGCGAATTCGAGGCGGTTTGCTCGATCGAAGCGGTTTGCGCTTGAAGCAGACTTTTCGAGAAAGATCTGTTCAGTTCCGGACTAGCGGGCGCGGATAATCTGCCGGGCAATCGCGGAGGACTCTGGGAAGGCGAGGGCCGGGACGTTTCGGAAAGCAGACGACTCCTTCGTGGACTGGCGAAGAAAGTAAACGGTTGCTGGACGGTAACCGTGACGTTGAGCGGTCTGCTCAACGCGACCGTCGTGTGTTGCGGGTCCTTCCGTAAAATGGGATTTCGATTGAAGTCGATTCCGGCGGCGCCGACGAACACTCTGTCGACGTAATCGAATCCACGGCCCATTATGCCCTCGCGAGTGTGGCCGAGATCAAAGGTGTGACCCAACTCGTGGAGAACGGAACCGAGGGTGGTGGCGAAACAGCCGCCGTGCGTGCCGCGGTAATTGCTGTCGTCCATCAGTTGCTCCGTATCGATGACCGTCGCGTCTAGAAATCTTGGCAACACTTGACTCATGCAGGTTGGCCAGGTGTGAAGGCACGCCGAGCCGAACAGAGCCAATCCACCGCCGCCGAGCGCCGCGTGACCCTGTGTTCTCGCGAGGGTGTCCTCGTGCGTGCGAGGGTGCGGCGCGCCTCGGTATCTCGTGCAAGAGAGAAACGCGAGATACTTCCGATGCTTCGAGGCTAGCGGACCGGTCATCAGTTCCCGCGCGATCAACTCCCAAAGCTCCCGTTGACTCATCGCGCGTGCTCTGTCGACGTCGAGCATACTGTGCATCACCAAGCATTCCGGCCCGTCCAAATCTCTTTCCAGCTGAAAGGTCTTCCTCTCGTAGCCCGCTTCTCGGAGCTTCTCGGCGGTGAGAGCTTGCAAGAGGCGGGCGCCGAGACCTATCCTGGTCGCCGCGCTCTCCGGCGATCGATCCTCCTCCCGAGGACCTTGGAAGTATCCGTCGTGGCCAGCGCAGATCACGTAAACCGGCGTCACGCGTAATCTCGTGGTTCTCGGCTCGTGGGTTAAGATCAGCTTCTTCTTCCGTCCAGCCGCTTCCAGTTCCAATTTGTTCGGTCCTCGCGCTAGTTCGACCACGGCGCGGAATTCCCCAGCGACGATCGGCCACTCGGCCGAGCTTTGAATCCTCTGATTCCTCAGAGTGATCGAGTTGCAGGCCGCGGCCGCTGCTGCCGTCACTCGGCCGCGTATCAGAGCTAAACTGTAGCACAAACTCTCTCCATCTATTAAATTCGACACCGAGATTTCTTCCGGGTTACCATTCCGCGACGACATGCGATGCTGGTTCTCCTGTTCTCGCGACAATTCTCTGCTCCTTTCGCACCGATATATATGTTGCGAGCACTCTTCTTGTTCTCGCTGGTCTCGCTGTTCCCGCTCTTCTCGACGTGGATTCGATAAGTTTGTGCTCGCGAGTACCTGCGAAATTGATCACTTTTCACATATTCTGTCAGAGATTTATGCAAATCGTTGCGAGCGACGGCGTTGTTGTTGTTATCGTTATCGATGTCGATCGGTGGCGACGACGATGACGATGACGATGACGGTGACGGTGACGGCGACGGCGACGGCGACGGCGATGTTGGCGATGGCAATGACGATGACAATTCGATATGAATGACGATAACGAAGACGTTGACGGTGATGTTAACGCTGTCAATTATCATAATGAAAATAATTCTTGACATAGTGAAAATAATTTCGTTTACGATATTTCTATTCCTATACAAAGGAAACAAAGAAATTTGTCTAGAAAGTGAATTTCATTTGCCGGAGGATTTCAATGATAAGGCGATGAAAGTATTTGTTTCTATAGGTAAGTATGCATGTACCTACAATCCCGTGATCGCTAGAATTCGGGCAATGATTCCATGAGGTGCTGCTGTCTCGTGGCCAATTATAGCAACTGTAAATCGAGTACCGCAGTTATCTAAGTTTCGCTTCTTTTCCGTTTGACGTTCAATCGCTTTAGTCGCGTGGCTACACTGCACACTGTGCAATATTAACGGAAAGATTAACTTAACGATACCGAGCACACCACTTCCATGAAAAATCGACAAGTTTCAGTGTAAATACGTAGCACGCAATCTTTCCGAGGATCGGTGGAAAAGCTGGTTCAGAGTATACGCGTGTCTAAAAGTAGGGAAAATAATAAAAGACGGTACGAAATGGCATGAAATGACGCGAAATGACGCGAAATGACGCGAAATGACACAAAGTGACACGAAATGACACGGAACGGTACAGCACACCGCGAGACAGGGGTTTTCACGAACGAATGTATTAACGCGAATCCGTATGAAAGGGTTTCTGCGTACTGCGACAAAAAGGGATGCTGGAGGGATCGAAAGGTTTCCAACGATCGTGTCGAGTTGGTAACTTACCATTTTTGAAGAAGCGCGTCGAAACAGTCGAAACACACGTTACAAGGGAGAGAAGAAGGAAAGAGTTGCACGATAATTTTCAGCCGGCTCCGTGCATGCGGGGAGAGAGACTGTGGCGCCGAGGCGACGGTGGACGGCGGGTTGCGGTACTATGGCGTCGCTGTAGCGGCGCATGCAGTCGCGCATCCGCACTCTTGCAATTTCTTTCCCTCTTCGTCGCTTATTTTTACCCCACTTTCTTCTTGCCCTTTACAACTTTATAACTTTTCTTTGCATTTCTCGAGCCTTCCCCCCCGTCCTCGCCCTCGCTCTCCGGCCAGCAAGGTATTCGCAGTAGTACCTTTCCCTTTTCCTTCTCCCAGAAAGCAAATTATTCCACTTTCAACTTTCAAGTCGATAAACGTTCAAATCACTGAAATATGCAGGCGCACGAGCATCCGTGTTACTCGAAATAATTAGTTGGCAAGTTGTCCGCTTTGTTAGCTAAAGCCCTTAATTGGCAACGTTGTTGTCGGCAGCAACGAGAAACAGCTCGTCTGCGTGGCAAACTGATTTTCACGTGTTGTTACTTTATTGTACGCGGTGCAAGTTCGTACACAACAATTGAAAAAACGTATACGACAGACCCTGTGACCTACTTGTTTGCGAAGGTTATTTAAGAAACGGTTTGCATTTTCATAAGTTTGTAACGCGATATGACTGTTTGCGTTTCAGAGTTAACATTATCGATGACGACGTACCATTCAAATTGGACGCATCGAACGCGACTCACTTGCAAAAGGCAGAACAGATTGTAAAATCACGTCTACTTTTCTGTGTCCACTCCCGCTATTCTTCAATCGCGTTCAATATTTTTACTCGTCGAGCGAAAAATGAAAGCGGATATTGAAAAAACTTGAGAAAGGACCCTATCAGAGATAACAATGCGTGCACGACAGATTCACTTATAGTCGATTCGATTTGGTAACGAGTGTCCTGCACAGAGAATTCGGTTAAGCGATACAACCGCCCGAGACTTTGATCTTTTTTCTTGCAAACGACTGGCTGAAAACAATACGCGATTCGTACGGCACAAGGACAATCGCGAGGAGAGTCATCGCTGAAATGTTGTCGGCGAGAGAAGACGGAAAATACAAATCGGAGCAAGGAAATGGAGAGAGACGCAGGGAATGGTGGAAAAGTGGGAATCAGGATCGCCATCTTTTCGCGATAGGAATCAAAGATGTATGGTCCGTTAACGGAAGACTGTGTGCGTGTATTTGATCGGAAACGCAAGAAATATTGCAGATCCGCGCATAGATTTACGCGTGTCCGATGTTCGAACGAGACGCAAAGTACCTTGGTACAAGATTCGTTACTGTCGGGTGAGCGACCGTGAAAGTGCTTTCATGTAAAAGTAGAACGACAGTTTTTCAAAATCGTTGCGACGATTGCGTGCGCCCACAACTGACCTACTTGATGGCCGGTCGTTGCACCGTATCTTGCTTTTCTCGATCGCCTTCGACAAGGATACTCGCGCGCGTATACCGTACAAGGAAATACGATTGTTTATCCTAGCGAATACTAGTTTCTCATTCATCGACTCCTCGTAGACACGCTTACTCCAACGAACAAGTATGTCGACATTTACAGGAAAAATCTCCACTTTCGAGAGATTACCGATACATTTCAGTTTCTATTGTCCTAACGTATAGTATATCCATAGGAATATATGTGGCGCCGTACAAGAGTAGAATGAAAATACGCGTCGAATAAATCAAAGACCGAATCAACGGAGAAACGATAAATAGGATGATGACTTTTCCTCTAAAAAACTGGGTCATAAGAAAAAGTGAGACTCGATTTGGCTTCTTTTTCCGATACACGATCGTATTATACATACGTACCTACTTATGTACCCACACATCGGTACACGTGTACCTACTGGTACGTATACAGACGTGAAACGTGTGATTTTGCCGTCCTTGTTGTCGTTTCTCCAACATTCGACATTGTATACCATTCTCTTGTTCTTTATCCATTTCTTCCTACTTATCCGTCATTTTGTCTGTGCGATTTCACCAGAAATCTTTTCTCGAAATTCCATTTCCTATCTGTATCAAATTTCTTTGTGGCTATTGATCCAGAAGGAAGATAGTGAAGGGGATAAAGACAGACACACAGAGAGAGAGAGAGAGAGAGAGAGAGAGAGAGAGAGAGAGAGAGAGAGAGAGAGAGAGAGAGAGAGAGAGAGAGAGAGAGAGAGAGAGAGAGAGAGAGAGAGAGAGGAAGAGAGGGAGCGTGAAAGGGCCACGGAGCGCCAGGAGGGTTAGGGTGGTGGAGGGGGCGGAAGAGAAAGAGAGAGGGGGCGGACGATAAGGCGAAAAGATACGAAAGAAAGCGAGACTATGAAGGTAAGCCGGGAGAACGAACCACATCGGAGAGAGTAGGCCAATGCCAGTGTCAGCGACACGGCTAGTAAGTGTCTGTCGGCAAACCTGATCGTGAAAACAGAGAAACGGGTTGCACCGATTACGTTTGCCTCTTCGTGTTTCATTTCAGTTTGGTTTAGTTCCTTTCAAATGGTTTCTTTCCTTTTCCTCCAATTTCCTTTCATTTCTTTCCACTTATTTCCATCTCTTTTCATTCGTTTCCCCTTTTCAACCGTTTCTCCTTTCGAACAAGAAACATTTGTCAAATTCCAAATTGCCTACTCGCGAAAAATACAATGGAACATGGAAACAGACGATGATCCCATAGGTTTCCCGAGTTGGTTTTCTTCAGTTTAGAAGTAACACCGCGGACAGACAAGAACACACAACGGCACCGGTGGGAGGATTATGTGGATCATTGCCACGCTTAATTCACGATAAATATGCAACGATAGAATCATGGGATGACGACGTCCTACCGATGTTGCGAATAGAGGTTGCTTCTCGATGGAACATCCAACACGTAGATGGAATGGAAAAATTCTCGAGTAGCGACAAGGTTTGTTACTTGTTCGCTTCACTTTTCTCTCGGTTTATGCAGAAAATCGACGCTCGATGTCCATGCTCCTAATTGGTAGACGTACACACAACAAGATGACGAGTGATTCTGGCACAATCGATGTGAAAGCACATGTACCAACGCTATTAACTACAATTCTCTTTCTTTGTTACTTCCACGATACGCGGATGTACGTACCGAAAACGTAATTCGGTTAAACTCGATGCTTGGTGTTTGGAAGCGCGAACAGTGTTAATCGGTAATAAGTAAAGGGAAGAAAATCGATTCGTGCACGGGAATATCGTGTGCGGAATTTCAGATCGAGATGTTACGCAGCTTGCAACACATGAACGAATGATTTTGAAACGATTTTGCCATTGAATCGCGTGACACGTAGACTCGATGAAGAAACACGTTATTCATAAGTGTACTCGATGCGATGCGATGCGATGCGATGCGATGCGATGCGATGCGATGCGATGCGATGCGATGCGATGCGATGCGATGCGATGCGATGCGATGCGATACGATACGATGCGATGCGGTGTGATGCGGTGCGATGCGATGCGATGCGGTGTGATGCGGTGCGCTGCGCTACGATGCGATGCGATGCGATGCGATGCGATGCGATGCGATGCGATGCGATGCGATGCGATGCGATGCGATGCGAAGCGATGCGATGCCATGCGATGCGATGCGATGCGACGCGATGTGAAGAGAGAGGATCACAAACAATGTCTTCCAGGTGAGTGCACGTGTATACGAGTAAATTCTGAACCGAAAGACAACTTAACCAACCTCTTGTGTCTCTTCTGAAAACGATATCAATCCGACGATATCGATGATTCCGATGTTTCGAAAATACATACAAGAGAAAATACGTGCACGAATTTCAACGAGGAAGACGAAAGCAGGAAGGTTCGTTAATTGGAAAGAAAATAATTGCTCAACCACCTTCGAGTCAATCGATAAATTGTTCCGATAAAAAGTTGCAGTTACGTTGTCTCTAAATAACTTGTGTTTCACTTTCGGCGCCCGAAGAGTAAAATTCTTTCGAGTGCTCGAGACGATGGCGTGTCTGCGTCGTGTCAAGGACAACGCGTCTATCGTCGCGATACTTTCCTGAGAGTCGCGAAAATCACCTCCATTCTGATATATGCTATAGAAATGTTGCGGGGAACATGGACGGGGCAAACATTCGATAAACACCCCTCTTACATATCGCACTCTGAAATCTCAATGTTTTATTATCCGATCGTTCTTGGACGATGGATACTGTTCGGATCCTAATTAACCAGGCGTTGAAACAAAATCATGGATAGATTTTGGAAAGGTTCGTTCGAAAATAAAATGTTAGAAAGGGGGGAATGAGAAGAAGAAAGGGTGGGGTGTGTGAATATTGACCATTGGTGAAAACTTTAATGTCCGTTCGTCCTGCTGGCGATCGTGGGGAATTAGGCCGACGGGGTCTGTCGCCGATGTCCTTGACATGCTGAAAGTGAGACCCAGCCTGCGCGTGCTAACTTTAATATCTTACGCAATCGATCGTAGGTGTATCATCGCAAACTCCAAAACTTACGTTAACGTCGATATCGACATTCGACTTTGACATGTGTAGGGAAGCCGATATAGATACGCGTTGCAATCTACTATGTGCTTACAGCACACGCAGGCGCGTCTATAAATTGCTTTACGAATAATAACATGTGGTGCATTAAGGAAAATTCTGCTCGAAAATGGTATGTAGGTACGACTGTATAGCGTCAACACACATATACGTATGTAGAGAAAATCTGGCCACGTGCCCGTGTTTCTAGGGATACGGATGCATGGGATGGTCCGGCGGCTCGATACACATCGGCGCCAGATATCTTGGCCGTTGGTCGTTCTATCGCAGCTATTTTCTCAGCCTGCCCTGTTGGGCGTACATTTTCTCATTCGATACTTGTATCGATTCTGAATGTCTCTTAACTACAATATAACAAGTATACAGGTAAGATTATAGACATTTACACGAGACGACATACGCGATACAAGTGTTCGAATTGTCGGTGTGGAATAATGTAAAAAATTGTAAGGGAACCACCCCGCCTCCTACTTTACGATTCCTCCATTTAAGAAGAGTCCAACGAAAGTGTCGTATCTCAAGCTACAAGAAGCTCTCGCAATACTCAGTGGACAGGTTTAACGCAGATATCCAAAATAGTTGCTCAGTTACTTGGAAATTATGCCGTTGAATTCGCTGTGTTTATGATGAAAAAGCCCTGCGGGTGTGAAAGCGAACTCTCTAAAAGCAAATCTGAATCTGGTCTGAGTTAGATTTTCGATAGAATCACGCTAGATGAAACGGAATCGATGTCGAGTGTCGAGAGGTGAGAAACAAGGGAAAACGGCGTATATTTTCAAGGACGCAAGGCGGTTCATCGGCCGATCAAATGTGATTTCATCGTAGTTGTCTCGGTTTGGTTATACGTGTCGTACGGTGTTCAGAAGAATCTTTAGAAAATCCAGAGACTGTGCTAAAGAACATGAATGGAGACGTCGCGAGGATATAATTGATAACAATCCAGGTTTCATCATTGCAATCCGGTCAATTGGAATTGATGGATTTCAAATTGAGTCTAAAATAATAATAATAATAATGAGATAATCAGATAATGATGATAGTAATGTTGTAGGAATAATAATAATTTTATTCGCAAACAAAGTTACATATATTCATTAATATCGTTTAGTAGTATTTGTATAAACAAATGGTTTTTTGTCCACTTGGACATCGCACTCGTCCGTTCCGTTCGAAATCCAACCGATAATTACCTCTTGCAATGTACGAGCCTATTCTTAATTATCACCGTGGCACAAGATGATTTCGCGAATCTACAAAACGATATTTCCTAAATATAGTTTGGAGGAAAGGGAAAGTGGTTTGTCAGGGTCGTTAAGCAATGTAGCTCCTCTTTCGCTTTTTCTTTTATTTTCTCCGCGATAAGAATGAGATTTCTTTGGAAACGGAAATCCCCGGATTTCATGGATTGTTCGTAATATATTTCGCAAGTTTTGCCACAATCGAGACGAGTGCGCGATTGCTTAAATAGGAAAAACGATCTTTTATCGGAACACTACACCTCGTGGTACACGCGAAGAGAAATGATTCTAAAGAATTATTGCGTTTATGGAAAATATGGTTTTCACTCGCACACGAGTGCTAATTCGTGACTTCCGTGGCTTATCAGTAGATGCGCCTGCATCTGCGTCTACATCTGAAAGAACGTTTCGTATGTCAAGTAAACTCGATCTTCCCGACAATTTCCAAGATATAATGGTCGCGTCTCGCGTCTCCATTTTCAGAAAGATAGAACTGCCACACACACACACACACACACACACGCACACACACACACGCACACACACACACGCACACTTGACAACAATCCTGTCTTGTCCGACATACTTTTAAAACGTTCGTTACTCGCGACGAGATGGTTTCGAACAGAGTCTCGCTTGATCGTTCATCGATTCGTTAACGCACAATTCGGAAAGAGATTTCGTCTAGCGAGAATTCTACTCGATTCGTCGTGAACGAAGTCGGTAACAAAGGAATATTTCCTGCTTGCCGCCAGGCAGTAGTACTGTCGACCGATGTGGAGCCGAACAAGGGTATTTCGATTAGGTTGGGGAGAGAGGTCGGCCGATCAGTTTACTTTCCACCGTGGCGGAAGAAACGAACTTGACGAGAGAGAATACCAGCAGATAGTTTCACTTAAATGCTGTCGATCGTTCACTGCGTATGATTTTCGTTCGTACGAGTTTTCTTTCGGAGCAGCCGAGCTTCGAGAAAATTGACAGATCACTGGATACATGGAACTTGACCTGCATCAACGTTGTACGTTTCGCGACACGCGCGAGTGTAGTAGCGGCGGTGTACGAGTCTCTCGAGATTTTCCGCAACGAAAACTCCAAGATCTGTGTCTGGTCGGACCGTTTCGACGAATGCGTTGCACGCGTACAGTGAGTTTCAGGTGAACTCGCTCAGGTACGCAACATATTGTACTAGGCTAATAATATTATTCGAGCAGCCTCTCGTTCGGGACCGCTTCGAATCGAATCTTTCCTTTTTTCAGGTTCATAGAACCGTGTTGACACCACGATTAGCCAAACGATGCCCGCTTTCTCTGCTTTGTTGCACATCATACGCGTATTCGAAAGTGTTGGTAACCGGACACGTGCGTGATATATCGTGATTCGAAAGAGTTGAAATAAAATGTCGAGATTGAAAATTCCAGTTTTTTTTGGATCAGCGATGGCACTGGTAAGTAACGGTAACGAAAGAAAAAGCGACTCGAAGAAGCGAGTTGCGTAATCCTACAGCAATAAATTTCGAAAGCACGAATAGAAATGAGCATGTAGAAATGTAAGTAAGCACACGAGTTCGCGTTCGCGTCGTATTTCCACCACGAGAGATCGTTGATACTCGCGGAAACATCGGCTACCGTCGAGACCCAGAAAGAAGGCAAGTTTTGTCCGTTTCAAGAGCGAAAACTGCAAATCGAATTCGAAGCGATTCGGCCGATCAGTCGATTGCTCGATTGCTCGATTGCTCGTCGTACTCTCGAAACGAGGTTATAACCAAGGTTACCAAACGGGCGCTACCCAAATACCCAGATACATATGATTACGGTAGACGGGTTCATTTTTATTTTACGCTGTGCCCAATGAACTCCCAAAACGATCCCTTGGATCTTCTCTCGCTTCGGTTTCGCACGAAAATCCGACAAGGATAGGACGTTACGCGTGAATGTTGTCTATTAACAAGCGAGCAACCTCGTCCACGTATGAATGGAAATGAATGGGATTCCACAACCAAGTGTCCCCACTAATTGTAACTAATGTACTATGCGTTGAAAACGAGTTTCGATGGGATGTAACTTGTCCCTGAGATTATCGAGTGACAACATGATTCTCGATCCCCTATCGCACGAGTACGCGTACAACGCATTCGCGTAAGTGCGTGACCCGCAATTCTGCTGCACAAAAGGGCAACAAGTTGCCTATTCGTTTTGCTTTCTCTTTCCCTCTATCTCTCTCTCTCTCTCTCTCTCTCTCTCTCTCTCTCTCTCTCTCTCTCTCTCTCTCTCTCTCTCTCTCTCTCTCCCCCTATCTCTACCTCTGTCTCTACCTCTCCGTCTTTCCCACCACGGTCTTTCTTTCACAGTCTACTCTCTTTTTCATTCGAATTCAATTGAAAATGGGAAACGATTCAGCTGGGAAAATGATATGCGCAGGATTGCTCGACGAACGACGCGAAGGTGAACCCCGATCGTTCGACACACTTCAACCGGGATGAAGATCAATGTTACTGTAAATGGTGATTTCAAGCACTGCTTTGAAGCCCGGACGATTGACGAGCGCATCGAATCGCGTAGTAATGTGCCTCAGAGAAAATAACAGGCCTATGACCTGTGCGTATTACGATTTACGTTGAGAGTAACAGTGATTCTATATCTGTCGCTACGGTGACGTAATTACGATCGGCCTCTCATGGTCGCTCGTTACGGTATTTCTCTCCGGTATAGAGTATTCGATTACTATCGATGTTGTCCAAAGAAATAAATCTCTCGAAAGCCTGTCGACGAAATTCCGACTACTAAATTCAACCTAGCATGCTAGATATCGCAGATTATCAACGGCTGCATTCGATATTTTCTTGAAAGATTTTCGTACGTTTTCAACATTTTATTCGAGAGTTTTCTTTCGAGTCTACGAGAAACTATGCTTCACCCGGCTGCTAGACGCGCTAGTCGCGTCAACACAGTATGCGTATTTTCAGCTTAGAAATTTAGTGCTAACGAGGTGATACAGGAGCTCTCGTACTTCAGCTGACGGAGAGCATAGAAAAATGATTATCAATGATGCAGCGCATCGATGGTGGGTTTCGGTGCAAGTGTTATCGAGCGAGGAGATAGACATCGTATTCCTCCGTTTCCTACTCGTCTCTGATTTCTTTCGCTCTGTACCTCTTCGCTCTATCCTATTTCGACGGTTTGGCGAATTACGAATCGCACAAAATGGGTACACGTATTTCAGAATAGCTCGAAGAAGCTTGAAACGTCTGCTAAACCTATGAAATCTATGAAACCTAACCAAAAGCTATCGAACAGGCGAAAGAATTTCACTTCCGTCCAGAGGCCCCCTCCTCTTCTCAGTATCCAGCATTTTTTCATTTTCTGCTCAATTATTCCGTACAAGTAAATGATACACTGTGCTCGAATTCACATGCGACTGTACCACAAGTATTTCATACACTTGCTACACTCTAGGTACAACACCGGTCAATGTCCTTTCGAAGGTTTGGATCATGCGATCCGAAAGGTAAGAGCGAGTGCGCAGTACGTCGCATACCGATCGATCAATGTAAACGACTGGTCACAGGAACGGATCGATGAGGTTTCGAGATCGGTTAGCTTTGATTTCGTTCGAAACAACTTAACAAACGGACGTAAAATATCGTGAGAAAGTACAATATACTATTGGTACCGCTGTTAAGTTAATCGAGCCAGATAAAGAAGAGAGTACAATCTACAGAACAATCTATCGGTTGCCATAGTTTTCGATTAATCCTCGATCGATGAAGGAAAAGACGAGAATCTTGCTGATTTAGGATCAATGACCTAATCGATACCAAAAATATCAATGTATGAGAAACACTACTTAATATTTCAATCTCATTTCCAATTCTTCCTTAGCATTATTCCTGTACGTCCCTGATCGTAATGTGTAATCGTTTCGCGAACATTTTCTCTCTTTAGCTTTTCGGTTTGTTAGCCCGATCTGAAATCGAACATCGAAACTCGAATGCTAACGCAATTGGCTAAGAAACAATAAGGTATCGGTGATATCTTCCTAAACTGCCACGTGGATCAATTTCGATAAAGTACGAACAGTAGATCAAGAATCGATCAATTTTGATTAGAATCTCGTTTCGATAAGTAGTGGAGCAGGAATCGAGAAATCGAGTTCCACGACCAACTTCGATAACAAGTTGAGCCGTTTGTCACTTTTACTGTTGTTGAGGTCAGCCGAGCATTGACCGTTTCATGATTTAATTCACGTGCGTTTATTTCGAGTAGACATTTGGTAAAGGGGGGCGCAATGTAAATTTTATTCCTTCCATTCTTCCGTTCATTAATTCCTCTTTTCCTTTTTCCTTTTTCCTTTTTCCTTTTTCCTTTTTCCTTTTCCTTTTTTCCTTTTTCCTTTTTTCTTTTTCTTTACCGTTATTTATCCAGCATTTCTGTCGTTTAGCGAAAAGTACTACAACACGTTCTATCTATGGAAAATATGTGTCAGCCATCGAAATAATCTGGATTGCACAAGTTGCTTCTTATTCGATTAGTCTTAGAGACAGTTAAATTTACGATCGGGGATGAAATAGAAAATATTTTGGCAATGGCTATTGTCCGATTAATTGCTGATATCGTCGCAAAGCAGATGAATCAGGTTATATCGCAAAAGTTGCAATCCACTAGGAGCAAATAGTTTGCAAATACAGCACTTAGACTAGTTTGTCGGTCGTTCACCTGAGCTCGCTCCTTCGTTCGGGCACGGCGATGTGTTTACGTTACTCACCTGAACCCGTTTCGTCATCATCGTTCCAGTCATTGATCGGTGATCATGGTTTTGTGTCGTCTGTCGAAGTTTCAAAAGTCGCGAAATCATTTCCTTTTGAGTGTAATCGATTTTGTTGATTGTTCGATGTAAACAACACAGCACGACACAATGGGATGCGACACAATGTTCAATATGGAACGGCGCGATACATCAGATTTCAATGATCATAGCTGAAAAAAGAGGTTTAATTCCAATATCTCTTGTTGATTAGGAAACGATAAGAATGACTTGTTCCAACCGTTTTGTGATGCAATTTTGATGTTTGTTTCCTATCTAATTGGATATAGCTGGGAGAATTGATACGAGCGGCGGCGACGGTGTGCGGAAGAATGCCCGGAATGCGGACGAAAACGACTCGAGAAATGCATACTTTCAGCAAATTCAAAGTGCGAACGAAAACCGTGGTTAACACGACGCGGTTTAGTGGGCGATATCTACTGCATCGCGAGATCGACTGATCGAGCAATTTGATCATTGAGTTTTTCCGCCGGTTATATAACATACAAGATTCTGCTGGGTTTAAAAGTGGAATCGTTTGGCCTATTGGCTGACTGGAGACATCGGCGCGAATGTCCGGCGAACGATCGGCGAACGATCGGCGAACGATCGGCACGATCATAAATCGTTGGTTCGTACGTCGATGAGAGGAATGTGGGTGAACGGGACGTAAAATTGGGTTTGCGGGCAGTTCCGATGCACGAATGAGCTGTACACGTTGGCAACGAGAAACGCCCTACGACTACTAGGAAAGACAGAAAATGAGGACTGGAGAGGGTAGGAAGGACAGCCGGTATATGTATTCGGTTCGGTCCACTCTAGCGAACGAGTAATCGAAAATTTCGGCTGCGAAAGAGGTCTCGGGTTATCGACCCGTTGGCAGTGGTCAGTGATGGTAACGGGCGCGCGATCGAGGAACCGAGCACACGACCAGCCGGGCAATCGGACAACCAGTTCATCCGTCCAACGCATCGTTCGTTCGGTCCTTCACCCGGTATTATCCCGGCTGTTACGTACTCGCACGTATTACACGTGCTCGAAATACGTGTCGCAGTACTCCGTTTGTTCTTTGGCCTTATGTTTTCGGCTTTCTTACTCGTAATCTAACCAATCTTTCTCTCAATCTGGCAATTTCATTCGCTTCGCACACGTTCGAGATGGTTATGGATCGAGATTCAGATTCGGATTCAAAGTCGGATCCGAGTCGCGGACGTCTACGTTACACCGTGAAAACGCGCAGAACGAACGAATAGAAATAGTAGAGAGATTTCAGAGAACCGCGACAATATTGGGGGAATTCGTTGAGGTCCCATGCGTGTGCGCGTGGCATTCACTCGTTACGGTTTCTAACGGATCGAACCACGGCTCGAGGGAAGTTTCTGGAGATAATTCGAGAGACGGCCCAACCAAGAAATAACGGACAGTCAAAAACTGCCTTCTCGTGTCCGACCAGTCAGGGTCCGTTATTAGCCGTTAGAAAGGAAACCCGTTCGAAGATGGATTGCGCACACGCGTGTATGCCTGCACCCGCACCGGCACTTATTCGTGTGCTCGCCGATTCGCTCGCTCATTCGTCCGTTGATAACGTGGAACTCGCCTAAACTGTATCCTCGGCAAATTTCCTTTCTTTCAGGTTTTTCTTTGTTCTTTCATTAGTTAGCTTTCCTGCACTTTTCGCGTTTAAAAAAATTCTCCCGTTCTCTCGTCTCAAGCACCGACGATTATCTTATTCTTGCTTCCCATAATCATAGTTGTACCAAACCTCAAATTCGGAGTCTGCTGCGTAAACTTTATCGACAAACGAATAGTTTACCCTTTCGTTGGAGACGCGTTAATACGTATATTGTAAACGCGTCAAGTCGATTCGTTAAGTATGAGAAATTTTCAAGGAAATTCCATTGATCGAAAGCGAAAGCAAACTCATTGTCGGATATAGATATCTGTGTGTAGGAGCACGTCGGTGAGAAAGTTTCAACTTAAGGAGGATGAATAAATTGGAAAATGGGTAAACTCTTGGAGGATGGAACATGAGGAGAAATCAAGACCACGGGGCGGAGGATCGATCGAATTATCGTAGAACGAACGCGTCGAGGTAATTCAATAAATTCCGGGAAGACGAGAAAATTTGGAAACATGAGCGGCAGAGCGGTACCATCTACAGTGTATATAGATGTACTGTACAGAGAGCAAAGTATCTATTAATCAATTTATCGGTCGATTCGCTCCTCGTTAGGCAGAAATGTACGCATCGCACCTGGCTGGTTGGTTGCTCGAAAGCAGGCGGGCGCTGAAAGTATAGTATGCGATTCGTATACGCATCGTAGGTGCGCTGTAACCAGTAGGAGGAGAAGGAGGGAGTGGTAACACCTGGAATGTAAGTAAGGTAAACGGCATTCGGGCAATGCCCTCGCATGTAAACAATCAGAAATTGCAGGCTTGATTACGCGAGCAAGTTGTTTCTCGCGCATACACACAGTCGAACAACTGATCACGTTTACGTGCACGCGTGCTCACCGCCCGTGACAGTTGTAATAGTACGAATACGCAAATACATAACATACCAGTTTCCTCCCTTTTGTCGCATTATCTTATTCACTGACTGTTTAATTCACCGATTATCACGATACGATCAACCTTCTGTCATATCGCGATTCTCGTTATTTCGAAATATCCTCGCTTATTATAACGTTCTGTATCATTTCAAATTCGTGTCCTATCCTGTCCTATCCTGTCGTATCGTATAATCCTAAGAAACAACTGATATTCGTTGATAAGATTGGTAAGCGGATCTAGAAATTGGCCGGTGTTTCATTGAATAAAAACTCCGTACGCGATTGCGTCTCCTCCGCTACACACTGATGCATTCGAAACCGCGGTAAATATCAGTGTTTCGAGGAATCGAATTCTGCAGAGTCACAGCAGATCGTTGCTGCAACGTGTTATAGTCGAACAATCCTGTAAACTGATTCGAACGAGTTCCACGCTCCTTGGAACGTAGACAGCAAAATCGTGAAACCGGACATCGGTTTGTCTATTACACTGAACGCGTGCAATTTCCAACGTGAACGGAAAAACGTTGATTTATACAGTATTATTGCAGAGATCTTTCCAAGTCGAAAAATGGAAGAAAATTCCGAAGGGTGGTGGTGTTTCGAACGCACGTTTGGAACATTCGAAAGGTTCATTTCGAGAGTATCGTAAAATGAAAGAAATAATGCCCCAGAGAGAGAGAGAGAGAGAGAGAGAGAGAGAGAGAGAGAGAGAGAGAGAGAGAGAGAGAGAGAGAGAACAGGGAACGCGTACGAAGAAATTAGAAACGAGGAACAGTGAGAGAGAATCCAGGAAAAGAAAAGTTTGAAAAGTTTGAAAAGTTTGCGCGGAAATTGAAAAGAAGTAAGTTGTAATAAGTAAGTTGAGTAAATCTATGAATCTACGATATATAGCTACAGGCATCAACTGAAATAATTAACGATCACGCGAAGCGAACGGACAACAGTTGAGAATGTTGCTCCGATAATGTTCATCCTCGGCGGCAAAAGGGTTATTTCTGGTAGCATCCATGGTGAAAACCGGACGTGGCTATCGAGAAAGAATACGAACTGGGTCAATGACCCAGCCGCCGAAGAACCGCGACTGTTCGGTAGAGACCATGTCTGGGTCAGCATGGACCGCTAAATTAAGATTCGTTCATACCTATAGGAAGAAATCTTGAATTTCGAACGCACATCTGCCGATCGATTTTTCAACGCACCTTTATTGAAATGTGTAAATACATTCCGATATATTGTACTCTACCAGTACACGAATTACTCCGCGTATCGTATTATTTCAAGTTTTTAACATAATTCCAGTTTTCGCATTTGCCCGGCTTCTCTGATCCGTCTTCTCGCGCGTTTAAGTCGATCGTGTACAGGTATCGATGCATGTACGTACAAGCGGAGGTACGTCGTGCGTATACACGTACTTGTATTTATACTGGTTGACACACTGATTCGCATACTTGTGCGTACGTAACTAGAGTTCGAGAATAGAGGTACATACATACGTACAGGTCGATAGTCGATAGTTGTACGTGATTTTTGGGTTGAGAACTGAAGGGGAAAGGGAAAAGGGGGCTCGGAAAAGCGAAGCGCAAACCTATATAGTTGACCCGTGGAGCGGATCCCTTGCGAGTAAATCGAAGAGATACTTACCGTTGAGTTTGGTTGTATGGATCCCCACTACAGGGCGATAGTTTCGAATCCCTGCAGGGGGCCCGCATCCCCCACCAACGCAACTGGATACGAGTCCTCGTGGTTTTCGACCAACGAGACCAAGGAATACGAAGCCCGCCTTCGCACCCTCGCCGGAAGTATCCACCACCCTGAATATAAGAGCCACACTTCATCCCCACCAAGTCTCGCGGCCCGCCGCGTCTCGTCGCGTCGCGACTCGTCGTGTAACCCGTTCAACTGTCCACCGTCTTTCTCGGCTCTTTCCTCTCCATTACGTTCGTCCCTGCTTCTCTTTGTGCCGCGGCCCCACTACGTCCAGGGACTGCCGGGGGCAATTGGGAGGCATCCGGGGGACCATTTAGAGTCGCTGGGGGGCCGGTGCTCGATGAGTCACTATATAAGACGGGCAAGGACAAGAAGGTGTATGTTAGTACACACTCAATCTTTACGTAGCTCGTACGACTCACGACACAGCGAGCGCCGGCAAATTCGGCTGCGGCGGTGACCGACTTTTTTTCTTCCTTTCTTCTTTACTATTTCACTCACTCAACCTTCATCTCCGTCTCCGTCTCCGTCTCCGTCTCCGTCTCCGTCTCCGTCTCCGCCTCCGCCTCCGTGGTCGCCTTCCTCCTCATCTTCGTTTTTCCTCTTGCTCCACCTATTCTCCGATTCGACTTGTCTTGTTTCTACATTCAACATCGTTACCCACCGACTGATAATCAACCTATCGGATTACGCGTCAGTTCTGTCCTAGTTACTTGTCCATCCAATCGGATTCCCAACTGTTTATTTACTTTGTTCACCCAGTGCATTCCTTTACAAAAGTCTTCACCTTCGCCTTCTTCGGATCAAGAATTATTCTTTGCTTCTCTTCTCCAACTCTCGTTGTCCGTTGATTATTTCTTTGGCTCCGTACACGCCGCCATCTCGCATCGGAGAGACCGGTCTTGTTACTCCGAATCTTGCTGAAATCGTCAAATAACTGGATACGAACAATTTCGATGATCTTTTAACGAGTAACTGTAACTGTAACTGCGATTTCTTGTTTTTCTTTTCGCTTTCTCGCGGTATTACGATCTAAAAGCTCGATCGTCGTTGACACACCTGTAGTCACGAATCGCGGAAGCGTCGTGCCGAAAAGCGACTCGCACTCGTGTCCAAACGAATCCGAGTTAGGCAAAATCGGACGGAAGTGTCGTCCGTTTCCTCGGCAAGAGCTGAAATAACGTAAAGAACGGACCGAGAAAGGGAGCTTAGGAGGGAATCTCCGAGGAAACAGAGTGAATGGACGGAGAGAAGTGAAGAGACGGAGCTGGAGGAAATATAGGAATAGAAGAAGAGAGGAAAGGGGACACAGAAGCAAGAGTAACGAGTAATTGGAATCAGAGATGAGCGCTGGCCAAAATAGGTGGGACATTGGCATTCGACGCGCTCGATGATAGTCAGCCGAAAATCCGATGAATCGATAATCTCACCGAAGGAGAGCAGCTTGAAAATATTACAAATCAGAGAATTCGGCAACGTATCGAATCCAACATTTATTACGGCTGATTGACACGATGCTAGTAGAACACGCGGCTCTGTGGACTTGGCAAGCGATGGGTGGTACAAGAATCGAGGTACTCTGTACCTTTCTCGTGTTTGTCGGTGTACTATTGACGGCACGATGCTTACAATGGATTCAATACGTGCGTTCCTTACCACCAGGACCTTGGGGCGTACCTGTATTTGGTTATCTGCCATTTTTGAAAGGTGACGTTCATCTTCAATACGGTGAACTCGCGAAAAAGTACGGCCCTATGTTCAGTGCTCGTTTAGGAACGCAACTCGTAGTCGTCCTTAGCGATCATCGCACTATACGTGACACGTTTCGCCGAGAAGAATTTACTGGAAGACCGCATACAGAGTTCATCAACATTCTTGGTGGATACGGTAAGTGTGCAATGGACTATTAACCTTTCTTCGCGTTGCTAATCTTTTTCATAATTATCATTATCGAGACAATAGGGATTTCGCACCATTTCGCAGACCTCGCACTTTTGCCTTCTGTTGTGCGTTCAATACAGATACCGAAGGTTAAAACTGTGGCCTTTCTCTTTTTATCTCAACCTGTTTCTCTCTCTCCCCCCTACTCTCTCTCTCTCTTTCTCTCTCTCTCTCTCTCTCTGTTCGCCTCCTCCTTACACGCTTACGCGTTCTTTTAGTTTTCCCTACTTCCTGCTGCTTTTGCTTTTCCTATCTCAGATTTTCCGCATCGCCAACCTTTTTCGATTCCATAATTGTTTGTTCATCTGTAGCGGCGCTTAAAGGTTCAGCAGAATCTGGTTGCACGTTCCTTTTTTCAATTCGAAGAATGGTAGAATCCTATTTTTCTCTCGTAGGTATTATCAACACCGAGGGTGCTATGTGGAAAGAGCAAAGAAAATTTCTTCACGATAAGCTCAGGAGCTTCAGCATGACCTATGTGGGTGGTGGAAAGAAAATTATGGAATCGAGAATCATGGTGAGCGCATCCCTCGTCTTCTAAACCTTGTCTTCTAAACTCTTTTTCTCTCGTCGGTTTTCGGGTTCATTGCTATTACTTTACCAATTTCTACTTATCGATGTTCGGATAGTAACACGGAATCGTTTCAACTTGCAGCGCGAGGTTAAAACTTTACTTCGAGGTTTCGCGTTAAAACGAGGTGCACCGACGGATGTCTCGGCCTCTCTCGGAATGTCAGTCAGCAACGTAATCTGTTCGATTATAATGGGAGTACGTTTCCAACACGGCGACACTAGGTTCAGTAGATTCATGCACTTGATCGAGGAAGGCTTTAAACTGTTTGGGAGCATGGCGGCAGTCAATTTTATTCCTACGATGCGTTACCTACCTTGTCTGCAAAAGATACGGAACAAATTATCCGAAAATCGTGCGGAAATGGCAGACTTTTTCCAAGAGGCAGTCGATCAACACCGCGCGACTTTTCGCGAGGGCACCGTTCGGGACTTGGTCGACACGTACTTGCTCGAGATTGAAAAAGCAAAAGGAGAAGGTCGAGCGGCGATGCTCTTTCAAGGAAAAAATCACGGTGAGTGTTCTGGATGGAATGGATCTTGCTAACGCTTCGCGATTCCTATCTATTCTTCTCGTTTCCGAGCAGATCGACAAATGCAACAAATTCTTGGAGACTTGTTCTCTGCTGGTATGGAGACGGTGAAAAATACACTAGAGTGGGCGATCATTTTGATGCTGCATCATCCGGAAGCGGCAACTGCTGTACGGGAGGAATTGGATCAGGTGGTAGGCAGTTCTAGAATGCCTGCTTTGGAGGATCTGCCTTTCCTTCCAATCACAGAGGCGACGATACTCGAGGTGCTCCGAAGATCAAGCGTGGTACCATTAGGAACTACTCATGCAACTACTCGGTAACTATCTTGTTCTTCATATTTCCTTCGTACCATACATCTCATATGTTTGCTTAAACTATTGCAACGAATATTTCGCATGGGCGATCGATAACGAATTTTCGGCCCTCGTTGCTTGACGAATGTACGTAGCGATTATGTGCGAAAACTAAAAGCTAGTCTAAAACTAAAATTAGGTGGGAAAACTAAAAGAATTGGGAACTAGAAGAAGAAGAACAACAACAAGAACAAGAAGAGCAAGAGCAAGAGCAAGAGCAAGAGCAAGAACAAGAGCAAGAGCAAGAGCAAGAGCAAGAGCAAGAGCAAGAGCAAGAGCAAGGGCAAGAGCAAGAGCAAGAGCAAGAGCAAGAGCAAGAGCAAGAGCAAGAGCAAGAGCAAGAGCAAGAGCAAGAGCAAGAGCAAGAGCAAGAGCAAGAGCAAGAGCAAGAGCAAGAGCAAGAACAAGAACGAGAACGAGAACAAGAAGAACAAGTCCTTTTCAACTTATCGAACGCAGGAGAAAGACATTGAATTACGAAGGGAAATAGGAGAGAAGAATAAGAAATGGAAAATACAGGGAAAACGGGGAAAACGGGGAAAACAGGGAAAAGACGGAAAAGAGAGAAGAAAAGTAGGAGAGAAAGAGAGGAGACAGAGGGGCGCGGGGGAGAGGGCAAAGAGATGGGACAAAGAGGGGGTAAAGAGGGGACACAGAGGGGAGAAAGAGGGGAGAAAGAGGGGACAAAGATGGGACAGAGGGTGGAGGGGAGGGGTTGGCGGGGGGAGAGGGAGAGGGAACGGGACAGAAAAGGAAAGTAAGATTAACGAATTCGAAAATCGTACAATTGATTCCAGGGACGTGACGTTAGATGGTTATACAATACCGGCTGGATCGCAAGTTGTACCCTTGCTGCACGCCGTACACATGGATTCGAAACTTTGGGAGGCGCCCGAGGAGTTTCGACCGAGTCGATTTCTCTCGGCCGAAGGTAAAGTCCAGAAACCGGAATACTTTATGCCTTTCGGTGTCGGTAGACGTATGTGCCTTGGTGATGTGTTGGCGCGTATGGAATTGTTTCTGTTCTTTAGTTCGTTAATGCACACTTTTGAATTGAGATCCCCGGACAGCGCGTCGTTACCGAGTTTGCGCGGTAATGCCGGCATCACCGTTACACCCGATCCTTTTCACGTTTGTCTGGTGCCGAGAAATCTTGAACTAATCGAAGACCCGAGCAACGATCTGATTTCCCCTGGTACCGTTTTACGGAACATTGGCAGTCATTGAAAACTCGTCGTTCTTTTGAACGCTCCACAACGATCTACGGAGCACGGTAGCTGTTCCTAACCCGAATTCAATCTCGACCGCGATCCCTACCTCGATCCCGATCCCATCCTAACATATTTGCTTGAGTAGAATGCGAAAATTCAAATTGTATCAGAATGAAACGATACCACTTTTCACTGCATCCTAAACAACTTTACGAAACATGAAACAAGTGGCTGCGCACTCCTCTCCTACTCGATGTATCGTCTCTATAATTGTTCGCATGATTCTCTGAAAAAGTCATTTGCCTTTGAGTGCCTCGTTTGTTTTCGAGTCGTAATTCCGATGTAGAAATGTTGGACGTTTCATCTGACACTTACTATTATTATTTATTCGCGTTTAGTCATTTACCATTGTCGTGTACTTAAAGAATTCTTCAAACCAGATGTTGGATCGAATGTTTGTATGTTGCTAGATTCGCACACTGCTCGACATTCATGTAACTTTCGTTTTACCGGGTTGGTAAGTATAATCGGTAACAATGATTTTTGCAAAAATCACGAACGTCGCGCAGTGTTCGACGCAAGAAAGGCCGAGAGTTGTAAATAGCATGACCGAAACCAGTAGGAATACTAATAATTACCACAATAATGGTAACAATAATAACAGCAACAATTTTGTAAAAGCAGTAATGAGAAAAACAATAGGTATACAGTAGAAGCAACTCGAATAATACTAGTACTAGTAGCAGCGGCAACAGCAGCAACGACAGAAGAAGAAGGAGAAAGTAGCAATAGAATATTTAGTAGTAGAATCCGTAATAGCGTCGGCGATGACGACGACGACTACGACGACTACGACTACGACTACGACTACGACTACGACTACGACTACGACTACGACTACGACTACGACTACGACTACGACTACGACTACGACTACGACTACGACTACGACTACGACTACGACTACGACTACGACTACGACTACGACTACGACTACGACTACGACTACGACTACGACTACGACTACGACTACGACTACGACTACGACTACGACTACGACTACGACTACGACTACGACTACGACTACGACTACGACTACGACTACGACTACGACTACGACTACGACTACGACTACGACTACGACTACGACTACGACTACGACTACGACTACGACTACGACTACGACTACGACTACGACTACGACTACGACTACGACTACGACTACGACTACGACTACGACTACGACTACGACTACGACTACGACTACGACTACGACTACGACTACGATGACGACGACGACGATGACATGGTAAAAGCAGCAAAGATAATGTATCGATTACAATAGTAAAGAAAAATTGTTACGTGTATATCAGTTAGTAAGCGAGAAGGATCACGACGACCGATGGAAATACGATTTTGCCTTCTTCTTCGAGTTTTCTTTCGTTCACCGTGTAAAAATTTGTATAGGTTCAAATTGGAGTAAGTTAGATCGTAGGGTTGTGTGTCTCGACCGAAGGCACAACATTGAATCTCGTGAAAACGATAGAACGAGATTGTTACAGCATGACTATGTACGCGTATAGTCATGTGGCGAACGAAATTCAGAACTTGTATCTCATTCGATGATCCGTTAAACGCGGACAAAAATTAAGGCTGTGAATCACGAATTTAGGACGCAGGATTTTCGAGATCCGTGTGATATCGCGATTGTAAAATCATATCCAAAGACTTTGTAATGCGAATAGTGGAACGCTGACGAAGCTTCGACAAGATATAAGCCTTACTTTTTCTATTATATTGCATTTCCCTTCCACGCTTCTCACTCGAAGAATTTCCAATTGCAACGAGAAATAAGCATCTTGTCAATGTTTCGACCATGTTCCCTATTAAGGAAGTTAAGCGTGTGTATCAATATTATTTAATGTTGTTCTCTTTTCTTACGATTAAAGCTGTTGTTTCTCGATTTGAGCGTATTTACATCCTTTTTCCGACACGCCCTTTCCCAACCACATAAACGGAGCGTGTTTGGAAAAATACCCCCGTGCGAAACCGACTGCTTCGACGCTTCGACGCTTCGACCACCCTTCGACGCTTCGATGCTTCGACGCTTCAACGGACCCGGTAAGAACCCAGCTACATTCGGACAAGGCGCAACGATAACTTGGCACGGCTCGACGAAACGACACAGTTGCGTAAGCTCGATTCGCCTGACTCTTCCCGCACCAATCACATGCTTTCTTCGTACATACGAAGTATCGTACATACTGCCTGTTTCACTTGTTTCATCAATACCGGGGACCAACCCGACCGTGTTCCGATTTGCCTATACAGGATTATCCGACTTGAACAAATGACCAAAGTACAGTGACCGACTAGACGATTCGTAATACTACTATCATTTTCAACGTCACCGTGTTTCTCGAATCGATAGAAAATCAGTAGTACATGGTAGCAACGTGAACCGAATGTGGGAAAGTAGGAATCACGTATCTGGAAAGATTTTGTTAGCGAGCAAAGGGAACGGAAAGAGAAGGAGGTCAATTTGCCTCCAACTACAATAATATAAACAGTCGCAGAATAGATGAAATGAGAAAATATTGTATATTGATAATACCTGTGAATACCGTTGATGATTTGAAGTTACGCGGTACATCATTTTATCAAAGGAACAAAACACATACAAATACGAGTACGAGAGTACGAGTATGAAACACATAGCGAAACACATAAACGATTATCGACGTCTCCTAACGAACATCAACCGATGAGGTTTTGGAACTAGCGTGATGCCGGAATCGCCTTCGAGATCAACGGTTTCGTCCAACGGTACCGATATATCGAACGATCGTAGAATTCTCCCAGCGAAAAGAAATAATATCATTCTGGCTAATTCCTCGCCAACGCACACGCGTTTCCCTGTAAAAGAACGACAAGCAACGAGAGAGAATGCGTGCCACGAACAACTCGGTCCTTCGCTCGGAAAGGAACAAGGAAAAGAAAATTGAAAATAATTACCGCTCTGAAACGGAAGAAACGATTCCGGTTTAAAGAAACTCCCATCCTCCGCCAGAAATCTGTCGGGCCGATATTCGAGAGGATCGCGCCAGTAAATGGGATCGGTATGAATAGCCCACTGCATCGGTACAATCATCGCGCCCCTCGGCACGTCGTATTCGCCTATCCGTGTATCCTGAGACGCGGAATTTTCCGTAGAAAAACACACATCAACTTATTCCCGTTTCATGCACGAGCGTCCGATTGTTCGTTACCTCCAACGTTCCATGAGGAATGCCCAAAGGAGTGACGCTTCGAAGTCGTTGCACTTCGGCCAAGGCAGCTTCGAGGCGCGGCATCGAGGCTCTATCCGCTAAATGCAACCCTTCCCTTTCGTTCGAACAACTCCGATCTATTTCCAGCTGGAGTTTCTTCTAAAAATCTCTCTCTGTTACTCGAAGATGCGCGACACGCGAGCACATACGAGCACGTGTACGTAGCTGGATAGGAGCATATTAGATAGAAGCATACCTGCTCTTCCGGATAGACAGCCATGAAGAGAATAAACCAGCGCAAAGTTGTCAAGGTAGTGTCGGTTCCAGCACCAAACAGGTCAGCCAACAAATGATACAGTTGAGGTTCCGTGTAATAACTAGTCTCCGTAGTATTCTCCCTTCTCATCTGTTCCTCGAACGCAGTCAAAAAGTTTTCAGTTTCCGAAGGTGTTGTCGTAACGCTTCGACTACGATATTCTTCAAGTATGCCGCGATATATTCGATGAGTCCTCTCCTTCCCATCCATAATGGACCGTATCGTTTCGCCGTATCGCGGTAAGAATCTACCAAACGATATCTAATAGCCTGACAAATTGTAGGAGCAAGTCTCGAAGAAACCAGAAGGGTACGGATACCTGAGAAGAGGTAGAAAATTTAATGGTCCAGCGACACCTATATGCTTCACTCCCTCTTCCTGTAAATGCCTCAACCACTTCCAAACTTGATCGTTTTCCTCGTACGTTTTCCCAAAGACGATACTGTTCACAAGATTGCCCATACAGTGATGAAGCGTATCCATCGGATCGAACGGTCCGTTCATCGAACGCTCTTCGAGTTTCTATAAACGTCAGATAAAACATATTCTTTGTGTCGAAAAGGCATCGGACGCCTCGCGATCTATCGTATCTTTTTCCGTTGTTACTACAACAGTTGCTAGTTGCTAGTTGCTAGTTGCTAGTTGCTAGTTGCTAGTTGCTAGTTACTAGACAATTAAATGAATAGTATTCGAACGACTGGTCTTGGTTAGGTCGTCGAAAAGTTGATAAAAATAATAAACACGTTGAAAATACCAATACACATTCGTCCACGGCATTCAAGATTCTTCCCTCCATTTTGTCACGTTTCAAACCATCGTGTTTCACCATACCGAAATTTCTCAAGCAGCTGCTAACGAATTTCCTTTGATCTCTCCAACGATCTCCCTCGGCGCAAACGAGCCCTGCGCAAACAAACATCGAAAGAAAACGAAGAATCAGATTGGCCAAGTGCGCTAATACGGAGAGTTTGTTAAGTGGAGCAACGGTGTACGATATGCACAGCGCGTCGGTAGGCATATTATATTCGAATCTTTGGTTCTTTCGAATATTTCCTCGAATGCTTGCTCGCATATCAAAGAAGATTCTAGTAGAAACTGTTCTACCGCAAACTGTCTAGGTGCGATATCGCACGCTGCGTAGGTATGCACGTTTCTAAAAGCTGACTGAACAAAATTGCCTACGCGGGAAAAGATGAGTACGAGGAAAAGGAACGCGATACGCTTCGCACAAGTGGAAGAATAAATGTGGCCGCTACTCTTACCGTATCCTTGCATAATTCCGTGCGTAAGATACAATGGTGCCCTGCCGGTACACGCATCCTGCGCGAAAGTCTGCTTTATTAGTCGAGGATCCGAGAGGAGGACAGTATAAACGGAACCCATGCGAACTCCACAGACGGGGCCATATCTCCTGACCAGTTCTGTCAGAGATACGTGAGGTTTCTTCGCGTCGATCCATGGAAGATAGCCAACGATTGGAAGTTGCCAAGGGCCAGGAGGTAGACGACGCACCCTCCTCCTCCGACTTCTATCGAAAAGGTACGCGAGGAAAAGGAGAGATACGAAAAACGTTGCGTAAACAAGATTCATCGCAACCACTTGCGCTTCGCTCGGACAAAACGTTCCGGACGGAAGATGAGATTCACGGTCTGCTTCGGTCTACTCCGACCACGTTCCAACTGAAACCAGCCAAAGACAGTGTGTACTCCCGAATGAAAAAATTTAAGCGGGCCGTCCTACCAACGCGAATCCAGGTGTCGATCCGTTGCGCGTCACATCCACTGAAGCACGGATAAGAGTTCTAACAGCGTGCGCGTATTCAGCAGCACGTGTTCTGCTGTTAGCCCGTTTAGCTGTTTGTTCATGCGCAGAATGTTGCACGGCGCGTGGCGAGACACGTATTTTTCACCTTTTCACCTGTAATCGTAACCGATTCGATCTCCTACCGTGTGTTCTGCAATGTATTCGGAATTCTGTACTCTGTATTCCGTATTTCGTATCGTTGGAAACTTGCGTCTAGTATTTTCTCGTAATTTTTCAGATGGCAAGTAAAAATTCATTGGAAACTTACCGCGTACACTGATATTATCTAACAGACGAAAAACTATCTTCCGATTTGGGTAAGAACCACGGTCTGACTGCCGACCGACTCGAAACTCGGTACGGTTTTGATTCTCCGGCGCCAACGGATGTCGCGAAGAAATCTTTTTTGACTATCAAATCATCGACCGAGTCTGTTTTACATTTATATACGATTCCGATTGCTTAACATTTATATATTCTACGTTCGATGCATGCACACTTGCGATCGTTATTACATTATCTCCGAAACATTTTCTTTGTGGAGTCTCGCGATACTCGAGAGAATACTTCTTAACTTGAATGGAAACGTTGCCGAGCGTCGAAACCTACCAAACTACTACCAGCCTCAGAGATCGCCGTCTCTTGGATACCTGATGCCTACCCGTCATTCCTCTGTTGCAGACTCAGGCGTTCCCCGATACCTGCTCTCGAATGCCCTTCGTTCGTTTTCACTTTTCGATGCATCTATGTATGCCTCTCTCACTCTCATCCTCAGCCGCTCATCGTCCCTCCTTTTCTTCTCTCTCGCTTTCTCTCTCCCGCAACCTCTGACCCTCGCACTCCAAAATCAGATTTGTACGTCTCGCATGTGTTATCGACAAACTACGCATAGTATACAGTCTACACATCTGGTTACGTATACCATCGTTAATGTTTCGAGTAGAGGCAATAACAAATGCGAAACAACAAGTGCCCGAAACAAGTGCTGGAAATATACAGCGAGATCTTGTAAGGAATCAAGTAATTTGTTGGTAGAACATTGAAAATCCGAGCGAATAATTTCCCATAAATACGACTCAACGAGTTGACAATGAATGAGTCGGTTGTTCGGTACGCGCGTCGTTCGCGTACTCGTTCAGATATTCAAACTATTTCTCGCACGTACGTGGAAAGTGCGACGAGGGCAATGCACCGAACACCACATATGGAATCCCAGGACGCCGGGATACCACTCGAAGGGTACCAACCCCAATCCTGCCGTGATACGTCTCCTTCCTTTTTCGGGCAAGCAGGGCTGTGTAATGGACATTCGAAACGAGACCAGAATAATATCGTAAATTCTCCTGTTTCTTTTGCGAAATATTTAATCGATTTCTCACCGCCCTCTCCCATCCGATTTCCGAATGTTTCTCCGCGAAACGCAATTCTCGTTGAAACTCGTCTACGCTACCCAACATCCTCTCGTACCGATGAATGAACCAACTTATCGGCTCTCACGGTAAATCCGTCCCTGTGAAATGCCGCGCAAGCTCCCGCGGTAATGAAATTATTTTTCATTCGACCTAAGGACGACTGCTTTGGGTTCGATGAAACGAATTTTTCTCCAAGGACCGCCGCTTCGCAGCACTCGAGACGCCACGCGAGTTATTCACCGGTAACGATAACCTTCTGTCGATCTCCTTTCAAGTATAACGAACTCTGCGGTGCGCCGATCGTCACGGACAAACGGTGCGACTTCTCGCGATCCTTCACCCCTTCACGCTTCGCCGCTGCATTACTACCGTCACTCATAATCTCCTTTCTTCCTCGCCTTACCAATTTACCACGACAAGTTTTTCAATTCAATTACACACTTTACATAGCTTTTTTCTTCCGCTTTATTTTCTCTCGCCGCTACACTCGGCCGTTTTTACAACATTTGAACGAACAAAACGACCTGTTTGAAACATCCACGGATAATATAAATCGGCCGCGGCGTTAGTTTCGATCCGCAAATATTAAATTGTCAGCGGATGTAAGGTCGAACGCGATTCTTTCGCGAAGGAGAAATCATGCTAGATGGCTGGAATGATTTATTTTCCATAGCTTGTGTTCTCTGTAATGTTTACCCCGAGTAAATGGACGGCAACCTACAGGGCAACGATCGGCTCGGGTCGTTGGCTGAATCCAGTTATCAAGGCTGGAATCGTTTTCTTTGGTCGCGAAAGACCGTCGTCGTATATCCTCGACCCGAAACGCGATCAACTCGCCACGTTTAACTTCCCTGCTTTTCTTCTCCTCGGGTTCACGCGACGCGAACGGAAATTTCAGTCTCGATCGTTCATTTTACATTCAACGAATAAATCTCCTCTTTCCCATACACAGCGTACAGAAGCTCTATTATTACGATACATTATAAGGGAACAGCGCAGAGACGACCGCGCGTCATGCGCGTACAGACACGCGCATGTGTGTAAACCTTTTCTAAACATTGAGATCGCCTTATAGACAAACATCGCGCTCGTTGGAAGATATTCTACTCGAGAAGAAATTCAGGATTCGAAAGTAAAATAAATGTATCAGAGTCTAAGGAAGGATCTCGTGTGTCGGTAATCAGGTCGACTTTAACGACGCGATCGGTTTTCTTTCTCCTTCTCAGTCTTTCTTACTTGTTACTCCTCTCTTCCCTCCACCTCACCCTACCCTTTCACACTCTGTCTCTCGACCCCCCTCACGACCCCCCTTCTCCCCCTCTCTCTCGGTTTCGTCTCTCTTCCTGTCTCTTCCTCCAATTCTGTTTCTTTTCTCGTTAGAAACAAACATCCATTAGAATTGACTTGTTCGTCGTCCAATTCGTTGTTTATTTTCATCATAGCCTTCATGTGGCCGTTGCGAGTATCGCTCTTACGAAAATTCGCAGATTCGGCGCTCGAAGCAAACGTGTTTAAGAGGCCGACGACCGCGACTTTCTCCTCTTATGCTAATTTCGTTAATATGCTATTTTCACGACTCTCATACTTTACAGGAATGTTGCTTGACCATTTGGTATGTGCTGCACGAAATGATCCAGACAAGAAATATCCTTGGCGAACAGAAATAATTAAGAAGCTGTTTACGGTGTTCACGGTGTCGCGTGAAATCGTGTTAAACGCGAATAAACACTATTCGAAACGTTGACACTTTATTGTTTCGAAGCGTCTCGAGATCAACTGAGATTCCGACTAACCGACTAACGCGTAAACGAGCTGCCACGGCGAAATAGGTCGCCTATACAAATTCAATCGGCAAAAACTTTCGAAAGAATTTCGAAGGTTCGGATCGTTTTAATTTCAACTTTGGAATCTGAAACGATCGATCGGTTGGTTTCTCCATTCGACGGGAACAAGTATTATACCGAGTGACATCGCTCGTAATACACTGCGAGGACAGAGTTCATTGCCCCGTTAAAGAAGGCGGGTGTAGTGGCCCCGACTGGCATTTCTGGGTTTATTGCCTCTCCTCAATCGCGAATAACGCTGTCGTGTTTCTTTCTCTTGCTCCGCAAGATGCGATACCTTTTTCGAATAAAATCGCCGATACGAACACCAGAATACGCTTCTCTCGTCTTCTCTCTCGCATCTTCTCGATTCTCTGTTCGCAACTATTTCACCTCTGCTTGGATTTCCGTTTGCTCGATCATTCCCTTATGGTTCGTGTAACGCTACCGACGTTCCACGAAATTCAATACACACTTTATTCTCTTTGCTTCCATTTCAGTGCCGACATTTTAAAAGAATATTTCAACGCAATCAAATTTCATCAAATTTACCGTAAAACCACTCGATTAGTCCATTTAAAGTTGAACGTTGAAACTGAACTGAAACTACAATACTAACGACCAACCGATAATTATCGATTACGGAAAGGGAGTTGGAGAACGAAAATGGCAAAGACGTCGACGACGTCGACGACGAGGAGGACAGTGACGACAGTGGTAATGTAGATGACGACGGCGGTAGTGATGTCGACAGTACCGTATATATTTACATGTGTATATGTGTACATGTATATACATATGTACATATGTACATACAATATCGAAGAGGTGCGGCGCGGTGCGAAGTAGTGTGGTACAGCGACATCCGCAACCGTGGTTATGCGGCACAAATTTTGGTGGGGATGGAGGACACTTTCACTCTCACAGGTGTATGACCGAGTCAGCAGCTTGGAAATACTCGTTACCTGAACGAACGACAGCTATAGGAAGACAGACGGAGAGCACGAGAGAAGGATGCAGCTGATAGAAGAGAACTGTACAAGAGAACACGAGGAAAACATTCGAATTTGTAAAATCTCAGCAATTCTCACAGCGATCGATCTCGTCAATTTCTGGGAGAATACAAGTTTCAATGGAACAAAGGTATTTTGCGGTTACTGAGAAGACACATGGAACGAAACAAACTGAAGACACGAGGAAACGACAACGAAAGGTACATTCGGTAGAATTGTATCGATCGTTCGGAAAACGGAAGGAATCGTCGTACATGGTCTGCCAGATAACGGCCCAGTAGTCACATAGTTGCACGTACCTGAATCAGTACGCATTGCTTTTCTTCCGACCGATTGATTTTTTCATCATCCCGAAGCCTGTCGTTTGCCTTCGTCGAATCGCTACAGTCAACAATTACAATTGACAAATTACTAATTATTTCGTGTTTTACCAAGGTATCGCGTCTTCGTGGAATTCGAGGTTTCTCCGGAACGATGTTCCAGCACAATATTACCGTAAGCATGATGCATGATTATAAAGTAATAGAAAGTAATGAAGGGAGGTAAGAAAGCGATGAGAAGAAATGCTCGTCGTACGATATGTGTGTGTGTGTGTGTGTGTGTGTGTGTGTGTGTGTGTGTGTGTGTGTGTGTGTGTGTGTGTGTGTGTGTGTGTGTGTGTGTGTGTGTGTGTGTGTGTGTGTGTGTGTGTGTGTGTGTGTGTGTGTGTGTGTGTGTGTGTGTGTGTGTGTGTGTGTGTGTGTAAAGATGGAGACAGCATTGAAATCAGAGAAAGAGACAAGAGGGTCTGGAGGAAGCTGTTCGGAGGTCACTGAACCGCGAAAGAGCATCGGTTTTTGGTCAATGTACGCACTACCGAAATACATTCTCGTCTCAAGGCTCGAGACGGTCCCGATATTTCCAACTGGTCCCAGTGGGTCAGTGGTTCATGAGGAATCAGAGGACTCGGAGGGAACATGGTGTACTTGAAAAGCATGCCCAATATTTTGCAAAAATATGAAAGCTTTCATTCGAACGTGACAACATTTCTTCGCTATTCTTCGTCGATTGTCTGTACAACTATTCCTTGCAACTTCTGTTTACTAAAATAAACGATATTCTCCAGCAAAAGACAATATTACTATCGTTTTTACGCAAATGACAGAACAATTCGTCGAATAGATATTAAAAAGAAAGGAACAAGTGGGAACCACAGACTCATCGTGCTCGTGTCCGAACTCGAACTAAGGACAGGGACTCGGACTTGGACTCCAGTTCGATACGACTCGACTCGGAACGAATCCTGAACACGAAAAAAGAGGAGGAATACGCTCGAGTTACTTTGTCTTGGTAGATGTACAATACTTGTCAAATTATAAGTAGACGTATTTCTAACAAATGTGAAATAACCATTCTTCCTGGTTGCGGTTCCAAGAGGTTCTGTTAGAATTTAGGCTACGTGGAGCTACCCGAATCTGGAACAGGTTGGTCGTTGACCCTGCTTTCAATGCTGTTTCGAATAAGACTTTTCAAGCAGAAGTTCTTTTTCGATTTATTCTTCGACAATTGTCAGTGTCGAATAACAACCGGATAGAAATCGAGCAAGTCGTTAGAGACAACGCGCAACCATCGCAAAACCAAATGAAATAACAATTCGTTCCGACTAGAATTCTCTATCGCAAATCAGTTCATTCTATTTCGATCGTTACTAATTATTTTCAATAATAATTTCACCTGCACAGTGAAACTATTTTCTAGAGATCAATCATCGTGCAGACGAACAATTGTCATTAACTTGGCAACGGTTGCACCGGGTATTCAACTTTGTGTAGCTGTAAAGCGGCGTAACGCTGACGGAAAGATAGAAAATGCACAGGAACCATAATCGAACACAGATTGTAAGAGCTACAAGAAAATGCGAAAGGTTCGAAACGACTCGGAGACGAGAGTGTGCCCGTGTACTGAATTATATGACCGACCAACGAATCATTTTGACCTACATATTCGATGCCAACACCGCGACACACCATGATCTTTATTGCCTCCAGGGTCCGAAATCGAAGATTTGTAGATACGAACGCCTCCTCGTCTTCCCTATGGCTCTATTCAATTAGAAGAAGCTGCGTACGGTCTACGTACCGAAGCACATTCTTCTTTCCTCCTTCCGAATTCCGCAACTTTCTACGAAATCCAGATTCCGATAGAACCGACTCGTATATTTTCGATTCTGAGTGGGATGATTTATCCGAAAAGAAAAGAACACTCTAAAAAGCTTTCGCGTTCTGCCACGATCACAAGCGAACCTCTAGTTCCATTCGAATAAACGTTTTATCGAGCAGTTGCAACTTACTTTGATAATACGAGTTTAACGAGTGGATGCCAACTACGAATAGATAAACTACAACTACGGATAAAAAGCCAAGTCGGTATTCACATCGCGATCCTTTTATCATGATTATTCTGTGGATTTGCATCGACGTGTCGACGCGGCTAGGAAACATAATTAACGAGAGTTTAATGAGATTAATGAGATTAACGAGATTAATGGAAAATTGACCAGCGGAAAACTCGTGTATCTGAAATATCCGAACAGATCGAATGCTAATCAACTGTTTTACGTGGAAATTGTGTTTACAGGATCGACGGAAACGGCGGTGCTCGCGATTCAGTTATCAGTAAGAAACAAGTTCTGTCGAGTGATGTTCGATAACGGGATACGCGAAATGAATGTTAAATGTTTCAAGCATGAGTATTTCCGTGAATATATAACGATTCGGTGAATATTTCACGTTTAAACGTTCGTCTTGTTCAAAGGTTCAATCAACTTGTAGCCGTAAAACGAACAAACGGCGATCTAGTTTCTCTTGTAAGCAGTTGACTTTTGCGTGAACAATGCAGCTTACAGTTGCCAGTGAAAACGACGGGTTATCGTGGCTGAGAATCTTGCCACTGGTCGCATTGCTGATACAAGTTAATAGCGGAAATTCGGAAACGATCGATCAACTGGACAAAGACGATTTGAACGAATCCGTACTGGCGTCCGTACCGGTTGTTCCACCGATACCGAAGCATCGAGGCACCTTTGCTGAAACCCACGCGCACCAAACTATCGGTAAGTATCGTGATACCGCGGGAAAACTCTGAAAATCTAATACTTGTTATTCTCGTCCGTTCGACTAACAGCAAATCGTATAGAGTCTTGGTCAAAAGACGATAGACAGAATATTTGGGAACTGAGCGGTCTGTTCGAAGGAGACATAATGCTTCTTCCGGGTGAAAAAGTCGAATCGAAGAATGGTTTAGCGAAACCTACATCTCGTTGGCCTGCTGGTATCGTGCCGTACTACATCAAGGAGGAATTCGGTAAAAGACTTTTCGAAAATGCTCAAATACTTTCGGAACAGTGAAATCGTAGAATCTTTATTTCATCCATCTGTACACACGTTCGTAGATGAAGAAGAGATCGAGTTGATCAAGGGTGCTATGGAGGAGTACCATGAGAATACGTGTTTACGCTTCCGACCGTACGAGAAAACGGATGTCGACTATATCACTATACAGGGGGAAATGTCCGGCTGTTGGTCACTGGTTGGTCGACACGATCGCGGGCAAATGGTAAATTTACAAAGACCAGGATGCGTGCAACACGGTGTTATTGTTCACGAGCTGATGCACGCACTGGGCTTTTACCATCAACAAAGCGCATCGGATCGTGACCAATGGGTCACGATAAATTGGACGAACGTAAAACCAGGTGAATTAATTATCCGCTAATTCATCTATTCATTCATTCATCCGTATACCCGTTTTCCCGTTCTACGCAGGCAAAGAACATAATTTTAACAAATACGACAATCAAACCGTTACCGACTATGGAATCAGTTACGACTACACAAGCGTGATGCACTACAGTTCTCATGCGTTTTCGAAAAACGGGGAACCGACCATTACACCAAAAGTAAGTATCTATCCCGCGATACGTTTGATTCTTTTCGGTTTCTTAATATCAATCTATTACACAGAAGAAGGGAGTGAAGCTTGGTCAACGAAAAGGACTCAGTGGGAAGGATATATTAAAGTTACAAGCAATGTATAAAGAAGAATGTCGCAACCTATCATCCGAAAACATTCCAAAACTAACGGCCGCTTACTTTCAATCTTGAGGCTATGGGATCGATTCGATTTTCAATAAAACGTGCTTCCAAACTAACGACATATTATCACACACCATACCAAACTAATGAAATAATAATCAAGACAACGAAAGTTTCACAGTGAAAGGTTCTCTTCGAGTCATATACAAAATATAAAAAATTCGTATCTGTCTGAAAAAAGAGACAAAGATTATAGCTTCTGTTTGCAACGCATCATCCCTTGTGTTTTGTCCATCTTTAGTCGATTTCAGTCGTAGAAAATCCCTTAGTCTCCTCACCAGTCTAAAAATCCACAGTTCCTCGAGCATATTTCCGAATATGTATTCTTTTCTAACAACATTTCGGATCCGTACTTTCTACTTACCTCGGGTAATTCCGGTCTAATGTCGTTTAACGATCTTGCGCTTAAAATCCCTACGCTCAATACATTAGACCACACGCTTTCCAAAGTCGTACGAAAACAGCCACCTAGCAGCCTAATTAAGCAACAACATCTTGCAGCGGTCACATCGTCCGCTGCTGCTACAAGGCGGCAAAGCATCACCGCCGCATCCTCTACGATTATGCGAATTAACGTGAAACTCATGCAGTTCGATAATAAATCTTTCCATTCGATTCAACAAATAAATAATGATTACCCATCGAAATACATGCCTGGCTTATTCCAAACTAAAACAACTGTTTTCACTAGATTTGCATTTTCAGGCTGAGATCGCAATATTTCGTTGAAAATCGCAACAAGGTTCCCGAGAATCCGTTCCTCTCTCAATTTCAGCAATTCTTTCAGAAATTCGATCCCGTTCACAGTATAAATTGCGTCGCAAAACTGAGTAAGAAATCTCTTTTGGTTGTGAATTAGTCTGCAAAGTACAAGTATCGTATACTCCAAAGTTTCAAGGCGGTTCGTGTTCCATTTTGTCGCGAAATTACTCTCCAAGTTTTCTGATTTCGATTTCTTGTTTATATTCCGGGATCCCTTAGACATGAACAGTTTCAGTGCAAAGACGAGGTTCGGTACAACCCAAACGTCTAAATATACTTGCTCGATCTTATCAAGACAGTCCTTCGGCTGATCGTTTGAAACAACAAACGGTAAGGACAAAAGACAAGCTACGTATTTAACGACTCGAAAGCTAGCTCGTGGATTTCTCAACGGTGATACGAATACTGAGACACAGTTTTGTTGAAGTAACGAGTCCATTTCACCGTCCATGATTTCCTCCATGGACTTCTGCAAGAACGCGATCCATTCTTCGTTTTCTATATTACTTTCGACTATTACAGGGTTCCAGTCGGATAAACTGTTGTTTCTTGGTACAGAATCATCTTTCGTTAAATCGTTCTTCGGAACAAGAGACGCGTTACCCGTATCTCTGTCGACTTTTGTAACCCCGTCTTTCACGAAAGGATGTAAGTAAAGGGCCGGCCAGGTTAACCTTCGAGAAGGATCTTTCTGTAGCAATCTCTGTTCGCAAATACATTATCGATGAGTCAATAATGATCGAATAAGACAATTTCAGTTTCTAACGTGCTAATTTACATTTATTACTACCTGTAAGAAACTTTTGCAGATATCGGAAAGGAAATCCGGCCATTTTATTTGTACATCTCTTATTAATCTGATTAAATGTAAAATAGAATTTGTATTAAAAGGTGGAGCACCTGTGACTATTTCAAAGACTATACAGCCGAGGGACCTGAAAGTACATCGATTCGTATCTATGGAACATCAGATTTGATTATCTAAGAAACAAATTCACCATAAATCCACGTTATGATCGTAAGGCTGTTCTTCTATAAGTTCTGGAGCCATATACAATGGTGTACCCTTTATAGAAGTTAAGACCCGTGTTCCTGTTTTCATACTACGAGCAAATCCAAAATCGCATAGCATTGCCTGGCCATTTGGTTTAATAAGTACATTTTGTGGCTTAATGTCCCTGACGATCAGAGATAACCATTTATAGATACTGAAAACTTTTGAGAAATTCTAATATAACTAACCTATGTAATATTCCCTTTGAGTGTAAATAATATAATGCAGACACTAAATCGCAAGTTATCGCCTGTGTTTTTTCAACGGACAGACGTCCATTTTTACTAGTTTTTAATACCTTATGCAAATCTTTAGGTACATATTCTGTCTCTACCCATATCTGAAGAAGAACTTATTTTTACTTTACTTACTATTATGCATCTAAACGCATAATATATTTATTCTAAACTCGTATGTCTACCTCATTTTTACTTTCATAACATCCAAATATTGGTACTATGTTGGGATGTTGTAGCTCACGTTGAATTTCCCATTCGTGACGAAGACTTTTTAATTCGTCATCCGTTCTACCATGCTATATAAACGTTTGTGCATGATACGATCATTAAAATAAAGGCGTATATCGGAAAATACATATAAAAAATTATTGTAACCAGACAACAAAAACTAGAAAAACCAAAACTGTCGATCAACAGACGTTTGTTTACCTTTTGAACCGCTTTAATGGCGACTGTTTCACCGTCAAAGTATCGTTTCGCTTTAAATACTTGTCCGAAAGAACCTTCACCCACCAGTTCATACGTTGTATATGCTCCGAGTGCCATTCTATTTCTGTACAATAGAGATAATAGCTCATTCAGCAAAAAAACATGCGTAAACCTGTTGTAAACAAAATCACACAACTTCGATACAAAAACATAATAGTACTACCTATATACTCAGATTACTGCTCTCATGAGCTGCTCATTCCACGTTAGACTCTCAAACTTCAAATAAACGAGATATTATGTTTTCTTTGTCTGTGATACTGCACATTATAATTATAATTCAAATGTTTTACAGCGAGATAAAACACAGTTTCAACCAGCTCCCTGAGTAGAGGTAGGTAGTGGGGGAACGCGCAGAGTACGGCTCGTATTGGTCAGCTTTCATTTTGTCTCATCTCATTTTCGATACTAATTTGTTATTCGTCAAAATATAGTTACACACAACCAATCAAAACCATAAACAAAATCCCTAGCGAGAGACCCCTCTTGCCCCTGTGCCGTCTCGCTGTTGTCTTTGAAACAACGGACGACATTTACTTTTACTTTAAACAACTGTATTACTTATTGGGTATTTAGTAATTGTAGCTAAGTAAGCGTATATTTTCTGCTAGTAATGCATTGGAAAAACAGTTAATACGAAGAAAGTACAATGTTATGTTACACCGGTTTTTTTATTGTCCCACTTTTATCTTTCATAATCCTTTAGCCCCCCCACCACACTCACTCTCTCTCTCTCTCTCTCTCTCTCTCTCTCTCTCTCTCTCTCTCTTTTTTGCTTTCTTTATACATAGTATATAGAATTGCGAGCTATTGAAACACAACGTTTAGAGTTTAGAGTAACAAATATCATCTGTATATTCAAACATTTGAAATTTGAAAGTTAATAGTGTATAAATGTAATCCTATATTTAGAATTAAGGGAAACTAAGTATCATATTTCAACTGCATTCATTTAGGAATTTCAATAAATTTCGAGTACTTGAATTGACTCGCGTAGCTGCGTGACACGAGTTTTGGGATTTTGGAGATCAAACGATCAAAAGGGATAGTGACAACTCATTTTACGTTCGTTAATCGTTACCTGTAATTGCGTGTACAAATGCATACAACGTTTAACATTTTAAATTAATTCTGCGTAGCTAATCGCCCGTGTGTTCAAGAATTTGAAAGAAAGTTAAACATTCATTTGACAAATTATCTTTACAGCAATAGGGAAGTGAAAGAGGTTATCTGTTTGATCAGATTTCTGTCTCTTGAAACGTAAATATTGTCGCAATGGCTGGTGCAGTGCTATTTGAAAGAGCACAGGCAGTTTCAATGACAAATCGCAGTGAAGGTATTTCTCTTTTAAACGAGATCATCTCCGATCCTAGCATTGGTATCGCTGACGATGATGAAGACAATATTCGAGTAAAAGAACAAGGCATTTTACATCTTGGTGAACTTTACAAGAAAGAAGGCAAAGCAAAGGAATTGGCCGAATTGATTAAAGCTACTAGACCATTTCTTAGTTTAATTAGCAAAGCCAAAGCCGCTAAGCTTGTACGTTCATTAGTAGATTTTTTCTTGGACCTAGAAGCTGGTATTGGAATTGAGGTACCGATATATAGATATTTAACATTAAATTGTATTACAAGTGTCAAATTAACCGGTAACTCGGAACCACTATATTGGTCTATTATAGTGGCTGTGAGTGGCCTACACGTTTTGCTTATGATTTGTTACACAACTTTTCATAATGTATCATTTCCATAGGTTCAATTGTGTAAGGAATGTATAGAATGGGCAAAGGAAGAGCGTCGAACATTTTTAAGACAGTCATTGGAGGCACGTTTGATAGCACTGTACTTTGATACTGGTATGTACAGCGAGGCGTTGCAGTTAGGATCAGCTTTACTCAAGGAACTTAAGAAACTCGACGATAAACAACTATTAGTTGAAGTTCAATTATTAGAAAGTAAAACGTACCATGCTCTAAGTAATTTAGCAAAAGCAAGAGCAGCACTTACCAGTGCTAGGACAACAGCTAATGCAATTTACTGTCCACCCAAAATGCAGGCTGCTCTAGATTTACAATCTGGAATTTTACATGCTGCTGACGAGCGAGACTTCAAAACTGCATATTCTTATTTTTATGAGGCATTTGAAGGGTAAATGATCTTGTTTAACGTGATTTTTCATCATAGAATTTTTCTTGCTTGTGCAGTTTGTCAGTGTATCTATTCTTTGTAGGTACGATAGTGTTGAGAGCCCCAAAGCTTTAACAGCACTGAAATATATGTTATTGTCAAAGATTATGTTACGCACACCCGAGGATGTTCAATCGATTATGTCCGGAAAGTTAGCAGTTAAATATGCAGGCCGGGATTTAGACGCAATGAGAGCAGTTGCAGAAGCAAGTCATCGACGATCGTTAGCAGACTTTCAGACTGCTGTAAAAAAGTATCGCGATGAGTTAGAAGATGATGTGATTGTACGTGCTCATCTTGGTTCTCTGTACGATGCCATGCTTGAACAAAACTTGTGTCGTTTGGTTGAACCTTATTCTCGTGTACAGGTAGATGGGCATCCTATATTAATTCAGATGAACTCCATATAAATAAATTTACTTCAGTTATTAAACTTCCATTAATTTCGTATTTTGTTAAAAAAAATAGGTCAGTCACATCGCTACCTGCATATCATTACCTCTCGCCCAAGTGGAAAAGAAACTCTCTCAAATGATATTGGATAAAAAATTGAGAGGCGTTCTTGATCAAGGCGAAGGTGTTCTAATTGTTTTCGAGGATACTCCGCGTGATAAAACTTACGAACTCGCATTGGATACGATACACAGTATGGGAAAAGTCGTAGACACACTTTATCAAAAAGCGAAAAAACTCACTTAGCCATGTTTAATATATACATTCTTTTAACAGCCCAGATTATTATAATTATTATTACCATCAGCTATCGTTTCGTGTTTTTAACAAATTATTTAAATCGTATATTTCAATATTCATTATATATTACTTAAAATGACGCGTTTCTGCTTTTAAATATGTTTATTTCCTTTATGCTATATGAACTGGAATACCATTTACTTTAAACTCTTAGGCAGTTCAATTGAAAATACTTTTTTTCGTTTACACATACATTATAACATGTATAGCAGATGCCAGTATGTGCATTCATTCTTTTTGCTGTACATGTATGTCTGTATAACTGTAAAATGTCACATGCATTAGTACTTCTTTCAAAGAGCTTTTTTTCTTCCGGAAAAAAAATTGAAAAAATAACACAGTGTTGTGCAAATTATAAAATATAGTACTACTATATAAAATGATATGCTATTCATTTATATATCCCACTCGAGTTATTAAAAAATAAGGTGAACGTGCGCAAATTTTTATCACTATTAATTAAATAACCATTACATTTTGAATTACACATCACCTTTACAAGAGAACCGATCAAGTAGGTGTAATTATTATTTCCTCTTTACAACATTAAATATTGTTGATATGTATCAGTCATATAAATACATATAATCTGTTTTGCCACCTACTTTTATACTAGTTTCTAGATATCTTAATTATTCAAACATCATATTCAAAGATATTTCGTACGTTATTTTACGAATTATGTACATTATTTAAAGTCAAAGAAATGGATACACAAAACTGCATATGATGTTTGTTTGTGTAATTATTATTTTACGTTAAAAAACTGTCCAAAAAGATATTATGTATCTATACTTAAAAATATGATTTATAGTATTCAATGAAAAATAAAACAATCATAATATTATTATAATCGTGTTAATTTTACAGATTCTGATTTGATAGCGTAGTAGGAGCATTCATCACTACTTCCTGTTTGAAGTTGTACGTTACAACAAAGAGGCAGGGTGGTTATATTTTATAAAGTTATTTTGTGTAGAATATATAATGGCAAATACTACGGCACAGAAGGTAAAATATTTTATGTAACGATTTTACTATTCAACACTGAAATCTGTTAAACTGGATAGTTTGCATCATTCGTCAAACAAACTACAAACAAGAATGTTTAGGTTAACACAGGCCGGCATCAATATGTCTAAGAAAATGTTTGCTTTTATTTTTTTTTAACAATATTTAAGAATATTTTCGAAAAACAATCCGTTTCTAATATTAACGGGTATTTCTTATTCAAATAGTTCACTTTGCAAATTATTGAACTCATTTTATAATCATAACTAATACTCACGCAAAACTATACATATAAACGATAGAGACTTGCATTGTTGGTACAGTTTCCTTTTTTAACTATTAAGTACATAGAGTGTACCTGATATTTTATGTTTATCTATTTGTATATGTTTGTCTTACATGTTGCGCTAAACAAGAAACTTTAGAAACAAAATATGTAAATTTGTCATTTAGAATTTGCCATTCAACAATATATAGTTTTATGTATTATATTTGTAAGTCTAACATATACAGATATTATTAAGAATTATATTAAAATACTATATCTTGATTCGATATAATCATTCTATTTAATGTATTTATCCTTCAAGTTTGTCTTACAGGTTCAAGAATACAAAGATTCTCTTAAAACAAAGGTGATTATTTAAAATGTTATTAAATTACAAAGTACTTTTGCTTTAATTGTTCCAAGATATATTATGTGTCAATATACATATATTATATATATATATATATATATATATATATATATTATTATTATTATTATATATATATATACATATATTATTAACATTAATTATTACATATAAATATATATGTATATATATATATATGTTTATGTATATACGTATATATTGTTAAGGCCGAACAACTGCTATTGAAAGGATTTCCTGAGAAGATTGTCAAGTTAAATGAATTATTGGAGACACCTGGATTTTGTAACAGAAAACTGTCGGATGTTCATCAAGATTTAAATGTGCCTATTCCAGATCCAATAATTCTTAATCATTCCGAATATGTACCTTCCGCTAAGAAACCTAAAGCAGACAATAGCATAGACAATACCAGTGGAACTAAAGTAATGGCATTACCAAATGGACCTGTACCATGTAACAAACCTCTGTGCGATCTCATTTGCATAGTTAAACCTCATATTCGACAATTGCTGGAAGATTCTAATTTGGTAAATATACCAAAGAATTAACATTAATTGTTGAAGGCATTTTATCTGTATCACATACCAGTCCAAGTACACGCATACATAAATTTTCAGTTGAAAATGTGGGTTTCCTATTTAATTCCAAAAATAGAAGATGGAAATAATTTTGGAGTATCAATTCAGGAAGATACACTTGCGGAAATACAGTCCGTTGAAAGCGAAGCTGCTGGATTTTTTGATCAAATATCTAGGTAATATTCATGATTATACCTTTAGGAATTGAATTCTTTTAACGCTTTGCTGTTCATATGGTGAAATCATGCTTCCCTTTAATCTTGTAAAAGGAGATCACAAAGTGTTAATGATAAATTGAGTAATGAAACAACAAATTTTATATTTGGCAGGTATTTCATCTCTAGAGGAAAGGTTATCAGTAAGGTTGCCAAGTATCCACACATTAGCGACTATAGAAGAGCAGTCCAGGAGTTAGATGAAAAACAGTATGTGAGTTTGTGGCTGGTTATATGTGAAGTCCGTAATCGTTATTGTTCTCTACATGACTTGGTAATCAAGAATCTGGAGAAAATTAAAAAACCTCGTTCTTCTAATACACAATCCTTGTATTAAACTATACATTATACATATTATTTATACCTGATGTTGTACAGGACGATAACGAAAAAAAAAAAGAAATCAAGGAAAACATTCATGACATGAGAAAACATTATTCACGACCTTTTCACTGGATTGTAGAAATTACTTTATTTTTCTGGTTCTATTTTCTGGGTGTTAGCTCATTTATTCGATCGATACACAAAGTGGCATTTCATGTAAAGATCAATATTTTATTAATTCATCCATGAAAGTGAAATTAAACATTTTCCTCTGTAACAAGAATGTGAATCAACTCTCCATTGACTTAGAACCATTTTAATCCTATCCTTTGTATCATTTCCTTATATCGATTCGTAGTGAGGATTTCAAACAGAATTTAATAAATACAAATGTTATTCAATTTTTGTTGAAAAAAATTTTTCTGCTATCAATTGTTAAGGCAGGGATACACATGCTAATAAAAAAGCATATTAATGGTGACTAGTTTGTATGCTACTGAATAGCATGCTACGTCAAACGTGTACATTTGCTGGAGAAGTAACATATTTTTACTGGCATGCAGCTTAATCGTACACGAGTAACGCATTCACTTTCCCGATATAATTGTATAAATTTTATTGTTTTACAATCTCTCCTCATCGAAACGTTATAAAACTTGGGAATTAAATAATTTTCCTTAGCAAGCAAATCACGTTAACACGTACATATGTAAGAACGTATTTACTATTTGTATGCTGCCGGGAAGCGAACGTATTCAGATTTTCTTTGTTTTATACCGTATTACCAACAGTAATATTTCTCAGTTTTTTTTTTAACAACGAGCACTCTTTTGTTAATTCTTCAAGGTTTATTCTCTTAAAGTGTTATGAAACTTATGTGATCATCTTAGATGTTAAAGTAATAAAATAACTTCTTAGATGCAGGTAAATTGTACATAGGTTGTGCATACAAATTTATATATTTCTTGATCAATTCTATAAAATATAATAAAAAGTACATAATGAAAACCCAACATTGATGGGTGAATAAAATTCATTTGATTCCATAGATGATTCATAATAAACGAATATGAAAATAATAGATTTATAATTGTTCGAATGGCTATTTTATCATTAGCACTAGACTATGTTTCTTCGAAAAGGCCTGGATTCAGGAAACAATGTTTATTAAATCCTACTGATGTTACTATCGAAGTTTGACATTCGTCGTTTATTGTTCTTTGTATTTTTAATCGTTCGTCCACCTGTAGAATATGAATTAGTAGTGAGCGATTTAACTATCGTATAAAGTGACGATCATATAATTCTGCGAAATTGTTTACCATGTTAAATAAGTCCTGAACATGAGTTTTATGCGCATAATTCATAAATACTTCGCATAAAATTTGGAGGAACCAACTTCCAGTTATTTTATCTCGGAAAGCTACATGTTCTGGAAGAGTAGCCTGGGCCACTAATATATCCGCATAATTTCTTATTGTCTCGTTACAATTCATCTTAGAATTGATCATTTCATCCGTCGAATGAAAATTAGATATATCGGTTGTGTGTCGTGGTTCTCTTATCGATTTCTGTACTTTTTTCCCTCTGAAATATAATATCTTGTAGAACACGAATTACAGGAACTTGTAAAAATACTATGGACATAATGTTCCCAGCAATATTAATCATTTGAGTACTATATCAAGCGATTGTGCCAACCACTGCCCTAATATTGAAAAGTATGTAGCAGTATGTTGCTTTAATGGATCCTATTGGCAAGATGTTTAAACCGTGTGTCGATCGTTATGGAAAATGCAGAGACTCGAACGGTTAATGAGCTAATTAAAAGTTTATATAACCATACAGATGTTTTTCAACCTCTTTTCGAAGGATTAACATCGAAGAAAAGCCTATACTTACCTACATAATTGAAAAATGAAGATCTTTGGCTTTCCAGCAAGATGGGGACAAACTTCTGCAATAAAGTAATCCAGAATATCTTTGCACAAAACGTTTTTGTCATTTTGTAGTTCACTCTCATAATTATTATCCACACACTCTATTTCAGTAATCTCGTACTGCGAATTTATGTTACCATGACTACTAACGACGACAAAACATGAATCGACTTTTCGTAAATCTTTGCGTTGAGAGAATTCCCTCATGTTCTCCATAAATTGCTTGAAGAAAATATATCGTTACAGTTAATACTTTTGAATGTTTTCAAAATATGAAAAAAATTGTAAACTATGAAATTATTCACCTTTTTAGTTAAATCGGTGTAAGGAATGACCTGAAATCCCATCTGTTCAAAAAGGTGCTTGACATTCTTTTCGTCAAGAGCTGCCGAATATCTAGGATCTTGAGTGGAATACTTGTAATGAATGTTTGTAACTATTAAAACCAATCCACGAGGTTTACTCCGCATTGGGTATCTTTGAACATTTTCATACACAGGTCCATCTAAAAATTTTGTAGCCTTCCGTACTTTAATTTGTAGAGGTACTTCTGACAACTGCATATGGTAGAAAAAATTGTCTTGTATCCTTTTTAGAGGAAAGCGTGCAATATTTGTTAATATCTTGTAACAAAAAAGTAATTTGTAGTTGCCAATATTTTAAATATTACCCTTCTTTGGTTGACTTAAAAGTTCTCTCTTGAATAGTCTCATTATTTATATCATTATCCTTACTAATAGTTGTTGTATTCAATTCATTCTCTAAAAATGTAACTTTTTTTCCCTCCAAAATGTCAGCTAAACTTTCATGTCCACTTTGTCTTAAACTTTTGACGAAACGATTGAACGCGTACGGTCCTCGTGTTTTAATAGTCAAATATATGTCCTGTGTAGTCGAATTGTCTGCGAGTGTCTCCTAAGAAGAGAAAAAAGTAAAGTTACATATTGTTATTAAATGGTACAGCGACACATCCTTACCTTCCAACGTGGTACGTTTACATCGTCTCTATTAAAAATTTTATTTTCCAATAACTTTGGCCATAACGTGTTTATATTTATTCTAGGTACTAGAATTTCACAGTACATATCTATCACATCTCGATGTTTTTGATTCATGTTGAATATCAGTAAGAAACTGTTGTGCCTTGAAATGTGACAATTGTTCGTATCATTTAACCGTAACACATGGAATTCCGCGATTTAAGCGTGTCTTTTAATTCACGGGATTAAACTATACTTGCATATAGAAAGATCGAAATATGTACTTGTATTATGAATAGTTTTCGATGGGAAGTATGAGCGAATCGATTGTAAAGTTCCATACAAGAAGATGCAATTGTACGGTCAGTAACGATTGTCGTCAGTGTTTCTCGACATTGAAACAAAATGAGTCATTGTATGTTCAACATACGCAGTATGGTTACCATATCGGATGTATGCGTGCATGGATTTGTCGACGTACATGATTATCTCCTACCTCATGTCGACTATTTAGGTGTGAATAAATCTCTAAAAATCATCTAAGACGAATGATTGCTGAGATTGGGGTAGTTTTTTGAGATAGCATCACGGGCAAGGCATGAGAATAGACTGAACCCGTTACAGATTTTCGCGGAGCGATTCGACTGCTTTACCGACCTAGAAGTCCAGGACGGATTACAGCGTCCTCTTTTCTCGAACGGCGGTCAGTCATGGAACTTGATGACCCACTGAACTGCTGTATCGGAAGATGATGACAATTCTGCTGATTCCACGTACGTATCTAAACGATTGTGTTTCGTTGATGGCCTAATGTTGCCTAACGATCGAAATTTACCTCGAACGCTTGGTTGTCAGCGTATTCTCGAAGAATGCGAAAAATTTCTACTCTACAATGTTGTCTATCCAAGCGTTATTACATAAACGAATGATCTGTTTGAAATTGAAAGGTGTCGCCTGCTTTGTATCTTTGCTGTCGAAACAACGTTAAAATTACGCATCGATTCGCGTATAGAATTCATAAGAACCGCAGACTCGATGGTTAGTGCCCTCAAGTAGCGATCAAGGATTGTCGTCTAGACAACCGTATAAGTAGAGATGCCATTTTATCCTTGAGAGCCTCTTGCTCTCCTCATCTGTGTATGTTTCTCTCTGTTATTGCTCGGCGCTTTGTCACTCGTTAATTGTTGCTTCGAATCGCATCTCTGTTCGGAAGAGTGAAAGAAACGAGTAAAACGAGAAATCGAACGCGATCGGGTGTGCACGATCGGAGATGTAAGACCGTGGACATGTACATTGCGGTAAGGAGAAGCGAGCGGCGAAGAGAAATGTGGACATAACGTGGCGGACGTCGCCTAAAAGCTCGCCCAATAGGTCGCATCGTTGTGCTCTCACAACGTCGTCCTTGGAGTTGATTGTCGTAGATCTTATTATCCCCACTTGCTTCAAGGAGGAGTCGACTCACAGCCAGCCAGTACGTATGAACGTGTATACACATACATACACTCCATTCGTGTTCATTCGTGCACGTGTTTGTACGCGCGTGTGTATACCTAGAGGTTAGCCCGACGAAGGGTGAAGTCCCCCTTGTAGCCTCGAGCCAACCTTGTTAGCGCTAATGATGGAATTCGCTGTGAGATGCATAGCGGACCAAGACAAGACTCTCTGCCTTCGAGTTTCCGTTCTTCGATTCCGCAATTGTTCCAACGACAATTATTCCCTGATTATTTTCTCCCGTTTTGATCGAGATCGACCGATGTTCTTCGAATGCTCTTCAAAGTCGGAATATCGGGTACAATACGGACGTACGATATCGACGTTCAATTAGACGACTTTCGTTCCTAGATCTAGCTGCGTGACAAAAATACCAACGAACAGTTAGGGGTCGGCAAGCGTATGTAAGCGAGTACTCGGCTAGAACAGCACGCGAAAGAGGGAAGAGAGGATAAGTGAAAACGGGGGAGAGAGTTTCGCACAGCAACCTCAGCCCCCGTTAACCCTGCAAATCTGTTAGACCGGAAAACGAGATAGGAACGCAGGACGGCAGAATGGCAGAATGTCTAGAAACAAACGACGGCCGATAGGAGTGAACGAGCAGTGAATCACCTAAGCACTTGTTTACCAAGAGAATCAAGAATTCAGGGATTGCCGTTCAGAGTCTCGGAATCCTGCCCCATCGGTTTTCCAGCTCCGTCACGACTCTACACCACCGCCGCTACTTTCTCATTCGTGAGTTCACAGAGTGCGAGAGCGATATCTGTCGCGCCAAAAAGCACACGCGTCTTTCGATGGAGAAGGACGAAACATGGGGGTTAGGGGAATCGAAGGTTGAGAGCTGGTACAGTTGCTATGGTGGTGGTGGTGGTGGTGGTGGTTGCGCCGATGGCACCGATGACAGCGGCGACGGCGACGGCGACGGCGACGGCCACCAGTGGTAGACTTTGGAGAAGGAGAGCCGGAAAAGCAGCACTAGAATCGCTAAATGTAATTCGGTTAAAAGGGTTTTAGCAATACAATGCATATAAACATGAGTGCCCCGCCTCGGCGTTCCTCCGCGTTCCTCCGCGTTCCTCCGCACGCTTTACTCTTGTGCCACCCTACTCTAGGCAGACCTGCTAAACGCCTGCGACTGCCATACCTCTCGATTCGGTTCAACCAAGATTCTCATTGTCTACATTCTCTGAAGTGATCGGATTCTATTAAATGAACGGAAAACACATCCCTATCGTGCGTACGTTTTTCCGAATTCTTTTCAAGTGATCTAAAGCGATAAGTATTCGTGGAATATTCGAATATATATTTTATAAACGTATATATACGTATCTATGCCTCGACTAGTACGAACACACCGATGTATTTCGAAATACGCGTCAACAGACTTTTCGTCGAATCCGGATACGTATACATATTCGCGAAATGTAATTTTTCCTCTTCTTCCTTTGCTCTTTTCCATTTCATCGCTGACGACTGGTTTTCCAAATGGGTGGCTTTCACTGGCTGCAGCCAGTAGAAGCAGTCATCCGCGTAACATCGCGGAATTTGTAACGGGGAATTAGCATATCATAAATACTGATGATCCGGTTTGCGTGCGGGTACACGGTACCAAGGAGGGCGGAAGGGAACAGGAGCTTATGATCACGTCTATATCGAATATCGTTGAATTTTCCTCGGCAGTAAAGACCTGTGAAAATCTCTGGACGATTAAAAACAACTGCTCTTACGTCGTGTCGCAACATACATGTATTTACGCACGCGCATGCATCGCGTTTCCAAACTAAACTAAGGGAAGAAATCGAGTGAAATATTTTCTTCGTTATCCATCATTTATTTTAGGAACTTGTTGCGACATAGTACAACGTGTTTTCTCGCATCGCACTCTCTACATTAATCGTACACGAATAATATTTACAATTATGTCATTTATCATAAATAGGTACATGTTTTCGATCGAAGGTAGATCTAGAGTAACTTCGGAATAAAGCTGCGATCGGAAAGATCATCTTTCGTGCGCGCGCTCTTCGCGTTTCTGTAGTTTTTATACACACGGTTGTGACTGGTCGCACCGATACGTCGCATTTTACGTGTACTGGTACACACACGAGTACACCAGTATAGACCATATTCTTGCGGTACAGAGTAGAAACGTATGATACACGTGCTCGTTCTCGATAACAGTCTACTCGGCAATATTTCGGAATGGTTCGTATTCTGCGGAATACGATCGTACAATTATGGGTTACATTGTTTTGTGGATTGTTCCCTATATTTACACACGAGTGTCGCAAGATCAAACCGGAACGGTATACGTGTAGTTACTTATGAATGTCTACACATTCGAACGATTGAAAATTCGATTTGTTGTCGGAGGTTGTCAGTCTAATCGATCATCACGGCCTCTTACATATCTCCGGTTTTCCTATCCTTCGTTTATCGCTTGATCCTCGATGGATCGCGCAAGCTTACGTTCCTCGAAACGTTCCTTCGAGGAACAGATCGAGTGTATTGCTAAGTATCGAACGCGTATCAAACGCATTACAAATACGAGACAGTCGAGTTTCGCATAACAGTTCTCTCGACTTCTGTTTGCTGTTCAGTTCGATTTTTCCGTTTTACTTTGTTCGCCCTTTTATACTACGTAAGGCCGATAAAGCGGTTCTTGAAGTTCAGTCGTGCTCCTTTGTGTTTCCTGCAACGTTCCTTTAGCATCCTCTTGCGAACTCGGCGAGTTTGTGCCAGGATCGCCTGTGGTGTCCCTCTCGGCGTTCCTCGTATTTCCTCCGTCGTCGACTTTGTTATTCGTACGTGCCTCTTGCTGCGCCTTTTTACTTCTTTTCCACTTCATTCGTCGGTTTTGGAACCAAATTTTCACCTAAATTCAAACAACAATGGATTCGAATCATCATTGAGTGACCAAACGTGCGACTCTAGTATGCATACGTAGAGAAAGAAAGAATTAACGGTGTCAACGGATGAGAGGCGAACACTCGAGAAGAAGGTAAATCATTTGCTTCCTTCGCCTGATCATGATCTTGGAAAACTGGTAATATCAAACCGAAAGCGAGAAGTACGAATATCCTGATATGAGCCCCGATGCGAGTCGTAATACATGGCTATTCGAATCGCTGCCACTAAATACATAAACTCGATGTTTCTTCCCCCTCCCCCAAGACGACGAGAAAGCGATGTAAATCTTTCCAGCGATATATCACATGCTTGAACCGACCCATCTTCCCTTCCGACTCTCTCTCTCGATTACATCTCCACCCTTCGGAAAAAAGGTACGATGCCTCCTTTTCCTCGTGTAATGTATATGCATACAAGAACACCTACCCGCACAGGGAATATCGGCCTGCCGTGATATGGATTATATAATACGTCTACACGGATAAACGTACATACACGCGTATGATTCTAATACAAAAGAAATCAAATATCACTTTGTATTCAATAATTGATTACATACCTACACCCTGTTCCTGCATTTCACATAATTCGACTGACAATCGGAAGAAGATGCAAGGCTACACTTGGCCAGTTGAATGGTAGATATTCAGTATCATATTGTAGATAGGTAACGAGAACATACGGATATATATGGTATTATACGAGCAGATACGCGACATACGGATATTTTTCGACTATTATTCATCAGTGTCGCTTCAAAGTAAGAAAGAAGAATGAAAGAAATGGCAAGCGGCGAAATGAAAGTAATGCGACAGGAACGTTTGAACGTCGGAACGTTGGAACGTTGGACCGGTGGAACGCTCGAACGCTCGAACGCTCGAACGCTCGAACGCTCGAACGCTCGAACGCTCGAACGCTCGAACACTCGAACGTTCGAATGTTCGAACGGTACAAGGATAGAATCCGAGGATAGAATCGGTTAAATATCGAAACAAATCAGGGATTCAGCCTGCCATAACTCAGACTTTCGTCGCTATTTGCCAAGCGATCCGTCAGAATACATAAGCTTCGAAGTTATGTTTAAGTTGTTGAACTACACGAGAGAATCACTGGTTGGCATTTCTGGTTGGTCCGGCTAACAAGGCAAGGAAAGATGTTGCATTTCACTGTCTTCCTTCGCTACATTTTTCTCTATTTTTCTCTATCTTTCTCTATCTTTCTCTATTTGATTTCGCCTCGGTTCCAATATCACCACGGTTTCGAATGGAAACACTCTCTTCAAAGTTTCTTCCTGATTTTCGAAATACGACATTTTCAATCGTTCTCTACGAGAGCTAGTCAGGACTCCGTCGCAGGTGGTTTCTCAACGGCGATATTTTACCTGTGTTTCCGTGAGCATCAGCGAGGTAGCCACTTCAAACCTTTTCGGTCTGCTCAGATACTTGTTCTGTCTAAATTGTTTTTCCAATTCGAGCAACTGTTGCGAGGTGAACGCAGTTCTTGGTCTCCTAGTTTTCCCGAGCAGTGCGTGTTGGGCTGCGCAACCTTCAACCAAGCAAACAAACAGAAAATTAACGCATCGAATACGAATATATTCCGATAAACACATTCATCGGAAATTCTATAATTTCGGTTAGTATAAATACTAATCGGGAAACCAATAAAAATCATTGAATGCTAATGCAATTATCGCAAGTGTAAATCCCTATGGGTAGCGATGGTATGATTTGGGGTTGGGGACGGTTCGGTGTAAAAGGCAAGGGTAGCCGCCCTAACGATTAGTCCTACGGACGACTCTTGGTCCTATTCGAATCCCCTCTTATGATTTTACGAGCGCAAATCGAGGCGAAGTTTAATCTCCGTCGTAATACGATATTTCCACATTATTTTAGCAGTCGTACGATTTTCCGCTTTTCACGTTCATCTTTGTGTTCTCAATTTCTAATCGGTCGCTCGGTGAAATTACCCAATTACGATTAGACCGAGAGTCGAATTTTCTTCGATCAGAGGCTACGATTTCTCGATGAAACGACGCGCGTTTGTCAATGAACATTTCTAGATACACGTCGATCGAAAGTAACGAGAGATTTATCGTGTTTTTCCTTACTGTTGCTTTTAATGCAAACGCCAATTCACCCTCCTCCAACAAAACTGTACCTAGCAAGTGTGTGCGACCGGCTGTCAATGTTTGTACACATGGCAGTGTTTAGTCCCGCGTGCATTCGGATTAATCTCGAAGGTGCGATACCCTTATGTCGCTCGTAATCAGCCGTTTAACCAGACGTTCGTCATCCGGCTGGGGATACACTTTATGGCGTTGGAAAACTGATCGATGCATCGTACTGGTTTACACTGAGACGTTCATCCAAGCGTGTACCTACGCTACGCGTGCGAATGGATCGTAGCAATTGGAACACATCGGCCATTGCGTCCGATTATTACAATATCTTTCATATATTGTTTCTCCAACTCGAGAATCACTGGAACAACGATACGAACAAGGTTACGAATAATTGACAGCCTTCCTTCCGTTTTCACTATTTACCGCACGCATAGCTATTAATCGTTTCTTCAATCAATGGTTTGCCGCCCGCTGCGCACATATGGTCCGTTCGGTAATATCTACCCTGCCATTTCGTAACAATTACCATTCGGACGATTGCCTCTATTTCCTTGAACGGCCCTCTACGATTTACCCTCGGTTGTATCTGTTCTGAAATTTGATGCGCGATTCGGCTCGATCGAAGTCGCGTTCCTTTCAACGCCGTCCGTTACGCCTCCTAATTTAAGCAGTAGGATTTTAGATCCGCTACTATGCGTAGACTGGAAGCTCGATGGATAGCAATCTCCGAGATTCGGCGAACAGCGTTTGCGTTTTCAACGATTGCTTTGTCGATTTTTTCCGATTGAATCGAATCGAATCGAAATGCGCCGGTGATACTTACACGTTACCAACGAGAGAGCGCAAGTTATGACAGATGTCGGTAAACAAGAGGGGCGGCACCATCGAGTGGACAATTACCATTTTCGTACTTCTCTCCATGTAGGGTAAAACTGTGGGGTGAAGCTGTGGGGTGAAACTGTGGGGCGCCGTTAAGGTTAACGTCATTCGCCAACCCACCACACTTTTATCATGATAATTTAATTTATTTGGGGTCCTATTAGCCGCTTCACGCCAGCTCACCCTTAAATCATAACGATCGCCACACCGGTAAACACCAGCTATTATCTACATATTTAACGCGCCTTTTCATCTTGCAGCTCTCATTCGTAATTGCTCCCCCTCTCTACTTTCTCCTTTTCGTTGTTCCATCAAGGATATTCTTCCAATAAGGTACTTGGAGCGTTTCTCTCTTGCAGCTCGGTTCTACGACACAGTCGATTCTTCCATACACATAGGTGCGTACGTACAACATTATATTATACATTCGCTCGCCATTCGTTCGAATAGAATTGTTCGGTAAAAGCGAATTAGCTGAAACCTCCTAGAACCTTCCAGGGATACGAACAATTGCGTATTCAAGTGGTATCAACCACTACGAAACCTCGACTCTCCGATGATTAATATTTGCTCCGAAACGAACGGAGCATAGGAATTGCCGATCTTGAACGATGCGTGTAGAGTATTACGCATCATATTCGGAAGTTTTTATGGTATTCTTATCCCAGAAGGAATTGGAAAATGATATTTCTTTTCTGCCTCGAGTTTCGCTCTGTCGCCCCTCTTTCCATTTCTTCCGATGCGATGTCTAGATTTCCTAGTTTACCATTTTTCTTCTCGTTCTCAAGTTCCATCGATGGGTGTGAGCATAGACGCGATCGTGGGCGCAGATGCGGCGCGGGCGCGTCCGCGCGCGCACTCTCTTTCGAGATCATTCTCCCTCTCCTTGTTTCGCATAGCGACGGAAGCTCCGCCTGTAGCCCCGAGTCCTCGATACGACCCGCCTCCGAATTCTCAACCCCTCGGGTATAGCAGACGAAGGAAGACGCAAAGGGCGAGGGTAACGTTGCTATATAGAATATCCCACCATCTCTCCACACTCTGCTACACTCTACACCTACGATCGTGAGACGTCATCGACTCCTTGTGCCCTACCCCACGGTTACAGATCCATGGCGGTAAGGGTTACGCGATAGGGCGGCGGTGGAGATGGATCCGGAGACGGAGGTGCACCGGGAGGAGAACAGTTGAAAGAACCAGAAGAAGAGAGAGGAGGAGAAGGAGAAGGAGACGAAGAAGACGCGAAAGAAAGGAAGAAAGGGTGGAGGAGCGAGGATAGACCGTGGCGGAAAAAGTTGGCCAACTTTTCTCAGAGATTATTTTCCTTGTCTGAAATGGTTGGATTTAATTTGAAACTCGCCTCGCGAACTCACCACAAATCACGCCATAAACATTCAGAACGTTATCGTTCCATTTTGCCGTGGTACCGCCGCGCCGCGTCGTGCCGCGTCGGCTGGAACCACTTTCTACTTTGTTTTCCTCTCAACGCGATAACAGGACATGGAATTTCGTTGCTTCTCGTTGTCCTCTGCGTAATCGTTTCGATGGGCGATCGCTCTCGATGCGCCAACGTCGAATCAACCACAATTCAACGTGCATTTTCTTAGGTGCATTCGAGATGCCCGGAATCATATTCACACGGCACGCCTATACACGTGGAGCCTTGTAGGTTTTCGTATAATCGGCCTTACTCATCCATATCTACATACGTGTTACCAACAAACCAGAACATAGAGATACCTATAGGATGGCGCATTTGGGCGAACGTGGAGCACGTTACACATCGGGTAACCAAGATCTGTTTGCTTGCGGCCGGCCAAACTAGCTGGTAGCTAATTCAGAAACACCATTACCGCCTATATGCCTATAGATAGGTATGTAGACTGATGCCACCGCTACTGCCACCGTCACCGCTACCGCCATCGACACCACCACCACCGCGCCACCGCCGGTGCCATCGATGTTGCTTTAATCATCCTTTTCGTTACGTTTTCATCCCTTCGCCCTTCTGTCTACCCACTTTACTTCTTCATCTCCACATATACATATACGTAATAATATACGTAGGTATTCCGAAAATATTGCCAAAATTAAAGGCAAATGAATAACAAGTTGGGTTTCACAGGTTCCTCCTACTTGATCTCGGTAGATACATTAACATTGGGTAAATATAAAAAATATAGGTGTCCGATTTAACGTACTTTGCAGAGAAAACTTTACAAACGCATCGTTCAGGTAGATCGAAATGATTTACGTTCTTGGATCGTTTCAGAGATGAGTGAAATTAGCTGGTCTGGCGACGCGTAAGTTCGTGGAGTTTCCATGGTAACTCGCGAACGCTGGTACCAACACTATGGTATCGTTGAGAGAAGGGTAAAGGGGATGAATAGACGGATGAATGACGCACAATTAACTAATTAAATCATCCACCAACCCTTCGCGTGCTTCATCTCTCGGGTATCGTTCCCCTTTGTTGGCAGAACTCCCGCCACCTCGTCGACATCTTCGGCTATTGTTACACCTTTCCGTTTCGTAAAATGTGTGCGGGTAACGTTATGATAAATAAAGAGAGAGGAACGATCAAAAATGGAGTCCTCGAGAAAAATTTCAAAACAAGAGGAGAGAAAAGCATGAAAATTCCCATCATCGATTAACACGCTTTTAGTTCGAAACAATATGTATATGTACAATACATATATACAAGATATATCGACTATCGTAAAAGGTCGCGAAATACACACGGCCACGCTATTGTTCTGCTTAAATTTCGATACCTCAAAGCTCGGCTCGAAATAGATGAAACATGGTGTTGTCGCAACGTTGCCACGAATATAACGCGCGACAAATATTCCGCAAATAAAAGCTCGCATCTCCTACCTTCACCCTACCCCCTGTCAGTTCACGCTGCGGAGTCGTTGAGTCGCGCACTCGCCATTATTTACATAAACGTCGAGAGCGTACGAGGATGCGAAACTAACAGAGAAACAGAGAGAGAAAGGTGGCGAGTTAACGGAGTTGAGGTGCATAGAGAGAGAGAGAGCGAGCGAGAGGTAGGATAGAGGAACATAGCACAGGCAGGACTGAACGGGATGGTACTCCCATACAGCAATTTTTTAACAAGTCGAGTCCGTGTTCCCTGCCGACGCGATAACGGTCGCTTCAGGTGGGGCTGTATGCATTCGTTTTATTTTATTCCACGAGACCGCTTTTTTGTACTCGTTGTTCGTTTTACGCTATCGGGTTTTTGCCTTTTTCGTCGACGTTGGATTGCTCGGCAACTACCAATCAGGATCATCTGACAGAAAGTACCCCGCACTTCACCCCGACCACCGCCTCCCTCCACCGACCCCTCCCCCACCCTACTCTCTCTCTCTCTCTCTCTCTCTCTCTCTCTCTCTCTCTCTCTCTCTCTCTCTCTCTCTCTCCTCTCTCTTCTCTCCTCTCTCCTCTCTCTGCTCTCTCTCTCTTTCTCTGTCTGTCTGTCTGCCTGTCTGTCGTCGGTTTGCCTGTCTCTCCTCTTCTCCACCCACTCTCTGTTTGGTCTCTTTTTCTCTCTTTCCGCATCCACCCTCTACCATATATACACAGGCACATATACTCTACAACGTCCTCTCCTCTCACCCGCTTTCCTTCTCTCGCTCACTTTGTATCTCCGTTCCCCTTTATTCGGATTCGTTCCATCTCGGCAGCCTGGCTTGCTACGTTCACTGACCAATTTGTTCGATAAAAGCTCTCGACTGATTGGCTGGACAACGCGGCCACGGCTCTTTTTTCCAAGCGTGAAATTTACCGTGGTAACCAACTCATTCTTTCCGATCGCGGTTACAAATATTCGTTGGTCAGAGTCAAACTCTCGATACCTCCTTCAACGTTTTGTACCATTTCAACGCGTGCTTCCCCTTCGTTATGTTTGCTTTATCATAGGTGATACACTTTTTTCTCGCGTTTAACCATAGAAACGCAGAAGACACCTTCTTTCTTCGGACACGCGGTTCGGAAATCTTTCCAATTACATCTCGGCTCGTGTACCAAAATATAAACAATGCGCATCTATCGCGTATAATCAACTCTCCTTTCGATAACAGAGCCGAATAGTCGAAATTGAACGTGACGCGCGTTTTCAAGTGTATATTATTCGTAATTACGGCACGCAACGAACAGTGAGCGAGATTAACACCGCAAAATGTCGCTTCAATATTATCGTTTGATGACCGACCTAAAAACTTGAGCAGCCGGTCGATATAGGGCGGTGAAGCGTTACATTAGGCATGTAAACATTCCCTATCTGTCCATCGTTCGAGCAATCTGTCGATCTGCTTCATGTTGTTATCCTGCTATCCTATAAACTATAATAACTCCAATCAAGATAAACTCGATTCATCGTCGTCTCTCGGACACTTTATCGTTCCGCTCTTTAATTTTGCTTCACTTTCGTGACTAATCCCCGCGAGGCAAAGAACAAATCTTACAATACTACTTCGAACCCAACGATACAATGATAACAATGAAGAATGTTTAAGTAGTCGTACCGGCGCGAAAACAGACCTCTCTGTCGCTCTAACGTTTTCCATAACACTATTTTTTATAAGTGTAGTCGTCCCGATCCGTGTAATCGATTCGAGCGACGATTATTTTCGTGGGTGCTTTGACTATTTCGCGAAAGATTCGACAAACGAGTCGGTTCCTCTAAGGACCAGTGACACGACTATTGAAAAATGTTTTCGTTACGATTAAAAGTAAAAGCAAAATGGTAGTAATCGGCATTACGAGTAAGTAAGTAAGGACGCGTGTTCATACGTAGGTATATGGATATATGGTTGAGGAAGTGGAAAAATGGGAGAGAAGGCGAAGTAGGATCGAGCTAGAAGCGGGAGTGAAAAAACAATTGCTATTATCCTACGAGCACCCAGAAATAGGATAGAGGGTGTGACATGGTTGTATACTCTAAATAATAATGTTAATCGTCATCGGCACGACATAGGTAAAGTATTAAATACTTGGGTAGGTGTTTAGGATCGGTACACCTACATATATGATACCGTATACACGGATATGTGCGTGCACACGCAGACGCACAGACGCACAGACGCACAGACACACTATACTCACCGGCTAAATCGGCTGGTAATCTGGGGTATAGCATTCCAGTCCTGGCTAACCACTCGAGTTGAAGTGGATGAATGTGATGCTGTTGAGGATGAGGTCCAGCTGCCTGCGAGTGTCCGATGGTTTGACCTTCTTTGTGGATAGAGTGAAACGCGCTGCCACTCGCAGGATGATAGTACAATCCGCCAGGGTGAATAAGCGGACCACTTGGGTGTAAGAGAAGAGCTTGATTCTGTCGAGTTAGTCCGGTACCGGTGCCGAGTGCACCATAATGCCCAGTCGATAAATTCGAACTAGCAGAAATTCCGTTGCCGGAAGGTTCTTCCGATCCCGGAGAAATCGGAGGACTCGAGATCGGACTGTGACTGGCGTTACTTCCGGAACTGGCGCTCCCCGTCCTCGTTGGGTCGACGTCCACAGAACCATCGTCCTCGACGTTTTCCAACCGATCAACGCGAAATCCCCCGTTAACGGTTGCCGCGTGTTCTCCTCTAAACACCGGTTTGCCGCGTTGAATCGAAGCCTCCGCGGCTGCCGCGTCCATGGATTCTATGCGAATACTGGACAAGCGAATGTCTCGTATAGGTTGTTCGTGAACATCCTGTCGGTCACTCGTGTCGCGAACAAATTCCAATCTGGGAGAAACCGAGCCATGTTGAACGGATCTATCGAACGGATTCAGCAATGTTCCCAAAGACGATGTCCTTTGCTCTTCCGATCCTCCGAGGCGCGTTGCGATTCCACTTGCGGCATTGCCAGTACTTCCGGTGCTTCCGGTGCTTCCGGTGCTTGCAGTGCTCGCCGAAATTCCCAGCGTACAAGACGATTCTCGGTCGTGCCCTCGAACAGAGCTGTTCACCAGGCAATGGCTCATCTCCGGTCCGGAATTTCTCATGGCGAGCACCAATCTTTGATTACGTTCCGATCGATCGAGATCGAGATTCTCTTGCTTTTCTGTCGCTCGACCGAGAAGCGCGTCGATACAGAAGGACGTCTTGCCCAGGGAAACGTTTCGTTTGTCGGTCCCATGAACCGAATATCCTTGCGGGGAAGTTCTGCCCGGCGAGTTCCCCGATCCTCTGAAGCGATTCGCCACTGCCACCGCGGACACCATTTCTTCGGTAAAACACCTGACCGTGGTAGCCTCGCGGTTTTGAAAAAAATTCGACGACTCCTGCTCCTGCTGCTGTTGCTGTTGCTGTTGCTGTTGCTGTTGCTGTTGCTGTTGCTGTTGCTGCTGTTGTTGCTGTTGTTGCTGCTGCTGCTGCTGCTGCTGCTGCTGCTGCTGCTGCTGCTGCGAAACAGGGACGGGGACAGGGACAGGGACGGGAACCGGAACGGGGACGGGAACGGAAACGGAGGATCGTTTCGAATCGTGCTCTTCGCGATACTTCGACATTCGCGATCCGGTTTCACGTTGCAACGGAGAACCGTTTGATACGAACCGCACACGTACCTCTCCCTCTTCCGACGACGTTCCGAGCGTTTCGGTTTTCGCTCCGGCGCAGATGGATCTCGTGTCCTCCGATAGGGGTGAGTTACTCGGCCCGCGACAACTTTCCCGGACACTTTGCGCCTTTGCGTACACTGTTTGCGAATCCTGATTTGTTCCTTGTTGCGGCTGTTGTCTGTGTTCTTGCTCCCGTTGCCGTAGATAGGAATTCTCCAAGGCACCTTGCGCGTCGTAATGCATAGTTCGCGGTCGGCAACCCGAAACGCGTTAAATCGATCGTTAGCGCATGTTTCGCCGCGCGTTACCCTTCTACGAAACACATCAACTGTCTTCGGACTAATCGCGTCACTTGGAATTCGAATAGGGCTCCCGTATCAGTTTGTCTCCCACGACAGGTGAAATTATTTACGGATAAACATGTTCTAGCACACCGATGGTCAGTACGCTACGATCGATGATCGATCGGTGTTGCCGATTCCGTGGTCCATCGACTTCCGTCCGTTTGTTCACCCGCCTGCCCGATCACTCGATTCTTCGGCCACTCGACCGACCGACAAACCGATCGAATGGAAAGCCGAAACGATTTCAATCGAAAACGACGCACAGGTACGAGTTGCGATCGTATAATTTACTTGATACTAAAATGTATTCCAACAGAGAGCCGATATGTTTTCCTGCGACAAATAATCGTGTGTCCGTTTCGATTTCGTGACGATACGAGCGATTAACCCGACGCCGCGCCGCAAAGTGACGTCGCAAGGAACCGCGTGTACGTAACGGGAAAACCGCTCCCCTCTGCTACTGCGTTACCGCGGTCAGTCGATTCTGCCACGCCTATCACGGCGAACCTCGCGATTCTGCCACGCCTACGGCTCCCCTTTGTTCCCCCATTCACCGAATCACGAATCCCAAACCCGCCCGTGCTTCGTCAGAACTGTTCCAAGTCCAGAGTTTCGAATACCGACTCCAGAGTCCAGAGTCCCGATTCTTGATTCTCGATTGCCGATTCCCGATTCCCGATTCCCGATTCCCGATTCCCGATTCCCGATTCCCGATTCCCGATTCCTCGTGGTCGAATCGTCGGGACGCCGAACCGCGAGCCTCAATCTCCGAGCCACGGGCCACGAGAACGAAACTCCAAAACCCGAGCGACGAATTTCCGCAGTGTGAACTTAGGATCCATGTATATACACGTTTACTTATTTAGTCGAAAGATACTTAAATTCGTACATTCCTTCCGCGAGTACCAAGGGCCAAAGGAAGAGCACATTTAGACGATCACGGAGAGAAAAGAAGAGAAGAGAAGAGAAGAGGAGGGGCTGAGATGGATGGGGAAGAATAATCGAACGAGAGAAGAAACGCGTAGGAGGAAAAGGAGAATCGACGCTTCAGGACTGGGATCGCTCGTGGAGCAGGGGACGTCGCGTCGTCCGGTACCGAACAGGGATAGCAGTACTTCCCCCATCAACGACGAGAATCGTCCAATCCTACGACGGGCATGAAACGCGCGCTAAGGAGAACGGATATGCAGTTGGTGCCACGTGACTTCTCGAGAAACTTGAGGAGTGGCGGAATGCACCCACTTTCGTTTCGACGTTGGGCTAATGCGAGGGTAGTTGGCCACCGTCCACGAATAATCAGAATAACCGATGTTGGTCTGCTGACGATACTTTTGTGGTTTCTCCGTCCTCAGTTTTTCTCTGTTCCTGATTCATTAACGCTGATACCACTAACGATACGACCGCATTCTTTTCAGTTTCGGATCCGATCACCGATCCGATTCTCCGTTCTTCTCTTTTTTCATTCGAACCACCCATTTCACCATTTTATCCAATCTCGCGTATTTCGTATATATACCAACACCCGTACCATGCTTTCTCTTTATCATGTTTACTCTTCGCTTTCACCTTCTACAATATTTTACGTTATTAAGCAAGTATTGTACCAGTGTTATCTACGTTACCTTATATTACACGCACGTTTCTCCATAGCTAGTTGCTTCTAGATAACTGTAGCATAATCGTCGAAATACTTTTATTTGTCGACGGAATAGCGGCGATATAGAAGTATCGAATACGTATCTATCGCTTTATCGAGCAGCTAATAGCCGCGTAATAGGCATCACGCCCAGTTTTTGAGTAATCGGTCTGTTATCGGTTGTCGTGCACGATATACGAGTATTATATCAGTTCTACCACACATTTGCTTATCCCACTGATAAACTCTCTTTACTTTTTAAAGTGTCTAGTCGAACATACCGAATTTTTTCAAATATCGTTTCGCGTCGGAAAACAAATTTCTTTTTCTCCTTCTCCTCCTTTTTCTTCTTCTTCTTTTTCGAAGAATCATGCAGAATTCCTTTTATTCGTTACCGAGTTCTACCTGTAGCGCAGACTTGTGTCCTGTGCACCTATTTTAAGGAACCCGCACGGATTGTTCTTCGGCCGGCTTTTCATTCTATAATAATTAAGCAATTCTTGTAATTCTGTATACTCCCGTATTGCTTTGGGAAATGAATGAACCACCACAGGAATGAGTCGAAGGTAACCGGTACAAGTTCGCTGGTCACCGCTTTTTAACCAAATAATACACCGGGGATACCTTATTTACTTAAGGATCGAAGCACGTTCAACGTATTCCCGAAGAAAATATTCAAACTGTTCTCCCAATGCATCTCTTCTACTTTAACCCTTTGCAGCCGAAAGTTTTCTACTGGGAATATTCGACATTTTCTAGTCAGATGTGCACGACGTTCTTTGAAAGTAACTTGTCGGGGAAAGATACGTAAATCGGTAAACGAAGCTGTACGAACCTTGATATTATACTTGTGTAAGGCTTTGTAATTTTGCTCTGACAAATCAAGTGCTGACTGAGAGTCGCCTCCGGACTGCAAATGGTTAATACTACGGATGTCGATGTATACTCGAAATTACTCGATCTGTGTACCCAACATTCGATTAATCGTTCAATTTTTACTCGAATTATTTGATTTACCAACGATGCTCGTTTGAAAGCTACTCGTTATAATGGCTATTTGAATCCTACATCGCGTCACATTGCACACATCGTTTCATAGCAACTATTGAAAATCGCTTTCGTCGCCTTAAGAATTTTAAGTAATTTCTAACACTTTCCACTGCAAATTCCCGTTTCATTCTTATCGTCTGGTCTGGAAGCAAACCCACGTCTAAATATTCTCTTTCAAGTTCGTACACATACCTACATACAGGTGTACTTACTCGAGTACTCGCATAAATAGATGTAGTTATATTGGGATGCGACGACCTCTCGTTGCTGTGAATACGCACTGCTACCCATGCGCTGTATATACGAGATATATGTACACATATACGTATGTATGCAGGTAGCACCTTTCATCCCTGACGGTCGGGTAAACATAAAAGATTTTCAAGCAACGATTATGCTTCGTCACGACAACCTAAGCTTATTTTCCTTCTATCCTTCTACAGATTTCGTGATCGCGTCAAGCCTGTTTTAAGGTTTCTGTCGTTTAACAATGCACACTTTCTTCGATTCACATCCTCATTCGGTTATCACGTTCGTCCTTATATTCCATACATTCTACCTACATATGTACCTACATACGTGGCACGATACGACAACGTATCCATGCGTATAGGATACATAGGTGTAAGTATGTACATGCAACGTAGTTATACGAACACTCGCATGTTTGCGTAAAAAGTACAAAAGGAACTCTCTCGTTTCTTTACTTGCTTCGGCTACAAAGTTCAATTTTCTAAATAGCGTGATTGGTCATTCTAATTGGGAAATCGATCGATATTTACAACGTTAATGATAAAGATTTAAGACGTACTCTGTTCAAATCTTGTTATCCATACTTCAAAGTAATTAACGATTTGATGGTTAATTTATCCGCTCTTATCTTATTGTTAGGAATAAGACTGCTCGATCAACACCTTGATTGGATATCACTGCCTATAGATAAGTCGTAATTGGTGTCATGGATTGATTCGATATTGCCTCGTGTGTATGTAAATACCGTTAATCGTACATTTTATCAATATTCTACCGGCTGAATTCGATTTGACTCGAGCTGCCTCGGTTCGACTCGACTCGAAAGCTGAGCCGGTTAATTTGATAGTAGCATAAAAATCGAGCAAGTACGATAGTGAATAGGTTCTTTCTCGTTCTAGATGCATAAATATATAGCGATTAGTAATTTTCATCGCTTCTGTTTTCTTCGTTATTTCCTCCAATCACTTTTTCTTCCACGTATCTACGTATTACATGTAAATTTGTGCTCATTGTCATTCTCGGTAGGTATATGTGTACACCCACGTACTCCTACCACGTCGCACAGAGTACAAATTCGATTCCATAATTAAAATCTTCCAACCCCTATGCGGCCGCATTGCCAAGTTTGGCCCTTATCGACCATTACTTTTAATAGCGTTGTTAATGAAACTAGGTGTCGCGAAATTAACCTCTCGTTCCAGTAACGCTCAACCGAAATTGAAGTCGGCCGAATTTTCACGAAGCTAATCGATCAGGGATTTCAAATGTAGACATGTAAGCACATAAGTGTTTAGATACGTGCACACAATAACCTTTTCGAGTCTATACAAATGTGGGTTCAAACATGCCTATTTGAAATTTACATGTTCACCGGTAATATAAGAGACGCATTATAATATTGTCGAATGATATGTATAGACCTGCATTTCGATTGAATAGAATTCACAAATACCAACAGTTGACAACGTTACACGCGAACGTTCCACTACACGCGTTTCGTTTTTCTCATCAGTATTGTATTTCCAACTACTCGGAAGACAAAGCAAGTGAAAAGTGATAAGGAGTTGATCAATAATCGTGTATGTAGAGCAGTGAAGAATAATAAGTAGCGGAAGTGGAGAAAACAAAATAAAAGGAGAAGAACAGGTTGCAGCGAGTACGTCAGGTTTGAAAACCACTGGCTTCAGCTGATTACCGCGGTAACCACCCCCCGAGCGCCAATTAATCTTAACTTTTACGGGGCAAACACTTTTCATTAAGCTCGGTCCTGCCTCCAACCGGAGTCGAGTTATCCCCTCTCTGTTGCAACTTTAGCCACCCTTGGTTGCTCTCCTTTTTTCTGCCCCCACTCTTCCAGAGCACGACTGGCTCTTCGCACTCATCCTCTTTCGAGAACGGCGAGGAACGGCAACGAAAATGGTTCCCCAGACAAGCGTTTAATCTGGCTCTAATTAGCAACTTACCCTCCGCGCCACCGTTCCAACGTTTCACCTGTTTCCACCCCGTCCTTCCCCTCCCCCTGCTTTCCTTCCATCTCTGCCCACTCTCCCATTCCTCTGGTTCCTCTTGCCCCTCCCTGCCCCTCCCTAGCCGGCCTAGCCCGCCTTTCCCCTCGATACCCCTCTTGCCCCTCTTGCCCCTCTGCACTTCGTGCACCAGCAGCCCGACAGGTCCCGCCTTCCCCACCTTCTCTATCCATTCCGCCATCCCTTTCGCCTCCAGCCCCTTCATCCCTTTCGCCCCCTTGCCAATTCCACCCTGTAACTTGCCACCCTCCATCTTCTTTACCTCGTCTGTGCAACTTCTCTTCTACCTGTACATTCTGACCATCTTCCTTGCCCTTTACTCCGATCGCTGCCAAGCCTTCACCGAGAGCAAAAGTGGAACTGTATGTAGTACTTGTCACAAAGTCTCCGGACACCTAATGTCCCACTTATTTGTCCAGCCATTCAACCATTCGTGCAGCCGCGAAACAACCAACTCGTCTTCTTCGCTCTAATCCCTGGCTGTGTTATCAACGATAGCACCATCGTAGATGTCACTGCAATTCTACTCTACCTTCCAAACAATTATACGAACAATCGCTCGGTGTTATAATGCCAACTAGAAACAAACGAAAATGTTCTTTATATGATTCTGTTGCAACAGAATTTCAGAATTGAAATTTTCCATAAAACTAATTGTAATTGTGCATTGTATCGTACAGTTTACATGTTCAATATACTTATGTATGTATATACCCGAGCTTGCATCTATGCAGTAAATATATTTACATAGCTATGTAGTAATTTCCCAATGTCATCTCTATAACAAAACGATTGTAGCATTTGTTGGTCTTTATTGCACCTTTGATACAAACTTTCCTTACGATTCGAGTCTTTCGTCTTTGCGAATATGTAACTTTGTTGATCGCTGAGATGTCAATTGTAAGATATTTTCTTATTTTTCTTATTCGAGATGAAAAGGTTTTACAGTGAACGTGCCAACTACTTGTTGTTAAAATGAATCGCCGGTACATACATATAGGTGTATACCTCGTGGAACGATTATAACTATGAAACTGTTGGTCTGCAATCGAATGCATCGGATGCCGATAAACGAGGAAATTTCTTTCGGTAACGTAGATATCTATCTCAACTTTACTGAACATTTCATTTGTCGACGATAAAATACACCTGATTTTCCATTTCATAAAATTCTTTACTGCAAACATTTAAATCCAACTAAATGTACAATTTAATTGTTAACGTCGTCTTTCTTCTAGACCTCTGCGCTAGGAGATTCCTTACTTGCGAGTATCACTGCGTCAAAGTATCGCATGTATACAAAAAACGATTCTATTGCTAACGATGTACATATATACGCATAGATGTTTGTACACGATTAATGTATGTATATAAGCCCAACATATATACACGTATATAATATTATATAGTACCCGAGAAGTTGCATGTACGAACAGAAATCATTTCGGAAAAAGAAAAGTAGCCTTTGCTGATCGTCGTGTTATATTATTTTCTTGTGTATATATTATTTAATATTTATATATCTGTATGTATTTGATGTTATTCGGAATCTAAATTTCGAACCGTCGAGCCATCATTGACAGGAAGAAAGTTATAATATTATATGTAGCGTGAACCAGTTATGCGTGGTACATGAATCAGTCACGGTAAACTTTGGTCCGGGGAGATACCGTATTATGTATACCAGTATTTCGTTGTGATCGCATTATACTATCGTGTGCGTAGCTGTCAAACCATATCCATCTGAATCGTCGTTATCAGTCGTGACGAACGATTATATTATCTAACTCATCACTTTGTCGATCCATGGTACAAATTTCTGAATATTCGTATACACGCCGGGTAAGTGTTCGCGACCACATCCGATACCCCACGACACGAGTCCGATCAGTACGTGCCTTCCCTCGACGGACATTGTCAACGGTCCACCTGAATCGCCCTATTACAATTGAAATTGCTAAATTATTCTTGCTTTCCATGGTTGAACGGATCGACTCGAACTCGACAATCTTCTACGAATCTCTTCGTCCGCGAGGAAAGTTGAATACGTACCTGACAAGAATCCCGTCCACCCTCCTTATAACCGGCACACAGGAAAACATCGTGAATGGTTTCCCGTCTCCCGGCTGCTCTGAACCATCTTTGGCATCTTTCGTTAGGAATTACCTAAAAATTACACTTGCTTCATTCAGATTCTCGATGCTTGTGACGTTCTGCTGGATTTATTCGGTGACTAAAGCATCGGATAGGTTTCAACTATCGAACGAGAGGATATTATTTCTATTCTACACTTTATATTATGCATGTCTACGCACTTCTACGTCGACTTCTTGAAGAACAGTCGGCGCCGAACTCTGTCCATGTCTGGTTCTACCCCAGCCAGCAACGGTTGCGGTGCGCCCAGAAATTTTCAGATTTTTCGCTGGCAAACAGACAGGCACGATATGCTGTTTGAACGCTACCGTTCTCGACAACTTTATCAACGCTACGTCGTTTCGAAAATCGGTTGGCGAATATTGCGGATGGACCTAGAATTTTCATTAGAAAAGTGTATCTGTATTTGATTTTCAAAGTTGCATAAATCGCGTTTTATAATAGAAAATACATAGCCTGTTACATCCAAGCAGATGTGTACTTACCTCCTTCCTCTCGATATTAAATTCTTCGTGTAACAATCGCTCCGATGCGTCTCTCACGTCCCACTCGCCGAGACGTACTTTCAAGTTGCCGTTCGGTGTCCTGCACGAAACGAACGAAAAAACAAAAGCGAATTACACATTGTATTGTAATACGATATACTAATTTACAAATGTTCCACGCGAAGCATGCTCCTTGTTCCGTCAAATACTAACGTTGCAACGCAATGAGCCGCAGTCACGACCCATCTGTTGTTCAACAAAGCGCCACCACACGACAATTTCTTGGTGAGGAATCCCGACTTAATTATAGCCGCCTGGAAATAAATAAAAGTGGAACGATGTCTATTCAATTCTACGGATACTTGGGTTGCATCGGAACGGTGCAACTAATAGAACCGGCAAGAACCTGCCGAGGAGAACTCACCTGCCAAGGGTGACTGCCGAACCCAGAACTGTGTCCACCCACGATCCTATTACTTCTCGTATAAAGTTCACCGCAACCTACGAAGCACGGGAACGTCAGAGCATTTCGAAAACAATATTCCCATGTTTACTTGGCTTTGCAAACTAGCTACTACACAGTGTCTAACGTATCGCGTATAGTGTACATACGGCGGTGAGTCGTGTCTGCAGTTGGAGAGAAAGTGACATAACCACTCGTTTCGATAACGAACTCGTGCGATTCAATGCGATTCATATTTAGCCGCGAAACGATCATTTTGAACAAACAGCTCTGTTCGAGTGGAAAAACATGAAATGTCAGAGATTCTCCTTCTCGAGGAGGAAATTGCTGTTACCCGGCTTTCATCGGCTTTATCGTCTTTTCTCTCGCTCATTCGTCTCTTTCTCTGCCCGCTTTTCATCCCACACCCATTGATACTCTTGCCCGTTCTACCTGTCATTATAACTGGCGACGTATCGTCTAACGATAGCCTATAGTCTCGTGAAAAAGCGTGCAAAGCGACACAAGTAGAAAAAGTGAACAATGTTAAGGCAACCTGTGAGTAAAAACACGTCCGTTTTCCTTTTCCCATTGATTTTCCCTCTGTGTACCGACAAGAAATTTGTAACATTTGCCGCGAACGCTCGTTCTCGTTCCTTCAATGACGCTATGTACTGTGTGTGCCGCTAGTAAAATTGCTAGACACATCTATTCGTCGACTATATAATACGACGCACTAGAGGAAAGATTTCGCAACAGTTTCGGTTAATTGTTATGAGCAGGAGCTTGCATTCGTAGCGAAAGAAACTATTGTACTATTGGTGCAAAATGTTTAGATCTGTGCGACTTGATGCGGATTACCACGATATTTGGAATAATCCACGGAGCTTGCGACATCCTGCTGCGGCGTATGCAATCCCAAAGCATCGGGATAATCGGTTCCGTACTCGTCTTGAGGATAATCTAGTTGTGTCGGATGGTAAATCGTAGGACGATTCGTGTACGCAGGTCGATTGTAATTCCACGTCTGCGATGATTCGTAAAGTGTCGTTGGCTTGTTCGCGTTGTCCGCGTATACGTAGCTCGGTCGGTGTTCATTCTGAACGGTGTGCACGGGTTTACTCGGCCTAGCCGCATTCTCGTAAATTTGAACATCATCGTCCATATACGGATGCTGATGCCCCAAGTTTAGTGACAGTGCTACACGTTTAAACAGCCTCGATTTTACGCCGTTTATTTCACTCACTCGAATCTCTGCGCGCACCCCAACATGACGAGTGCGCCTGCAGAAAATTCAACTTGAATAGTTGATTCGAGTCCCGACTCCTTACCCTTTCCTTTTCCCTTCTCATTTCCCTTCCTTTTTCTCACTCACTTTCCTTTTCCCTCTCTCTCTCTCTCTCTCTCTCTCTCTCTCTCTCTACCTTAACCCTTCCCTCTCCCTTCCCATCATCCTTTCTCCCTATCTCCCGGTTTCGATCTTTGCCTTTCTCATTTCTTCCCTTCCCCAGTCCACCTTTACCTTTCCTATTCCGTTTTCCCTCGCATTTCAAAAGGACCAAACACAATCGTTTCTCTCTCAGTTTGCACGACAGGTTACGCATCCCTCCCTTTTCCAACATCAAATCAACTGTCAATTTACTGACAACGAGAATGTTTACGCTATATTATATGTGACTACTAAACTATAGAATTTTTATTGGAGGAAAGTTACTCTAAATCGAGTAGATTTTACGTACTTCAGAGAGCGAACGAGAACACATTGAAAAGAAACTTACTAGCATTTTGTAGTAATCCGGCAGTGGGCCGTGGTACTTTCTCGGGGATATCGTCATCGTCGACGCAACAACTCCAAATCAGCCCTCCAGAACACAGATCGACAGGACGACCGCCACCGAGAACGCAACTGATACTAAGGCCGCAGTCGAAAGTTGCTCCTTTGTACGTACATGTTTGTGGTATCACTAAAACATAGTGTTCGCAGAGATAAACATGATTTTCTACCTTCTCTAAGCGAACCGATAGACAGAACAAAGGACGAATTCTTATATGTAACGCGCAACACGTCATTTATCTAACCACACTGAAATTTTTCTAGAAAATAGTACTCGTTGGGAAATGCTGACAAAATTTGGAAAACTTATAGGACGCGTTATAGACTGTGTATAGCTCGACAATTTCCAATACTTTCCCTTCATTCACAACATTCCGTGCATTCCCTGCGATTCCGAGACACACGTGCTGGTATTTCTCTTACTCGACATCGTGATTATGTTACGAATGAAAAGAAGGTAGTCCATCGTTTCACCGAAACAAGCTGATCGAACTTTACGGCGAAACAGTATTTGTAAGAACGAGTGTTATATCCGTAACTGTTTAGCAAAAAACGTATTCCAGTATGTCCAGATAAATTAAACGAATTCCACATTTCTTGCTCCTTTAATGGTTTTACATGTTGAAAAGAGACGTTAATCGCCGGCGTTTCGTGACTTTCTCATGATTTGCACATTAATGCGTGTAGGTGTGTACACGCACTAGATTTTATTATGACACGCTACATCGAATCGCGTGTTGTGTTCTGTCATTGTACTTTATATCGTCGTATCGCGTCGCGCCATGTTGCTGTCTTTCGGTCTGTTTGTTGAGATAAATACTCGACCGCTTTCGTTTCGACTCATAGTTTCGTAAGTGAAATCCTTAAGCCAATCTACCTAATGACGGTATCGCACAGTCAAGTAAAATATTAATCTTCAAGGTATTAGACATTGCTAAAACGCGATATATTCGATTAAAGTGCTGCTGGATTGTCAATCGTCCGTTGTCCGTCGTTTACCGTTTACCGTTTACCGTTTACCGTTCACCGTCTATCAGCTAGTATCTACCGTCGATCAACGATCGTTTGTCCACCGTCCACCGTCCACTGTTCACCAGCCAACTACATATATACCGAGTACCGTCTATCTAGTGCTCTCACTGTATCTAATATCTTCGAAAGTATAAAGATTCTCCAACCTTTGTCTATGTATCTCGTGTCGATTATTAATTTGAAATGTTTGTTCTTCCAACATACTTCTACCCAATATATCCATTATGTTGTTTTGAAGATCACTGTTATGACCCCGATAATCTCCGGTATAATTTCGTTTTTTCCTCAGTGCCTCGACAAGAATGGTACCCTGCTGCTGACTGTTGAATTTTCGCCTTCTTCCTTGACGATAACCGGCACTTTTAAGTGCTCGTTTCTTCAACTGATCCAACAATTTTTGCAAGTCATCGCCTTTATGACCATTCACCGAGTATCCTTTACCTTGATCCTGTTCATTTTCTTCCCGTAACTGTGACATGGTTGTCTCGTGAGATTCCGACTCGCCAGATCCTGAATCATGATTTTCGTTAAAAGGATCATCAGATTTGATCATACGTCGTCGTTCCTCGACAATTTGTTTCGTTTGATATGTATGTTCCACAGACGCAGCGTCCTCGAACGAGCTTTTCCCGCTTAAATGGCCCGATGAGCGTGGAAATTGATTTCTGATCTCGGGGAAAGTATTTCGAAGTTTATTTGCACTTTCGCTATTCTCCTTGCATAATTCGTTTCTTTTCAAATTGGAACATTTCGCTCCATCGATCTGTCGAACAGACAAACTAGGATCTTTCCTTCTATCGGTCAACTTGCTCACTGCCCGGCTATTTCCTAATCTCTTCACTTCCCTCCGTTTTCTTAGACTCAATCGTCTTATGTTTTCTGCTCGCAAGTCCACAGAAGCATGTTCTCCGAGGTGACGAAGTCTCAGGTCGTTCGTGGTCAATAGTGTCAAGTTTTCAATCTGTTTGTTGTTTATTAATGGCAATTTCCTAACTCGTGATTTGGAGAATAACTCGTAAATCTTTGACATAGGTGAAGAAGCAGAGGGTAAAATTCGACGATTGTAATTTATAGCATTATGCTCGCCGTATGCATCATAATTGCACGCATCAATGATCGTAATTAAAAACATGTACACGATAACAACGACTTTCATGATCCAACTTGTAGAATTAATCGAATAAATGATGTTGGGGCAAATGAACCGTTGCAATTCGTATCATAACTATTTCTACGGCAGTTTTCGTTCTCAATATGTACAGCCTCATCGAAAATCAAATGTATTTATTATCATTGGAAACTAGACGGATTCGAGATGATCCTAGAGAAGTATTGGACTATTCGCGCCATTGACATTTTACCTTTGTCCGATCGATCGATCGATCAATTTGATCAATTTGATCGATTTGATCGAATAACGTGTCATGTGACACTACGATATCAAAAACGGTAGGAATAGTGACACTTGGAGTCAACCGATCGGTTTAAGATCGGATGGTCGATGGACGATACGATTAATAGACGAATATTGCGTATGATGAACTTTTCGAACGTTTTAGTACTTTTAGGCTTACGAATTTATCATCGGCTCCCGTTGGGATTCTCTTTTACCGTATCGTTTTTCGTTTCAACTAACACGCGTCAAAGTATTTCACTGACTGAGGAGATTCAGCCGGCATCCAGAAGCGGTATTGCATTCGCGGCTTTCACCGCATCAGCTTTCCCATCGCAGCAACGTTGTGTCTTCCCCAACATTGGCTCCCCACTTCTTCCTTCTTCACTCTCTTCGGCTTTCTTTTCTTTTCTTTCTTTTCCTTTCTCTCTCCCTCTTCCGCCTTGACTCTTTCTTCGTGTTCCTTCGTTCGTTCGTTCGTTCGTTCGTTCGTTCGTTCCTTCCTTCCTTCCTTCCTTCCTTTCCTTCTTTCTTTCGTGCTGATTGTATCTTGTTCAAATACAATTGATCGGGAAACGTGTGCAAATTACAAACAATCTCGGACCTTACAGGTGCAGCAAAATATACCTAGTCGTATTTCGATCAATGTATCGAGAGCCAGCGAAACGACGAATCAAGATATCTTTGATATCGTTACAAGTCGAAGGTTAGTTAACATGGAAATTCTTTATTATTATCCGCAATCTTGGACAGATATATGTATGTAGATACGAATGATGGTAACGACAATCAAACGACTAGAGTAAACTTGGACGGACGATAGACAAATATCTTCCTTCTTCGAGTTAAGAATTCTGTTGTAGTTTAGGAGCAATGTAAAGCTATTCACGTGTATTGCGATGTACGCAAATGTTATGCAAACTTTTGTTGGGATAGTATCGTACGAAACTTACGACCGAGTTCGTCGAAAAATCTCATCTGTCCTTCCGAATCGACTGCGTTTCCCTGTGTTGGTTCCTCCTCCACTAAATCTAAAATCGAAGCAGGTAATTGCGTTAACGGATAATGCGTACAAGTATTGCAGGGTAACGCGGTTCGTGTTTCTCGGAAATATTTTCATCGACGCGTAGTTATTCAGATTTGCAAAATATTTTAAGAGACCGGCGTACACGAGTCTGTTGTATTCCCTGCGATTAATGGACTCACCAAAATCCCCTAAATACCGATCATTCCTCCTTTCAGCGCCACAATAATACAAGCCGATGAAGAGCAAGCTGAAAAGTGAGCGTACCAACGAGTTCATTTCTTTTCTTTCCCGACGATGATGTGCACCGATTAGCGGTGACTCGACTGTTTGTTAGCGTCGTGGATGTCGTTGTTCCTCGAAATATTACAAATTCTTAGCCAACACTAAACTTTCATAACGCTTCCAACCACTTGGAACTTGTACGTGGAGATATATATATGTATTCTTTGATCCTCTTTTAGACCAATTTCCTCTCCGCGTTCATCGCTCCTTTGGAAATGCGACGTTTAACGATACCGATCGAACAATTATCGCGACTCACGTTGTAATTGGTTGTCGGTACTCTTGTTGGAAACTTATTCGAGTAGAAGAATCGTACTGGTGCAAAGTCTGATTGATGGAGCATCGTCGTGTACTATTACAATTTTATAGCTGGATGTTTCCTTTAATGGATCGACAGGAAATATTCCTTTGGAATTCGAAGCGATCGCATCCCTGCCACGTTTATCACTCTTCGAATAGTACCGTGTACTGTGCGCTCAGAGTATTCTCGCAAATGACCGTACGATGAAGTCGGAATACAGAAACGAAGAGAATGTACGGTTTATCTCTGTCGAGAGTTCACTTTGACTTTTGGACAAGCTCGTGTCACAAGTACGCTCAAAGAATCGTTAAAAGCGCCCCGTCAATTCGATTTCCGAACTTGCTCCCCCGTAACGCGTTGTACCGTAAGTGCTCGCGAAGCGTGGCGAAGGCGTTCAAACGTAGTGTGGTCCGGTGGAAAAGTGGGTCGTAGAACCAGGTCACCGAGACAAGTGGCACACCGTTTCTTCGTGTGGTTACCTCGTAACTCGTTCCCGGTTCTCTTCCTCCCGCGAGTGAGCACGTTGATCTACGTTAGCGGTCCGCTAGCATTGCACCTTTGGTTATTAGTGAAAGTTAACCGGTAACTTTCGACTTTGACAATGATGACTGAACTCTCGAACACGTTGACTCGATCGTACACATGCTTCGCTGCGAACTGCTATCGTGTTTCCTCCTGTAAATTTCCTCCTGTCCTATCCTATCCTATCCTATCCTATCCTATCCTATCCTATCTTATCCTATCCTATTATCCTGCCCTATCATATTCCATCATCCTATCCTATTATCCTACTTTGTCCTATCTTATTCTATACTGCTGTACCAGTCGTCACTTGTTACACATTTCCCCCGAGTCAATGTTACAGAATCCGATTTAGAACTTGCTCTTTTAAAAAGTTCATACCTCTTCTCCTTTTTATCAATTTGCCGAACAAGACGATCGGAATTGAGAAGAAACCATAGTCAGTTCTTGGTCTACGTTCAACGTCGCACTTGATTCGTTCCTCTTTGTATTCGTACGGAAACTTTTGTTATGTTCCAAGTACTTGTAAACAAGCAATCTCTCTTATCAAAATGGTACATTTTCTTCGGCTTTTGACCATATCATGCTCGAGATTACCACGTGATTGTTTCTTTAGAAGCCATCGCACGAGATTACGAATGGCTCGAGAGAGCTTCGCGACACGCGATCGACTACTGATGAAGAACGGAAACACAGCATCCAAACACTCCTCTTGCTGTGCCGTCTTCTTTGTGCTTTCTCTTCTTCGTTTCCCCTCCGCCCCTCTCTGCCCCCACCATCTTCCTTCAGCTACACTCGTATACTTTCTCCTTTTCCTCCTTTTGTTTCTTTACTTATTTCTCCCGTTACTGAAACACATTCACGCGTGAATTTAATCTGAATTCCATTCTTTGATTCGGCTTCGATAAGCGACATCAACGCGCAATGTGTCTCTTCCAACGAAGGGAAAAACGAATCCAATGTTCCGCTAATTGTCAAATACGTTAAATAAATACTTTTGTTTTCGCAATCCTGCAACCGAACGAGTAATAAATCCTGGAAATCTTTACGTATATTTACCCTCGCAAAGTCTTTAGCAGTCAGTTCCTCGACCATGTCCACACCGCGATCATGTTCTTCGAAAGCAGCGCCGTTGTCATCAGGGTTGCCAGTGGTCAACTTGAACCGTGATTACTCTGCAGTATATACTGTGCCGGTCTATTATCTATTAGAAATTATTATGAAAGTTTTTACGTACGCCTTGTGGTAACAAGCATTGCCACTTTGACACGTTTACTGGCCGCCACTGACGCTTGTTACAATAATTTATACGTATAACTCGTAAAAAAGTACAAACTGGTACATAGGCAAATAGTTGCAACGTTTAAACCTCGCTTGGTCGATAAAGAAGCGTTGAAACACGACAATTCAGTTTATCGATTTCTTCGCAAGATGTCGCCGTACGAGTTGATCTGTACAGCACAAGATTTTCGGGCCTTCGTCTTATACCACGTGTTCTGGAAGATCAAGTATTGGAAGACCGGTAGAATGTGTAATTGTAATAGAAATTAACATATTTGCATAACCGTTTCTACGACTAAAAAATGCCAATTTTTCTTACGGAAGAGTGACATTGTTTTATCGATATTTACGATATTTACGATACAAGCTTGGCGTCGACAGGTATCGTGGAACAGACGAAAATTCTCTGTTAACAACATTTTTACATAAATGAGATATTTCTTATTATTAATCTGATCGCTATTGATGTTACCATGTTTCGTTGCAATTCCTGTCTTTCGATTCATTTTCGTTTCAAAGTTAATCTTTCGGTATTTCTGTCGTTTGAAGATTCAACGAACGTAAAATTCACGCGGGAAAAACATCACGAACCATTGTTATCGCGTATCTTTTGTTTACAGAAGGAACAAGTGAGTTGAAAATCTTGGTTATCTTTCCCAATTTCAAATATATGTTTACTGGAACAGGTCAAGACCTTTACCTTCTCTTTTTTCATGAAATATTAACCTTAAAGGCTGGCGGTACTATGTCACGAATTGTTATTTTTGTAATTATCGACGCACACCATCTGCCGGACTTTGGACATACTTGGCAAATCATTGTCAACCGTCGTCATTGCCATCCATACCATCAGATGAATAGCAGGTGTGTTTAAAATTCTACTCGAGAAATCTTTTGTTTCTTTCTTAGGAGCTACGGTGCATAAAGAATCGAAACAACTCTTTCAGCCAAATAATGTATTGTTTCGTGTCATGTAGAAGATGAAAACTGTGGAGGGAAAAGTTGTTGCTGTGGGATCCCAAGGTAAATCTTCAATCGACGAAACATCCTAACCTATATGTGTATGTATGTATGTAGTAAGCATCGATATCCATGTTTTCTGTTTCGTCGAAACTACATTTCCGAATATTAAACGTATCCTTACCAGTGGGATTTCTATCGTTTTTTCAACTTTCTTCTCATGTTTCGCGTTTGGCAATGCATTAATGCATATCGCGTTAGTCTCTGACCGCTTACAGCATACCGTTTAGGTTAGTTTTCGATCGGTTGGTGCTTACACGCGTGCATCGCAGATACGTGTGCGCACGAATACGTGGGAAAAACCGCCAGGTCTTCTTGTGCCTAGGCTCGTTAAATTCTATTGTATACTCGACAGTCGAGAAGGACACTACAGGACTGATTGATTTTTCAGGTGTTGGAAAAACAAGTATGATCATTCGTTACATCAGGAAAACTCTGAACGAACATGTCGATCCTACGATAGGCGCGTCTTTTTTTACGTGCAAACTGAACCTGGAAAATACAAGAATTTTGCTCAAGGTATAACGTTGGTTCAATCTAAATAAGAACGCCGAAGGAATTGAACGAACCTATTTCAAGTTTACCTTTTTCTCGAGCGATTCATTCCGTCTGTACTCGTCGACGAATCGCGATACACGCGCGAAACTCATTTAATTCTGATAATTTCACCTCATAGTAAGTAATAGTAATCTCGGTGTCTCGAGTAAGTATTTCTATTCGAATAACACGCGTTGGTGAGCGATCGATGTATTCGACGGGCGGACCGTTAAAATGCGATCGAACGTCTTCAGAGCCGTGTCCGTTGGTTACAGGTCTGGGACACTGCCGGCCAAGAGAAATTCAGATCGATGGCACCGATGTATTATCGAAACGCGAACGCTGCCATGTTGGTGTTCGATTTGACTCAGTACAACACGTTCACGGCAATGAAGGGGTGGGTTGCAGAACTTCGTAAAAACGTCGAGGGGAGTATCGTGTTAGTCGTGATCGGAAATAAATCGGATCTGAAAGAGGAGCGGCAAGTGAACGCCGAGGAGGGTCGAATTTACGCGAGAAAAATCGGTGCGATCTACCACGAAACATCGGTGGTGCAAGACGAAGGCATCGATAACGTGTTTCTAGATATCGGCAGGGAACTCGTCAGTCTGTCGTCGAGCGAACATGTGACAACCATCCGAGTGTACGAGTCGAACAATTCGGCGGTTTGGTCCAGTGCGGACATGCCCGTCTCGCCAACCTTCGAGGGAAAGTCTCAAAACGTCAGTATTGCGCATAGGATGCACGAGAAACCGTACACATGCTGCTAATCCGTTGCCCCTAAGCTTCCCTTTGCTGCTTCAACTATTCTTGACCATCGCAGATTGTACAGTCGGATCGCGTTTTTGCGATCGTTTCTTTGCGACAGTGCGCCGGGCACACTGTATACACCTCTAACGTCTTTGGTTCGTTTATCCGAACACGCGATGTATTTCGCAATCAATCTCTGTAGTGATGTTCGCCTTGGAGAGCTCTTGTTACGTTTCAAACAAAATTCGATTCGTTTCATGTGTCTTTTAATTACTCTATGTTTTTCGAATAAAAATGAGAAACGTTCAATGGGTTCAATGCGTTCGTATAAATCGTGTAAATCGTGTAAATCGTGTATGGACAAGGTCAGCAGAAAAATACCACCTTTACAATTTATTTTCCTCGAAAATAGAAACCGACCAAGGACAAATTACTCGGAAAGCAAACATCTCCTAACGAAATTAGAGAGTAACAGCTTACAAGCCAAGTCCGGAACGATAATCGGAAGATGAATCATTCCGTCTATGGGCCAGGCCTCAGGAAGCGTGACGCGTCTCGGCTTTGTTTAACTTATCTCATTTTCGTTACGTAAGTATTCCCGTAGCAATCTTTTACACGGGCCTAGTGTCTATGGCAATTCGAAATAAGGACATTGGCACGCGTTTCCACGCAAGTCGCACAAACGAGCTTGTACGAATCGTATTATGTCGAATCGGTCGATCAAATGTTCGTCCCTCGTTCGAAATGAAGTTATTGCACATCGCGTACATATTCCGTTCCAGGCATATCGAATGTTATACTCGACAAATGAACCGATCAAACCGTTCCTTTTCAAACTGCTTCTATTATATTGCACGTGTACTGTCACGGAAGCACGACCTTACGCAAGTACAACTTCGAATTGGATGTGTGCGAGAAGAAAGGTGCGTAGCACGCTACAACGCTGTATACTCGTACTCGCTATACGATCAACTGCCACGCACAAGTACGTATACAATGTGCTACAGGTGTACGTTCGGAGAGTTTCTTTATGCTTACGAGTAAGAAAGAAGGGGACCAACAACAGAGAGATGATTCTAACGTAATATTCGCTTTAGAGAGCTCTTATTACGTTTCGTACGAGGGAGTAGTCCGACAGTTAGATGAGAACTTTGGTGAAGTTCAGATCTCCGATCGTATACGATACGATACAACATATTTCCAAGTGCCATGTGGATACCGTGCACAAACGAGCTCGAGTAGCTGCAAATCTTTGCGACGTCGCTGAATTCTGCGCCTGCGTTCTGTAGTACTCGTTTGAACAAGTTATTAGTTTAGTAATCGTTTCAAGCATCAGTGAAATCCGAAAACATGGTTCAATGTAGATGTGTATTTGTCTCGGCCACATTTCACGTGCTTAACATTATTGGACAATGTTTCCGATCGCAATGCCTAACGATCGACAATCGCATAGCTGCCGTTGGAAATGGTAAAATTCCTGGAATAATTCGTCTCAAAGCAAAAGTTGATCGGACCGAGTCCTCTCTGCCTTCTGCTGTTCAAAAACTGACATTTCTTCTCTTAGATTGTTACGCAAGGATATCCGTGGGGTCCAAGTTGTCTAACGTGGACATCGCTTCGCGAGTCGAGGTCGCAAGTTTAATGGAATGCGAAGAACACTGTTCGCAGAGTGAACGCGTTTGCGTTTCATTTATGTTTGGGTAAGAGCAGCTCCCGCGGGACCAAAACTATCGTTATACACACCTTTTGACACATGCACACACACACACATACACAGAGTTACTCTTTCTATTAACTTTCGAACTTGTATTAGCGTCGGCGTAAAGGGTAATGGTACTTGTGCATTGAGCGCCCGACAACCGGATCTGAAAAATCTGGAAATCGATCCCGATTATGACGTGTACGTGAAAAATCAACAAACCTCGCCATGGTGTAACGTTGTACATTCGTACGGACGTTTTCCTATACGCAACATTGGAAATTCCACCGTTGAACCTGACAAACGATTAAATACAAAAGATTCTATTACCTTCGTCGATGATAGTTCTTTTCTAAAATCAATCAAACCTGAATCGTCGCCGCTGCTTCGCACGATATCTATTCCGAGGTAATATCTGTTCCATCGTATTTTCCTTTTCGTTTTAATCCTTCATCTTTTCCCGTAACATTCAGATCACTCGCGAAATTCCATAACTTTACTGAAAAAGTCGACAAGCTAAAATGGAAACGATCGTGTAAAAAGTAAGATGTATTCCTAAAATTTTAAGAGGTAAAGGTGGCAAGCCGAATCAGGGAGTCGCTAATGTCTACGATCTATTCGTCGATCACGATGGCCGTTTTCCTTCCGGTGATGACGATCGTAGAGTCTTGGATATTCTCGCGAATAAGAATCAAAAGAAAGCATCGGGCAATACTTTTGGTGAGTCTCGAAACACACACTTCATTACATGCCTACGAACATTGCGCAACGGAAAAACATTCTACGAATGTTCAACAAGGGAGACAATTCTTCTTCTTCGTCATCTCTTTTCTTCCTCCACGCTTCTCCTCTAATCGTACAGGTTTTGCACAACGCATTCGTCGAACAACTAAAATTTTTAATTGTACCAATAGAGAAATAAACGGTTAAATGGTCGATCTTTTGAAAACGCATCGTATACAGGCGAATGGCAAGCTAGTTGAAATAATTGTACCGTATGTCCTCGATGTCCCGCGAAGGCTGCGAACAGTGGATATTGTTCGTAAAGAAAGATACCTACTGAATACATATTCAGCGTGGTAAGATGGCTGGTTAAAAAACTAAATATACGATATGTATACGATTATTTGGCCTGAGGAAAATGAAAATCTCTTGAAGCTGTACTATTCGAGCGTAGTAGTACGTTGGAAGTAAACGAATACTTTCGAACGAACAAACAAGTTCAAACTACGTAGGAAAGTTTATTCGTGTTACGTGTCCTTATCGCGAATAACTCCATCTCGTTAAAATCTTCAACGATGACGTGCCCCTTCCCCAACGTACGATTAATCCCTCCCACTATTTTCACAGAAACATTCACTTTTCTATAAAACCACGCACGACTGTGTTTTCTCCATTATTTCTTGCACGTCTTACAATTTCAATTTTGTCGACTCGCATGCCCGCAGTTTCTCTCGTATACCTATGTTGATACATCAAACATGTACGCTAGCAAATGTTTGAAAATACAATATAATTGGAACACCGATACACCCGAGCAAAAAGTGATACTATGAAATATCAACGAGACGAACAAGACGAGAATTATTCTTCTTTTAACTAACAGAGAAACTACTTTTATTCTCTTCGTACCGATTCCACGCATCAACAAAAATGTTTTTGAAAACGCGGTGGTGGTGGTGGTGGTGGTGGTGGTGGTCGTCTGTTGTGTTCTGGCTGCTCTCTCTCCCCGTCATTCAAAGTTCAACACTAACGTTGAAGGAAACTGACAAGAATGAATTTACACGTAAGTGTAGCAACGGCGCATTCTATGATAAATACGCTGACAAATAAACAATAATTATTACGAAATTAATGTTTATACTTGTATCGTATATTAATATACACGATGGTATGTGATGAAAATTTATTGTGCCATTTAGTTGTAACTTGTCATCGGAAAATGCATTCTGGTAAAAAGACGATGGAACTGCTGATCGACCGTGTCGTTGATTGTCAAAACGTGCGAGATTGCCATCACGCGTGCGAGCATGAAAAGACGTTCGATTGTAGAGGTTTTAACTACAGGTACGTGAATCAACAATTTCCAGCGATCTTGTTCTCGCGTTAAACAATATTTTTCACGTATTACTACTTCTTAAACGAAACCAAAGTATTTCAGCTATAAAGTAACGGCAGATTCTGTAATGTTGCTTCTCCGTAATTTTAAGGCACGAAACAAATGGATTAAAGGGAACATGCGAACTGACTGCCACACCATACTTTCGCATGAAACCAGACAGAGACTTTCTGATTGATTCTCGATACGACTACTACGAGAGGGATCAAAATTGTTTTCCTTTTGTGAGAAGCGACGGTTCTTTCGCTGGGAAGAATCGGCCAAATCTACCGTGGTCACGGACGGAGCAAGAGAATGCGAACAGTGATATTTTCCGACAGCCGTCCGTTTCGATGAGTTTCCCATACTACCAAACAATCTATCCGACAAGTCACGAGTTTACTCGAGACTTTCTTGATAAACACGAACCACGACCCAATAACCACGAACAATTTTCGCACAAAACTCTTCGCGGTGAGTACTTGCGTATCTCTACATACATCTCTGCACACTCTACACCATCTAGATGCATACTTTATGCGACACGTTTAACGTATCGACCGTTCGAGACGGGAACATTTTACGCTTATCACTTGCCGTTCTCGTTGCCGGTACGTTTCTCTTTCACCGTCTCTATCGTATTTTCCGTATGGAAATACGGCATACACCAGTACTTGCAGCCTCCCCATTATCAACACTCGCTACGAGGAAACGTTGAGCGTATCGATCTTGTCATTTAGGAAAGATAAATGCATCTTATGCTCCATAGATTTTCCTTTCCATCAAAACCCGCCCTCAAACTGGTACGGTAATGGGATGAGATCAGAAAGTAACTTGATACACGATGCCAATTCTTTCCACGATCCTCCTCGCATTGACTTCAACAATGGACTCTCAAACGTGAGATCTTCAGTTTCTCCTGCACACCGAATCGACGTTCAATCGTTACAACGCGATTTCTTTTATCCCCGAGGAAATGAGCATTCTTCCGACCAATTGTACAGTTACGGTAGCGCATTTGGATACGACGCTAATTACGTACCTTCCTCGAAAGAACAGAGTTTCGGAGGACGCGAGGTGACATCGACAAGGCCAAGATGTTTCATAAAGTACGCAACAGGTTCGAAGCTCGGTAGAAACGTATTACGGAAGTCGTGCCTCGCGCGTGATCCGAAGCAATGCGAACAACTTTGTATCGTCGAAACAGCCTTCGCGTGTGGAAGCTTCGCTTACAGGTAAGGGACTCGAAGGAAAACTCCGTTTCTTTCTCTACCTCGTACGAAAACGAGGGGAACACGAAAAACTTGAACGCACACGGTCACGAGCAGCCCGTGCCCGGTAAAAGCAGCATTTTTCGAACGATCTCGCGCTAAACACCGATATTCTACGATATAGTACTCCATGAAAAATAGATTTTATATACAATTATGCAACAACGTGTTGCAAAACACTCCAATTAACTGCATAGCATCAACGGTGACCCCGTTCTCACAACAGGACGCGATTACGAGGTCACCTCTCAACTTGAGCCGCACCTCGAATCTTCTCATCGTGCCTGTAATTATCATCTATTTTTACTTTCCGTTCTACGCAGACACAATCTACAAACAACGAATCCCACCGATAATTGTTTGTTCAGCGACCTTTCGTACAAAGACTTCGATTCTTACACGGATCTGGAGCCAGATCGCGATTACGACGTATACATAACGGCTCAAGATCCAAAGGTTTGCAACTCGAAAGAAACAACAGACCGACTCCCTTCGGGGGAGGAGGAATGTTTCTCGAGAGTGAGAAGCGGCTTTGGCATACCGATGGATATTACGAGAAAGTCAACGTTTGCGCAGAATTTGGGAGAATGTCAGTTCGCCTGTACGAAAGCGCAAGAATTTCTCTGTAAAACTTTGGTCTATGTGTACGGAACGATAAAGTACTCGTATCAGGAGCGTGACCGCCATCAGCATGCAGACTCAAACTGTTTTCTAAGCGATTGGCCCTCGGGGGAAATCGATCCGGTTAACATGCTCGATATGGACGGCGCTGAATTATACGAAAGAAGTAGTTTCTCCTATGGTTGCGGGACATATCCTTTGATAACATCGATATCCGCTTTGTCTGCATGGTACGGCAAGGAATCCGACTCGGCCCTTTCGGATGAACCTTGTTACGCTCAGTATCATAGGCCATGCAAATTAATGCCTCACGCGATAGTGTCCTCGATGCGAGCTCCCACGAAATCAGAGTGCCGTCAAAAATGTTCATCGATGAGAAACACGGGTACGGTGCCGTGCATGTCTTTCAATTACATGTGAGCACACTGCTTTATTCTAACCAACGGGGACGTGTTTCCCCTGCTTTCGCGTCCTCTATAATCATCCAATATTATTCGCAGGATTACTGCCACTGACAGTGCCCGAGATAATTGTTGGTTCAGCGATATACCCGTCCAAGACCTGAGACCAAACTTGGACTACACCCACGACGGCAGTCATTTTCTCTATACGTGGAAAGATCTTGAACCATTTTGCGGGCTGTCGCCGAGTCCTCTTTACGAGACAAATGCCGCGCCAGTCTCCAAAGAACACGGAAGATCCTCGTTCCCTTCCACGTTCGACCGAGTGCTGCATCCAGAAATCCTGTTTGACGACAAATCTCACGGCACAGGGTCCATCTTCGCGGCTACGTCTCGAACGAGAGATAAATTCCAACCGAAGATATACGGACACGGTTACGAGGAACGAGAGAGCGATCACGAAACGGACAGTATTTTCGATAAACCTTTCGGTCGCTTCGAGCACGAGCTCGACTTCCACGTCCATTGTAAGTAAAAGAGGGTAGGAAAAGAAGGAAAAAAGAAAATCAACGTGACTTTTACCGCTTTTCTTTCGCATTACCACTCTTACCTAGCAAGGACACTCTCGACTTTCCAACGTTACACGGTAAACGGTCACCCTTGTAGAAATGGGACCTTTTGTCAGCGGAACGAGATCGTTGGTTTTTGGTCCTGTGAAATCGATGACGATACGGAACACGCTGCTTGGGATTATTGTTGCGAACCTGAACATAGATGTGGCTTCTCACAAGGATATCATTATCCGTGGTACACTGATAACGACGGAGCTTCTTTTCTTTTCTTTTCTTACAGGAAATTGCATCGATAGAATGTCAATATCGGTGCCTGTATGTTTTAGGTGCTACGTCGGTTCGAGTTACGACCAGTGGCGACCTTGTAGCGAAACATATTATCCCTATTATTTATCGAAAGATCGTTCATTCTACCAACAGTCGCTAGCAAACTCTGCGCGACATTGGCCGATCATCTATCAACACGAGACCTTACCGTCGGGCTGCACTCTTGGCAATATCACGGAAAGGAGGAACTTGCGCCTATAGAAACACATTCAATAATCTCCAGTAATAATCCGTATAACAACAGATTATTACCAATATATTTTCCGTTGATTCTCGCTTCCAACGCCTGTATTTGTCACAATAAAAATAAGTTTGCAACTTCGTATTGTACGACGTACAATCATATATAAATACACATGTTTTTCTATAGTTGTATGAAATTGTTTCTATGTTGGTTTACCACCTTCGATCATTTTGTGTTTACTCTAGACGTAAATGGCACAGCGAAACCTCCAATGTTTTGCACGGTCGGTAATTCATTGCAATGCTATCCTATACCTTGTCTGTGGTACTAAATACACCTACCCTTGCCCACGAAACTTTACATACGAGTATAAATAAAAAACAACAATATACCTTTGCAATAGAATGCGTTTATCAGTCCAAGATAATATTCAGCTGTTTTATGACCACCGGTATAGATACCATTATAACAATCCGCGATAAGCACTTATCGTCGGTACAATAGAAATTACCGGTTCATTTGTTCTTCGCAGAGAGGTCGCCTATATCGTTTTCATCTCGTGTTTATGGTACATTCCAATTTCATCGTTAGTTCCATTTCATTATCAAATGGTACATTATGTAGTAATTGTCCATCGTTACAAGCGCGTATACGTTATAGATTTTATTGTCGCATGTAATCTAATTAATTAATACTATTTCTTTACTAACTGTAACAATTTATTCCTGCTAACGTTGATATGGCGCCGTCACCGGCGCCGCCATAATCATTTATTTCCGAGATACACTGGAAACCCACTGAATAAATCCAACGAGTTGTTTGTGAGGAAAAACAATAAGGTGCGATTAGTGTTGTTAGAAGAAAATCGTTTCTCTTTCGGAACATTTAAACATATTGCTTGGGCGATAAAAACGTGTCAAAAAACGAGCAGCGGAAGCTCGGACGTACGATAAAAATTTACTTGTTACATTTATGCTATTTCTTTTAGAAAATTTTATACGCTTCTGAAGATTCGAGTATATTACAAAAATGCCGAAAACTCGATTAATCACACGTTCCGTGACGAATACCCGACCGTCTCACATGACTTTAAACTTGGAGTGTACAGAAGAACCGCTCAGTGAAGCGCAATTAATGTTACGATTAGAATTGAAAGAGAATTATGATAGGGTACGTTTCTCTATTAATCCTACAAAGCATTGCAATTTTAAACTTACTTCTATGCGATACGTTTAATTACTATAATTCATCATCCGTTTGTGTCTTGTCCCTTAGGTTGTTGCTACTTTGGATGAATTGGTTAAAGACCACGGGGGAAAGCTGATATGTCAGGCAGGCAATGTTAATGGTTATCAGTACACCTTGTAGGTATCATTTCCAATATAAATGTGTTCTATTTTTACAATTCTTGTTAACTTGGCAAACTTAGACTTTTATTTTCTTATATGTCAGACCTCCGAATCCAACGCCGACAGTGGTTAAAAATAATCCCCAACCCATCGTCAATGTAGTGAGTATCGTAGAAAATGTATACGAAACAAAACGATTACCATTAAGGTTTTACATTCGTAGCATTTACAGAATCAAAATAAGAATCAACCGCCCATTAAACTCAATGTACTGAATAATGCAAATGGTTCTCAGAGTAATATACAATTGGTCGTGGATTCGCGAATGGGAGTTATACTTGGGTCTGTAGCACAACCTCAAGGTAAGGAATTATTTGTCTAAAAATATAATAATAATAATAATAATAATAATTACAATGCTAATAATGGTGATGATGATGGTGTTGATGATGACGACGACGATGATGATGATGATGATGATGATGATGATGATGATGATGATATAATTATATGATGATAATAATAATGATGATGGTGATGATGATGACGACGACGATGGTGGTGATGATGATGACAACAGTGACGACAGTGACCATGATGACGATGACAATGACGATGACAACAACGACAACGATAATGATGATATAAAAAAACATTTAAAAATTGCACTGATTATAGTAACTTCAATGACCACTGCCCCATCGGTTTCAATATCTGCTCCTCCACCGACACCCGCGTCGACATCCACGTCTATGGCAACAGCAATGCCTACAATTACTCATTCTCAGACGGAAAATGTATGGAAAACGTTCAGGTTGCTTTTTTTAATAGAATGCAAGTTAACTACCATATTAAAAGCACACTATTCTTTTCTTAGTATAAATACACTCGATCCGGACGCAGAACAAAGGTTCTTCAAGCGCAACAACCTGACATAATAGAGGAAGTACGTTACTCGTAAATATTAACTTCTTTAATGTTTTTTGCTTTCACTTATTTTCTGACTCTGATTATGTATAGCCTGTATTAGTTACTCGCGGCAGACAAAAAGTTGGATGTCCCACGCACGTTGTTACACCAAGTAAGTTGTTTTACTGTCAAAAAATGTGTATTACATGTGTACGGAATAACGCCAGATACTAACAGCGTGTGTAAATGCGAAAATTTCGTTTCATTTTCAGCCACTACCAGTCCACAGGGTGTTACAAATCTCCGAATAAAAACTGTAAGCAAACAACAAATTACTCCAGTTACAGCATCAACCGTGGCCACCATAAGTGCAAATACAGGGACGACAGCGAGATTGTCCATGACGAAACCGACTGAACATACGAGCATTGGTGGAATATCAGTTGGCAATAAAAATGCAGGTTAGAGATGAAATTCGTTCAAAGTTTAAACTGTTGTGTTCTTATTCAATTAAACAACCGACTGATTAACATTAACGTAAATATGCAATTTTTCTGGCTCGAGATCCCCTTGGTTTCATGAAATTTGACGCAACAACGAGAACGAATTGGGTCAGTTATTTGATTTCAGCAATTCAATTTTGATTTAGCTTGTGAACAAATCGATGAATCAAAGAAGAATCTTCCAGACGGTAGGGAAGTAACTTTCAACAAAATGAATGGAGGTAGAACGTTTCCTTCGTTGGTTGTCGTAGCCAGACCTAATCTTTGCACAAAGGATATTACAGCACAGATAGCTCAAAAAGAAAGGTCGGAGTTAGGTATTTATCTAAATCCAGAAATAACCACCGATCGTTATATCGTTGTTATTGTGGTTATTATGTTATACAAACAAGCTGATACATGTACATTTCAGATAACAAAGTCAAGAGTGTACTCATGTTTTCTGCCACAAAGTTTGCTGAATGGCTGATCCAACAAGGTTTGGTAAAATCGGAGCAATACTGTGCTCAGCATAGCAGTAGTTATCAAAAAACCAAGTTGAAATTAGGAATGTACAGCGATCAAGGTACATTTCCGTACTCGGGAGGATACGTATGGATCTCGAGTTGCTGTCCCGATCGTTACGTATCGGTTTTCTCTGGTTCGATTTTTCAAGGTGCACCGTACACACCTACGGTTCTTTTGAAGCTAATTTATCACTGGGCCTGTCAAACGAACGTTCAAAATGTTGTTTCATGGGTTAAAGTGACCAATGTGTATGTAAAAAATTTCTACACGCATCTGCGTAGCATTTGTACAGCTGCAGTGTGGGATAAAACTCGTAAGATGGGGGGCAAATGTTCGGTGATACAGGTCGGTGTGATCAGTTTGGGTACAACGTCGCAAGATGGAAACTTGCGCCAAGTTAAAGTCGAAGTACTTGGCGTCTTGGATTACGCTACCCTGGATTTAAGATTGCGGGCTTGCGATCCTGTACAAGATGGCGATAGATCGTATAAAAGACGGTTTAATAATATTTTACATCCATTGAAAGAGTGGGTGCACACAGACTCTAAGATCATGACCGATTTCACCGTTGACAAAAGTACACTCGAAGAAATGGGTTTCAATTACGTGACGCAGTCCGCATTTTCCGAACAAGGTCCTCTAAATATTCTGAGTAATTATCATATTATGGAGTATTTGAGGAAAATTGTTCCAAGGATGTTTCAAAATACCCTCAGTTTGCTTAGCAGACAAATGATACAACAATTCTTGGACGAGTTGGTATGGAGAGAAATGTATGGTTTGACCGCTGCTCGAGCATTCGACAATATCATCGCGCATATCGCAGAGCAAACAAGGATTGATTGCAACGAAAGTCTGTTGGATCGTTTAGCTAAAATAGCTGCTAATCCCTTTCAGAATTGGTCCTATTCGAATGCGAATCCACCACCCTTGACGCCTCTCGCGACCATGAACAAGGATGAAATTCCAGCGGGATGCGATATATTGGTACAGTCGAATACCGTAGCGAGTAACAACGCGAATCAACAGCCACAGTCACAGCAATCGCAGCAGCAACAGTCGGAAACGTTGCCTTCTTTTGGCCAAACGACCAGGCCCTTACCGAAAAGGGGACGTAAAAGGAACGTTGCGATAGCGATGGCCACCACACCGAGTAGTCCTGAACCAGATGCTAAGAAACCTATGCTCGATCCGAAAGTGTCTACCAGCAAGGATAAAGAGAAAGAGAAGGAGAAGGAGAAGGAGAAGGAGAAGGAGGGTGGTGGGAAAGGTGATCAGATACAATTACAAGAATTTTACTATGCCACCATGGAAGGTGATAAGAGTCTCTTGTTAAAGGAACACAAGTGCTCGTTGTATTTCAAGTGTTTTTTGTGCTCGACGACCATGCGTACCAACACAGACGTAATGGAGCACACGATTAGCCACGTTCCACCTCAAGTGCCCGGCCAATCCAATTCACCGGTATGTAGGTACTGTTGTACAGCCTTTTCGTCTCAGCATCAAATGGTTACCCATGTAACGGAAGCGCACAGTAACTTTGGTCACTCGGACAGCGACATGGTTGTTTGCGCCATTTGCGAACAGAAATTTGGGAACGGCGGGCTTTTGGTCAATCACCTGTCATCGATGCATTTCCCCTCGGAAATGCCGTATCAATGCGAGAGCTGTGGTTACCGAACTTCCAGTCACAAGGACGCCATCGATCACTTTTATCGCGTTCACGAGAGAGGCGAAGGTTTGCAATGTCCTTATTGTCTAAAAGTGATACAGTTTGTGAGCGAGGGTAGTCCTACCGTTACCAGCGTTCATGCTTTTCTATTGCACATGCAAAGACACGTGATCAGGAGAGAACAGGGCCGAGGAAACAAGTGTCCCAGATGTTGTCTCTGGTTCAATCAAAAAAGTTCGTTGAAAGTTCATCAGAGACAATTGCACGACTGTGTTTCCGGCTCCAAAGTTGTTCCATATTCTAGTGGTAGTAATAGTAGTATACTGATACCGAAACAACGACTGCAGAACAGACGATTCGAGATCGATAGCCCAGTAACAGAATTACCGCAGGACGAAAAACTCAAGAAATGGGTGACAGGTCCGATCGTAGTAAACGTTCCAGTCGAACATTTGTCTTGCGAAGAGTGCGAAGAGGATATAGACGAACAGGATCACTTTCCCGGTGAACAGAGATGCCAACAATGTCGTTATATAACTTGTTGTTGGCGTGCGTTCAAAGAACACCAACAGCAAATCCATAACGAACGCCCGATGACCAGCCTCGTGGTCCCTTCTCCTCTCATTAATGTTCCGTTGGACAAACGGATGCAGTGTACATGCGGTTACGCGACCACCGATGGAAATCAGTTGGCTACACACTTGGTCAAATGTAAAAAAGTATCTGCCTATCCAATCGAAGATCCGGCACCGTCTGGGATGTTGGATAGTTTGGGTTTGGTTCCAAAAGCTGTTTCCGAGGAAACGCTCACTGACGGAAAACGGACTAATTTACGTTAAAGTTAACGTACGATACATTTCGTAAGATAACAAAGTGCTGGAGAACACGTGTTGGCGAAATACAGTTTCAAGATGCGATGATCTGTGTTTTTCATTCGATCCATAATCTCTGTAAAAAGAAAAGCATCGTAGGATACGATAACGACTCATTCAAACACATATTTAGTTTTATCGTACGATGTTCGTTGGAATGCCTCGAGTTATCGAATAAAATGAAATAATAAACGCGTATCTTTCGCATGTTCATCTCCTGTTTTACGAGGGTACAATTGTAACATAATATACCATACTATAATTATACCTGTATTGGTCGATTCGTTTCGCTACTTTCGATTTCTTCTGTCTCTTCCTCCCAATGAATGTACACATTGAAATAGAATCGCACGAGAGGCGATGCATTCTATTTCTCTGGCACATTGAAACATGCTGAATCTATTTGTCTCGCAACAAGAATTGTTTCATGTGATTCGTTCTGTCTTGTGTACCCTTCATATTAAAATATTTTTAATCGCTGATTTCTATGTTTATGTGATACAATAAACAGATAAATGAGATTACACGGTACGATGTTCGCTAGGCAACGAGAGCATTCGACTTGTTCCCCACCCATACACATCGAAGGCGACAGAAAGCTGGGGGCAGGTGGCAGTGGGTGGGAGAGAGAGTTAGAGAGAAAGGGATTAATTTTCTTAACGTTTATTTAGCACGTACGGTTTTTTTTTTTGTACGAATGATAAATGTAGCATACATGTACTTTTATGTGGTCAAGTGTACGAATATATTATATAATACTAATTGAGAAAATAAAACTAACAAAATAGTTGTTTAGTTGGAAAAATTCAGGCAAATTTAAAACTATTTGCATTAATACATAATAGTCCATCACTCTGTACTTAACATATCTATATTTCTAATAAGCTATTAACTCTTTTTTATTTTCTTTTTTTTTGCATTTTACTTTTTTTCTGTTTTCGCAATGATTTCTAATATCGTCTGTTATCAAGTCAACACTAAAGAACATATTTATTAGCAAAAACTCTGCAATGTTAATTGATCGGGGATTACCACAAACGTTCTTTCGTCGTTATACTCATTGTCTTCAGTATCTTTGCTTACACCTAAATACACTAAACAAAATTTACGCAATAATCAATGTAACGATGTACGTCAGTGTACAGTGATCACACGATCGTTTAATCGTGTGCACGATACAAAAATTAACACAGTTTCGCGCTTTGTTCAGAGTTTACAAATATTTTAAGGAATAATTTCTGTTTGTAAACAATAATGTTTCCGAGAACATTCGAAAGAAAATTTCACACTGATCACGATATCGTTACGTTTACATGCATACAGTATATATTATTATCGATATTGATAGTAATACTTATAAACGATATGATGGTATATAGTAATAGAAAATAAAGCACGGCGATACCCAATTTGTTGCAATTAACATTGAGATTTGTCGGTAATAAATTTCTTCTACAACTTGACGGCTCGTGTTTTACACATATGTAGATACGTTGAACGCCGTGACCGTCAAATTGTAACACGTGGGAAACTTTGTCAGCAGTTTATACGCTCCCAAGAGAATTGTTAACATTGTATTGCTAAGAGAATGAATCGATGTTCCGACGGCATTTTGATCGAAAGTCTGTGTGTTAACGTACGTGTTCTACGTATTCCCAACTATTGGTGTATCAGTTCACTTTTATACGTTGTCTCCCCTCTCGTACCTCTTCGTTTCGCCCTCGTCGTGCATGTTTCTCAACGGTTCGTCCAGAAAGTTCGTACTGTTTCCTGCAGAAAGTTTCTATTGTTTCTCTTCACCCTAAAATATAAAATCTCGTTTGTTCCGGTAAACATTCGGTCGTTCAGAGAGATGTCTCCATGCGTCTCCCACGCATGTTTCGCTACAATTTTTACGAAATACAACAGAGAGAGAATGTCGATATAACTGAAACGATGAAGTTTCGATAAAAAACGTATTATAGAGTACACATACATAGGATAAAATACCATAGCAAATGTGACTTTCCGCGGAACGATACTTACGCTGTAAATTTGAAGGAGAGGTTGAATCGCTATTGGTCAATTATTCGATGGTATAGAGCATGTAAAGATTGCCAGCATCGCTACCTGGTGGTACTAAGGCGTGAGTAGGCGGTAGAACCGTGAAGCCCAAAAACATGAATGTTCGAACCAGCATTGCTATATTATGGTAACAAGCCGTTTTAGAGGAGAAAATCTTCTACTCGGCACAATCTTTGCCATTAATGCCAAACAATGATAGACTAGTACTACCTCGATCCGCTCGATCTTTGCGTAGGCAAACGATGATATTGGTACACCGTAGTGTTTCCTCGGCATATTCCAAAAGAGAAACGAAGCCCTCTTTCGAACCTTCTGGTAAGAGACAACTTGGTACGCGAATATAGAGACAACGGCGCCACACTACTGTTTCCCACTCGACGGATGTGCTCTCGGTCAAGTGTAAAGTAAAAGTCAGGCGTAAAGATTCGCTATTTCTCACGGCTTTCAATAATTCATCCTCCTAGAGACAATGTTCGAAACAATGTTAGAAAGAATATTAGTACACAACTATGTACATGTACGTGCCAACCAGTGTGCGGGGTAAAGGAACTAATCGCAAGATCGAAGAGAACTGTGCGCTGCTCTCGAATGAACGGTGCGATACCAATAAAAAGCATTTAACTTCGTCAAGGTCATTCGCATATATTGCGCGTGATCTCGACAGTACGCTTCTCGTGCTGAATTCGTGTGTAATTAGAAATGAAATTAATCTTGTCCATTACCAACAAATTTCTACTCGAAGGGATTAATTAATTTCGTAAATTTGCGACGAACGCACCATCGTATTATGCGCGTGTAACACTTACTTGTACAATATGGGAGCTCACAGAGAGCTGACTTTGCTTGATCCCCACGCCGCGGCTCTCTGTGTTGACTGTAGATACAGACAATGCGGCATGGGGCACATCAGGACCACCACAGAGGCCCTACGCCCAGCGTTATACAATAATGTTGTTGCAGTGTGCAACCTTCTTCTAAACTTTCATCCATACACTTATTTGACATTTCACTGTAATAATCAATATACCAGTGAACACATACAAATTTCTACACAAGATCACACATTAATATAAACATCGTCGTGTTTTAAACGACAAAATATGTATATTCGAAGCAAACAGCGAATATAAAATATAGACGTAAATGAATACCTGCCACATTGCACAGTAAACAATCATATTCTACCAACACTGTGTGTACTCTGAAATTCGGAAAACATCGAATGAACCGCATTCGTGAAACGATCTCGCTTTTCATATTTATCAGTTTCGGAATACAGCCAACTGCTGGATAGCATTGAAAACGTACTATTCTCGTCGAGAACACGTTTATTGTCTTTCAATGTATCATCGACGATTAATGAAAAAATGTTACGCAATGATCTTCGTCTATTAACCCTTCACGATCCAACATCGTTACACGTTACAAGTACAATTGTCACGCGATATGAATCATTTTTTATACCAATAAAGATTATTCCTATCTTTCTAAGATCAAATGGACAATGATCTGGAACAAATGAACGACCTAGCAAGGGTGAAGAAAGGTAAAATTCCTCGATAAATACAAGATATTTCATCGGTGGAAGAGTGCGTATTATTTATGCAAGTTAGATTGCAAGAAAAATTAGAAAAGATTAATACGAATGGTGTCATCTGAATTTATCCAGATTATTATTAACAGAGAGGCAGAGAGAGAGAGAGAGAGAGAGAGAGAATATTTAAAAGTATTTCTGTTACAGAAATCGACATCGAAATGATAATAAGCGGTATTAGTCACCTGAAAATGTGAAATTTTATTTGAAAATCTTTAATACAAATGCTCGGTCATAAAAACATTTTATCGGTAATCCTTAAAATTGAATGTATCTTTGTATTTACCAGAACATTTCTAATCGACTGATTAATATCGAAGATAAGGTTATATATAGATAAAAGCATGTATCGATCACATTGTACTTGCGTTCTCTTTCCTCGCGTGAAATGTACATTTGCTTCGTATGCAATTACTATGAAAATTACGTGAAATATCTTCATACGGTAAACACGTACGTCTGTATAACCCGTTCTTATTGTTTGCAGTAATGTCTCATACGCGAATACTTTTCCACAATTACGTTGCGAAACGTTGAGTCGTGTAAAAAGATATTTATATCTGTTTTTGCATAAACCTCCACTGGATATATTATGAAATGCAAGTAAAATTTCAGCGTATCCGTTGCTTTTTTATATTTTCGGCGTAAACAATACGTGTGGTGGAACAGCTGATGGATACCACATATGGTGTTACAGGTGTGTGAGTGGCGCGCGTATGATGTGTATATATGCGCACACAGCACACACACATATATACACATGTATATACAGATTATACACACGTATATGTACATATACATATGTACATGCATATAAAAGTGCGCATATTTATACACACATATAGACACAGTAAACGTTAGTTATTTACTACAGGATTGATGTATGTACATTATTCACGTGGCAATGTAACGGTAGCCCCCCCCCCTTAAATCTGAAATCTACTGATGGAACATTACAACTCCTACGCCTTCTTCACCTTGAGCACTATCTTCATTCCATTCGATACATTGTTCAAACTCGTACATGTACCATTCGCTTCAGTCAATTACATTTATAAGAAAGAAAGAAACTTGAAATCTATAACGTTTATGTTTGTACCAATTAGCTCAAAACTAAAGAATACAATTGAATCGCAATAACGTGTCACTCCTTGACACTTTGCTCGTGTGTATTATTTGAAAATTAACAAGCTACGTTTGAAATACGAACTGACCATTTTAGGATTACATATGGACACTTGTAATATTAATCATACTAATTTGTATTACGGAAAAAAGAACAAAGGTACTGAACATGTTCTAACAAATATTGTGCAAGATGGCGGTAACAAAGTCAAGATAAAAATGGCGCAGTAGTCGCACAGCACTTACCAATTGCTGGATATTAGACTTGGCATTATTAAGCCCTTTTTACTACTTTCACAATTACTTAATGGTAGACTGGAGTTAATATTCATACTTCTTTCTTCGTAAAATTTTGACGGCCGTAAAATTTACTTTTTCTCAAGATCAAATGTTCGCTGGACGAACGATTGTTGCGCGATAAGAATTATCGAAGAATATCACCACACGCAAGCAACCGTCTTACTCGAACGTAGGAAATGGTTCTGAATTTCGCCGCATGTCGAATATCAGTCTCGAATTTATCTCGATCCATTCATTCCGACCCAATTCGATTCGATTCGATTCGATTCGACTCAAATCGATTGTATCTTTGTCACTTGAAACTTTATCGAAAATCGGAATAATTATCCACGTCACTGTCTCAACAACCTAAAACTTGCTAATCAAAATTAGATATTTAATAATATATATACATATATAACTCTATAGTAATGAGCTCTATAGTAACATTCCCCTCGCGAAAAGTTACCCTTCTCCAAACATACTCCGCGTTGTTGACGAGACTAACCCTGCAAGGAATACGAGTCTGATTGATCAGCTTTCATCTTTGCTCATCTTATTTTCGATAATAATTTGCTGTTGGACAATACGCGCGCGGTTACATGTAACCAATCGAAACTACAATATAAAGGAAATCCCTAGCAAGAGTCCCCTCTTGTCCCTGTGCCGTCCCGCCGGGAGGTCAAGTGATTTCCCAATAGTACCTACATGATATCCGTGCAACAGAAAAGAATTGACGAACCGATTTGTATATTAAAAGGACAAGTTGATAAAAATCCTAACCAAAGTAGGATATGCAAGACTGATGTCACGATAAGTCTTAATAGCAGGCACGATGACAAAGTTTTTCGAAAGACGTTAAATTCGTTAACTTTTTTACAGATCTAGTAAAATATCAATTACCATTGAATCGATTTCATCCTTTTTTAATCGGAGAACACATCTTACAAACCGATTTGTTTCAATTACAGAAATTGACATGTCTCACGAAAAACAATTAATGTGAATTTTTAATAATTTTATTTCAATTAGTACACTATATTTTGTAATCCAAAGTTATTGTTAGGGCAGAAAATAGTATACTTGCATTCTAACAAAGAGAAATTAATACTTTTAGATAAAATAAATTCTAGATAGATAACCAAATACACCAAACGATTACACATTAAAAAATGAACACTGAATCGTTAAGATAGTGTTTGGAATGTTTACATTGCAAATTCATAAACTTAACTTGTAATCTGGTTTTTACAATATCATTTCAATTTTGTTCTTTTCAATCGATGCACGTATCTTTCCGTAACATTTGAAAAATTCATCGATTAGAAATACCTATCTCCTGGTATTTTGTAATCTGCACTGGAAATATCGACAATCGCATCTTTCTATAGAAAAAGTTTTCACAATTGATCAAGTATAGTACGAAAATATTGACAAAGATAAAATATTAACAAAATGCAGCACTTAATACAATTCTTTATAAAATAATATATCAGTTGTTATTTTGTAGAGAATAAATAATCAACCACACATCACTTGACGGACGAAATCTTCATAATTAATATTACCCTGCGAGTCTTCGTGACCCGCCAATAATGTTTCAACTTCTTCGTCGCTAAGCTTTTCACCTATACAAAAAGAAAAAAGTATAAATAATGTTAACACTGCAGAGTGAACGTATTTACTTAGTCGTGACATCTTTTTGGTTTCAATGAAATTTGTTGAAAAACATTGCTTTTCTTAGATACCTAGCGTCGTTAATAAATGTCTCAATTCAGCAGAAGATATAAAGCCATTTCCATCTTTGTCGAAATGACGTAAACCCTCTATAAAGTCATCTGCTGTATCGGATGTTCTAGATTTACTTATAGCTTGATAAATAGGTAGAAAGACTTCGAAACTGATCCGTTCGTCGGGTTTATGTTGATGAGTAAACTTCTTTACGTCCGATTCAGTCGGATTCTGTCCAAGAGCTCGTAACGCATCCCCAATTTGAGCCACGTGAATTTTTCCATCTCCTCGACTATCGAAAAGCTGGAAAGCCTCTTGGAATTCTATAACAGTACAAGCAAATTTCATTCGCTATTTATTAATAATTTGGCAAAAGTGTTTTGCCAAATCGAGAAGCACTGATTTCTAATTTTTATCAATTAGATGTATAGCAATATTATTTACCCTCGATGGATGACATCATTCTATTAGTCAGTTCTTGATAACTACACCCATACATCTTGTACTTGACACGTTTATAAAAACTCGACGGGAATAGCGAATTGTTGCAAACAATATAAAAATATATAGAAGAATCACCTTCAAACGATTATAAACGCACGAATAAAATGATGATGATGAAAATATTGAGAAATAAACATCAATCAAATGAATTTACGAACGCAATATGTCACGGTTGCGCTTCACTTATTTAGAATTCGTCCAAATATAAATAACTGAAAACCGTAGAACCGTAGAACCGTAAAATATTAATTGTAGCGGGCTCAAAACAACACAATTATATAAAATGATAACGAATTATTTGTAAATCCAACGTGAAAACGCATGAACGAACTAACATAACGATAACGATGCTATTCGCTTTCTGTGTTCCTTTCTTCTTTTCTGCTACTATTTCTTCAAGTACCTAACCATAAAAGGTAATGATCGACACGCAAGTTGGTGACACCAGGGTGTGGGTCTAATAAGGTAACGATATTCTTGACCCAAATTAAACATTGAGAAAAAACTGTCCGCCCCTCCTTGATCATTGTTCTTAAGAACCGATTTGCGTTCGCTTACCTGCAAGTTGATCCTCCGAGTATGATGCCTGTAAACGTAATTCCATCAAGTTGTACAATCGTCTAGCATCGTGTTTATACAAGAATAGGGTGCAAGCGAATACTTACCATCCTAATTGGTGTCGTGTACGTACTAAAATACGCACGATGATCTATCTTTCTACCGTGAATACAATGTTTGCGCGTTGTATATGGATATAACTAGTGGTTAAGCGCTTCGATCGTTCTAGTAAGATTTCGAGCGGAACCTTCCTAAAGAAGTGACACACGCGTCGTCCGTCCTTTGAAAGACGGCACTCGGAAGGAATGCGGGTCCGAACGGTCGGAATCTAGTGTGTTTTCGGCTCTAGTGTGCGATTGGACGACACGCTCGCACGCACGCTGGTTCCGCGCGTCACGCAACGAACACAGCGGCAACGAACTCTGGCCCCTGTGCCGTCCCGAGTGCCGTCTTTCGAGCGATACTAGAGTATCAGAGTAAACAAGTATGTACTCGTGTACAAGTATTCTTTTATTTCCCGGTAGACGCGAGCGGAAACGATTCTTATTTCTTTTTGTCGCACACTTGTCGTTAAACTCCTTCGCCGTTCGTGTATACCTGAATCCTCTTTTCCCGAAAATTAGTAATATCATCGAGAAAAGTCATTGAAAAGGAGACAATGAAAATTTCGAATTTTCGAGCGAACGATCGGCTCAATTTCTGTATCTACTTGAACTGATCGGATCTTGCCGCAAAATCGAGCAAGTACATACCGCCATCTATCAGTTTATCATGCATGTACGATGGTTTTTAAATCACTGCAACCAACGAATCGAAAACTTTATATATATACATGTACATATATGGTAATATCTCAGTTTTTACAGTATCCGCTACTATAAATTTCATCGAATCGTGTTTCTGTGACAAGTCAATGTTCTTATAGACTTAAAAACGCAAAGTGAAATTACACGCACGCGCACACTCGACACTCGCACACTCGCACCGATGCATTTATACGTAGTAGGTATTTACTTGCAAACAGTTGTCGTAGGAATCCATAAAATGATATTTACACCGTATCACGTGTCGCGCGAATATCGTAAATTCGTATCGTGAGAAATTGAATTTTAATTCGTTCTATCAATTTCGATAGGTATTGTCCAATCTAGAGTATACAAATTGAATAATTGTGCCATTTCAACGATTTTTTGTGCGTATATTTGCATTACATTATTTCTCCACTCTCAAAGACTCAAGTATGTACGTGGTGTACGCATTGAAATATTTAAACTTGCGTATCGAACGGACATTGATCCGTACATTTCACAACGATTCAAAGTGCGAAACAAGTGGAAACATCAAAAGACAATAGAAGAGATGCGTATCATGGTACAGGTCTCGTGTCAGATTCGTACTGTGCTTGAACCCAAACCTGCAAACTACAATAACCTCGTAACTCGATCGCTCAATCCTGAGGGCGGTTTCCGTGAAGAAACGCGTATATCATATTTCTCAGCTCGACGTTTGGTATAAACGAAGTATCCTGAAGGGATTTATTAGTCATAGGACTTGTATATTTTCCACATAAAAACCACTCGTTTATGGCTGCTCTCTCATACGTAAATCCATCTGAGAAGTGAAAATTTCTTGTTCGCATATAATTATGCCGATAAGAAATATACCGGAACACATGACAGTTATCCGTCACAATGACGACGCTCACAGTACGCGTGATTTCGCACGAGACTCGACTCTTTAGATTTTCGTAACCGCACAACTGTACAATTTCGGGGTTTTAGCGATCGGGTCGCATCGCGTATTCAAAGTTCGTCGGAATCGCATATCGTGAAAGTCACCACCGTACTTGTATTCTATAAATGTATGCTCATATCTCATACCGGAACATCGAACTGGTTCCTTCATTATTTCATGCGTGATGGGACACAGGAATTCATGAGGTACTTCAGCATCGTCTATGGAGGCTTCTACGATATTGCTATCTTCGCGTTTCAACCAATACAATTGAGTTTTAAATAGCTCAGCCATCTGAAAAGAAATATTTTACAAGTAGAAACAAGTGATAATATCGTTGGTGATCGTTTCTGCCATACTTGTTCGTCTTGTTCAATCTGTAGGATTCTTATCAACTGATTTTCCGATGCGGCGAGTAATTTACGACCGTTCAGAGAAGATACACGAGCTCTCCTCGTCAAGGTGGACAATCCTATTTCGTGCAGCCACTTTAAAGTATCGTCGACCCTCCAATCTGCAACCTGACACATTACGAATCTTCCACTGTTCGCAACTCGTTACGCGGATTCTGCCATCGCGAGTGTCGTTCTATCATAAATGCGAAACGTTTCATGCTTCTTTACCTGTTTCCTGTTCTGTTTCAAGTTATCGATCAAGATGCTTTGCGAGATCAACTGCTGGGGTATCTTCCAGATTAGAATAGTTTTGTCCAATGCACCTGTTCCGTTGAAATCTCTAGTTAGCGTGTCATCGAAACGAAAAAACGATGCGAATAGCTACCGGACGCGTAGCGTATCGGTACACGTATGCAAGTACAAAATTTAGCTTAACCTGTGATAAAGAGAGACGTATTCTCGGAAAAAGCGCAAGTAGTTGCAAGGCTTTCGTGTTCTTCTAGCACGTACAGGCAATCCCCGGAGTACTAGAATCACATTACGCGACTATGTGGTATCAAGCGACACCTTGTGCGTGTTCATTGCGACACGAACAGTGCCCGAACACGAATGTTTACTCACTACGCTCCAAATACGAGCCGTTCTGTCCGTGGCTACGCTTCCTAGCATCTCGCCTGGAATCGGGGAGAATCGAACACACGTTACGTTACCGCCGTGGCCAGCCAAAACTTTTTTCTCTTTGTATTGGCCATCGGGATCGGCGTTCCCGGTACTGCCACTTTCCAGTACGGGGAGCGCCTCGAGCTCCTTGGTAATGGAAATTTGCCATAGTTTCACCAGTGAGTCGTTGCCGCTCGTTGCTAATAAATATGCTTGCCTATCATCGTTAACTAGCCTCCTGCCTGCTTTCCGAAGTATACGTTACTTACGAACCGACTATCACGCGAAATCGTCGCACGCGGAATTATCATTTTCTTACCGGCGAAGCTGATATTGCACGTTGGACTAAAGTCACAACCTTGAACACCTAAATCATGCGCTTCTTCGCAGATTATCAAGGCAGCGTTGCCGCCTTTGTCTTCAACGGTATCGAACAACCTCCAAGTTCCCTCGTTGCAAGCCGTGACCAAATAACGAGAATCATGCGTGAAGGCGATTGCGTTTACCGCGTCGGAATGCCCTCTGAAAATACTGTGTCATCGCAGATTCGATAAAAAGCTGGTAAATTCGTTTCTTTCGTTTAAATCTAACGCGAGACCCCGCTCTGCTCCCTGCTATCCCTCGCAAGAAAGAAGACCTATTCTATCGTTATCGTGTTGCTATTCCCAAAGTATTTACTTTCTCGACTGTCTGCTAAATTCTTTTCGTACGTGTACGCGTGTATTCACACATGTATGGAAAAATATGATTAAGCTACCGAAGTTCCCCCATATTATTCACATCCCATAATGTTGCTCTTTCGTCGTCTCCAGCTGTGGCAAATTTCGAGCCATCCGGTGACCATCGACAAACACGAATGCTGCATCCCGAATTTACGAAAGAGGATTTCGCTTGACATCCATTCTAAAAATATACACCTATGGTTTCATGTACGATATGCACTTGTACGTGTCTGCGTTACCTCGGTATTCCAGATGATAGCTGTGCCGTCTAAAGAGCAAGATGCGAGCATACTACCGCACGGACTGAATTCAACGTGATTTATGCTATATTTGTGTCCGTCCAGTGGACTGTAGGATTTTTCTTGGAAATTTACAGCAGCGTCGGCAGAATTTTCTTCTTCCTCGATTTCAATGCTCCACACGCGTACCAATTTATCCCTAAATGATCATGATTGCAACGCTAGCTCTACACTGCACTTACCTCTGGCGAATATATTGCATGACAATATACAATATACGTATAATGTCGTGGCAAACGTCCAGTCGATTATCGAGCAACATTTCAAACAAATGAATTCCGACTAACCCAGATCCAGAAGCAATCAGTTGATTTCCATAACAAGCTACGCTATTTATTACACCGTTCTGATCTTCTAACCTCCGAATTAATTGTACCTCGTTAATCGATGTCTCCGCGTTCTTCATCACGTCTCGTTCGTGTATCGCGCTCTGGGAAACAAACATCGCGTGTCGTTACCGGTTACTACACGCACAATCAGTTTCTGATATCCACCTTCTCGTGATCCGTTAACGCGAACGTCGTGGATGCGAAACCACGCGAAAGTTCCGAATCGAGGCACAAATTTCCCGTCAGGTCCCAAATTATTACAGATTTATCGTTCGACCCTGAAGCATTTACGATTTTATGGAAAATGGACTCGTACTCTGTTTCTCTATGCATATCGGAGTAATTACCAGTCGCTAATAAATTTCCATCTCTCGAAAACGCGCAACACGCTACGTATCTGTTGTGTCCTGACAGTATCGCCATTGCTTTTCCCGTGCTCTGAAAATTCTTCGAAATATTATTCCGCTTCGAAGAAGAATATTCTAGTTTGTTGTCGCGAAACCCTACCGCTTCCCAGATCACCGCTGTTTTATCCAGGCTACTGCTAACCACGTACAATCCATTCGCGTTGAAACGAACGCAAGTCAAGGCACTGCTATGCTTCTCCATGATTCTGCAGACAGTTATGTTGGCAGTGAACGCGCGAGCTCGACCCTTTGTTTGTATCACCATTACCTCCCACAATTTCACGTAATGATCGTTACCACAAGTGACCAGTTGATACAGCTTGGTGAACGGTTTATTGCCTGTGTACAAGGACGTGACGCACTTAATACTCTGATCTCCGACTATCGTATCGGAGGAGATTCAAGCGAATCGACCTGCGTATCGTTTATACGTACTCGTGACTTCTTGAATCGAAGAGAAATCGCAGGAAACGACACCTAAATCGTGAGCATCGTCTATCCAAGCGAACGGGGTAATCGCTTGTTTATCGGATACGCACGACGAATCGATAATATCGGCAGTGGAGAATAATTTCAGGACCCCGAAGGTGCAACTCGTGATCAACCAACTCGAGTCCGGCGAAAAGCATACACTCTGTACAGCACCGTCGTGTTTTTGGAAACATCTGTACGGAACACGATCAGAGTGAACACACGTATCGTTATGTTTCGTTATGTATCCACGAATAAACGTGAGCGCGCGTGCGCTTGCACACGCATATGCGCACACAACCATTCGAATAGTCCTCTTTGAAAGAACACGAAACTTTCTTACTTGATCAAGTTACGTCGAATTAAATCCCAAAGGCAAACTTGTCCATTATCCCCGGCAGTTACGAGTAGCGTCGAGTCCGATGAAAATCTACAAACTCTTACAGCTTCGCCACCCACTTGAACCATGGTATGAATTTTCACTCCTGTCTGTGAGGAGACGAGCATTCGAGACGAGTATTGAAATTTACGAGTGGCACGATCGCACATGTCTAGTGAATTACACGTACCCTTAGGTTCCACAACAATGTTGTTCCGTCTATACTAGCCGAGGCTAGCATCGTCGACCGAGGACTTACTTTTACCGATGTAATTCCGTATTTATGTCCGAGTAAAGGTGAATAATGGGCCTCGACGTATCCGCTGCATGCTCTCCATTGCCACACTCGAATGCGTTTATCTCTAGGGGTAACGAATATATACATATATATACATATAGTAAAGCACAATTCAACGAGACGCGTTCATTTCTCGAATTTTCAACCTCTTACCCTGATCCCGTCACTAGGACGCAATCGCTAGCGAAATCAACGCTGGTCACATCGCTCGTGTGACTCGTTAACGTTTGTAGAGTTTGTACATCACCTATCTCGACGGCCGCAGTGTTCATATTACTGGTATGGGAAATCAGAGAAAAGAACGAAATAATTCCTTTCCCTTTTCGTCGTCCTTTTCGTCCTCCTTTTCCTCCTCCCTTCCGCCCGTTACTTCCGTTCCGCACACTTGCTTCTTCGCGATTATTCTCCCGATTCTCTTTTGCGGCCGCTAAGAACGAGTTTCGGTTATTTGCAAGTGAGTCGCGATCAGTTGTCGCGGCAAGTAATACAGATATGTGTCGAAACACCTAATTAATCGCAACGAACGAACGCACCACGCGTCTTGTCGTTCAACGTATCCGACTCAGGGAAAAGATACGTTGTACGATCAAACACGGAAGTTTCGAGACCTTGACATTGTCAAGACGACATTCGCGTTTCGTAAACGTGGCTCTATTGTACAGGAGGATATGTCACGTACGACTAGATTCGACGCAAGCTTTCCAATTCGTGCATGTGTCAATAACGTGGTGTGCTTTGGCGTTGTCTTCTCATCGATTTGCCATTCGAATGAATTTTAAATATTCATTTCACCGAAACGCGCCAGTCAATTAACGTTGGAAATCTGTTATCAAAGGGGGAAGAAATACTATCTCGTAACGACAACAAACTACGATATTATATATATATAAATGTATGTATGCAAAGGATACACGTGTACACACGTATACGTGTGTAGAAATTTTGATGAAGGCTACAGCCGAAATACATACACAGAATCGATTTGAGTCGACAAGGATCTCGAAATGATTCACTTGTTTATTCCTTAACGAATGTGAATCTCGTCCGAATAAAGAAAAAAAAAAAACGAAGGTAAGTTTAAGTAAAACCAAGTAAACTGTAAAACATGTGAATACTCACATTATATGCAAGGGCGTGCACGTGTACTAAATCAATGCGAATTCAACGCATCTAACTGAAAGTACTGCATTTTCTGTACCCGACGAACATTGTATAAATATCGTATAGAAAAGTGTTACGTTAACGGGGTGTAGTAGCAACTTTTCCGAGCAAAACATTCGACATTATGACGCTAAACCGTTAAACGCATGTCTACTTAGCCGGTAAAATCGATACTACGAGAATAGAATTTGTTTCGGAAGAATAAGTAATCCTCTCTGCGATTAAATAGACGCAAAATAGAATCTACAAGCTACTACTCGCATCGGAACGGAGATTGAAACATGCCCTGGTAAATTTTCGAAAATAATTTCGAAAACACCGAACAAAATAGATTTTCTTAACAGAGGATTCTGAATTTGACGTTTCTTACCCGTTTCTATGTTTCTCGACTTTTCTTTTATTACTTTTCATTGAAAATACTCATCGTTAGTATATCATTTACGATTGTAACTAAAAATTATTAAACTATATAGACAGACATAAGCGCACACGTGCAGGTGGGATGTAGGTTCGAGAAGCGTGCGCATATTATGATACGTCACGCAGGAACGGTAACAGATCGATGAAAAAGAAATCAAGATTTTTCTTGTAAACGCCGAGAGACGATACAGTCTTTTCTCACCTACCCCTTCTCCCTGCTATTATTATTTTCAAAATATTCGAAAGTTGACATCATCGTGTTCGTTCGTTACATGTTTTTCGACTTGCAAGTAGATTTCGATCGGCTCGAATGCAATGACAAACGAGGTAAGCGTAGAAAGAACTTTTCTTTCCTTTTACCGTTCAGTTTAACTATTGGCCAAGTTGAAAAGAAACAACCGAATGTTGCTAGGAGAAAGCAGGAAAGATAAGTGGGAAGTAATTGGTGATAGAAGAGTGGCAAAATAGCGGGCAAAACGATATGCAATGAGAAGCGATGACCAATTACGAAAATTGTCAAACAGGGATGGAAAGCGCGGTGTAGGGGCGAGTATCGACTGGCAGTTACCAAGAGAATCGAGTCGCGTTCGCAAAGGGATCTTGTCTTCGATTCGAATGTTAGATTTAAGTAGGTAGGAGCCAGAACTGGCTATCGTTTACCGTCTTTAGATTCCAGGCTGGTCTACCAGTAGGACAGCTGGAAATATTGACTGAAAGATAGTAGCAGAGTGGAGTATGTCTTTCGCTTATCAGCTTCGAGGTGGTTCGATCGATTTTGAATTAGTTATTGCAGTGGTGATTGGCAGTAAGTGCTATCGAGGTATACGCGTGTAATCGTTTCATTGTACCGACGAAAAATCGACGATTCTTTCGGAGTAGTGGATTGTTCGTCGTTGAGCAGTGGCAGGATTTACGAAAACGTGGATCATCGATGAAAAGATAGGCTATAGGTTATAGAGGCTTCGATAAACGCTCACTGAGAACAGCAATTAATCACGTTTTCATTTAGCACGGAAATAGAATGTTATTTTTTTCTTATTAATTTATTGTACTTACTTCAATTTTAATATTAACAGTAAGTAGTAGCAGTACTAGCACCAGCAGCAGCACTTTGTGTTTTTCAATTAGAGTTGTGAAATTGATTGTCATGTTTTATTCGGTTCCATGATAAAAGGTCTTCAAAGGTCAAATGCGGAGCGAAGTAAAAGAAGCAGGGACGGGGCGAGGAAACAACAGGAAAAACCGAATGGAAGCGAGCGAGTTGTATAGGAGAAGAACTGAGAATAACAAGTAATTATCTGGGGGAAACTGGACAAAAAAGAAAATTTTTAGACAAAGGATAATGCAAAATTCCCTAGATTGTTACGCCGACATAAAAATATTTTCGGGACGGACGCTTTATAAAGTCAATATCTGATTTATAAAAAATGACACTTTTTTTCTTTGTTATTTAAGAAGAACATGCAGCAATTCTAGGGAAAAATTCAAGGAAAAACTCCGATTAGCCCTCTACCAAACCCGGACTAAACAGAGGGATTAAATCGGAACTCAATCTATACTAAATTTCTACTAAATCCGGACTGCATTGAATTGAATTTTTAACTTTTCTTCAAATTCTCAGTATTTCGAATTTCCAATCGGAACTTTACCAGCTACCAGCTTATCAACTATCCCAAGGGTGTCTAAACCGGTGTCCACGTGCAGTCTAGTGACACTCTCCACCTGAAAAGTTACTCCTCTTCCGAGCGACTGTTACCTGTTGTATCCAACATCTCATAGACCTGCGCACCTATTCAGTTTCAGAGGAGAAAACCCAGCCGGTCGGAAACTTATGGCCGGCCGGTAAGCTGCCGGTCTATAAGAAATTTCATGCATATACCATTATGTAATATTGAGAGAAAAAAATAAAAAATAAAAAATAAAACGTTTCTTACTTATTTGTATCTATTACACAGACCCATGGAAAAATCATTATATTTGTAAAGAACACTTGCCAAATGATTAATGTAAAATAAAATACTTTGCGCCGTCGAACGTCGAAATCACCCCATTGGGCACATTAGGAATCTGTAAAAACGGTTGCAGTTTGGTAGGGGCAACAGAATTTTTACTCGCGGCAGTAGCGCCATCTAGCGGCCAGGCATTCTCGCAGGTTTTCCCTATACCTGTAATGTGCCAGACAAGGACGGACATACTGTGCGACAAGGACAGACAATAGCTTTCACGAGACACCTCCTTGGAAAAGCATCTCATTGATTCCTGGTACGTACTCGCGAAGCATCAGGACCAAGGAGGTATCCGAAAGCGCGCCATCTATCGGCGACAACGAACAACTAAAATGCGACATGTCGATAGAGCAGAAAACTATGAAATCAGCAGCTAATTCATTATCAACTATGCTATTACGAATAAATTGTTTACCTTTGCAATTTACGATTGCAGAATGAACCTTCCCCTACCTTCCTGTTTCGCAGCGGAAGAGATTTTGTGTCGCGTTAATTATTTCTTAATTATTATCCGAGACGATGTCAGAAGGAAATGTAGAATTCCTTGATACAAGAATGGTTAACAATCAATATCTTCATTTAATAGCGACCAATTTTGAAGAACTATGTTCGTAGAAATTAGGCCATAATTTAGAGAATATTGAGTAAAATGTTGAGCCACATTCGAGGAATAATTAATAAGATATTACCGATTACCTGGTGGGTTCGCTGTGTCGGTAGGAATGAGGATTGGAGGCGCTATCTAGCGGCTGAAAATTTTCAAAGCTTCTCCCTATACCTGTAATGTGCAAGACAAGGACATAAATACTGTGCGACAAGGACAGAGATTCACTTTCACGTGATACCTCCTTGAAAAAGCATCTCATCGGATCCTGGTACGCACGCGCGAAGCATCAGGACTAAGGAGGTATCCGAAAGTCCGCCATCTAACGGCAACAGTTGAGAACTAAAAGAGTTATATCGATAGAGAAGAAAACTACGTAATCAGTCGGTAAGTCATGATCAACAAAACTACTACGAATAAATTGTTTACCTTTGTAATTTGAGATTCTGGAATGGACATTCCCTTAGTTTCTAATGCAAACACTGATGTAATTTTGTATTCCGTTAATTATTTCTTAATTATATCCCGCGAAGACGTCAGAAGATAAAGTAGAATTATTTACAGGGGCCCAGCAAAGAATGAAGTTGTTGACATAATACGCTTAAATTGTTAACATATATGATTGTAGCATTTAGAGTAAACTGTCCAGAATAATGAGTAAAATTGTGAAGAACATGCGAATAGTAATGAATAACCAATTATCCTGTGAGTTTGGTGCGTCGGTAAGAATGTTGATTGGTGTTGGCATCTATCGACCGATACTTGGAAGTAATTGTGCATAAGTTTGGGCGTTCTCCCGATAGATGGGTCCACACATTGTGACGGAATTGAGTGCACCTTTCCGAAAATGGCTAATAACTTGTGAATTCCTGCTGGAATGTTGTTGAAACTGCTACAGAATATTCCCTCGGGTGTACCCTAATTTCTGCGATGATGAATATTTATTGTATTATTGTATAGTTGTACGATTTGAAAGAATAAAAGGAATTTTACTTTGACTTTGACTTTTACCTTTACCAAGTCACGTATTTTCATCTTTGCTCAATTCCAGGAATGTAATAATCGTTTGTCCTGTGCGACCTTTATGAGGGATGCTTGGATACCGTGGGTGTTTGGGATAATGCTTGGTAATCGGATTAGAAGACGGCCCGATAAAGTTTGGTGGAATAACCGCAGGTAAGAAAGGCTGTATGGGGTAGCGACTATGAGTGTAAACTTGCTCGTATGAGCGATAAAATGTTTTGGTACTTTTAGTAGCATTTGACCGTGAATGACTGTTGGCGAAGGAGCTGACTCTTTTCTCGTAATTTTGACATTGAGTCGCGTTTGTGGTTTTTGGTGTATTCATTCGGTCTGGTGGAAGAGTGGTTGAGTTTTATCGAATTGTGCATGTTGTGGAACTGGAAGTGGGATGGAATGGTTTATATTATGTGAGAGTGGTCGGTGGCTCGAGGCTTGGGTGAAGCAATGTTTGTAAGATGCGAGATGTGTAAAGTGGGGACAGCGAATGTGTCATAAAAGAAGAGTTGAAAAGAGGGGAAAAAGGGGAAAAAAACAAGAATGGCAGGGAAAAAAATGGGGGAAAAAAGTGGAAAAAATGAAAAGAAATGCTTAAAAATGAAAAAAAAAATGTGAAAAATGAAAGAAGTGTAAAAAAATGTGCAAAAAGGGTTAAAAAGATGTAAAAGAAATGGGAGAAAATTTGAAAAAATTGTAAAAAATGGGGAAGAAAGTGGGAAAAAAAGTCCAAAAAAGGGCACAGAAATGTAAAAGAAATGGAAAAAATCTGAAAAAGGGGTGAAAAAAATGTAAAAAAACTTATAAAAAACTGGAAAGAAATGTAAAAAAAATGCAAAAAACTGGAAAAAATGTCCAAAAAATGAAAAAAAAAATTTCCAAAGAAAGGTAAAAAAAGTGCCCAAAAATGTAAAAAAAATGTGAAGAAAAAGGTAAAGAAAGTGTAAAAAGAAAAATGTGTAAAAAATGTTAAAAAAAAGGAAAAAAATGGAAAAAAGGGGTGAAAAAAAAGTGGAAAAAAAGGGAAGAAGTGGAAACAAATGGGAAAAAATGAGAGAAAAGGAGAAAAAAAAAATGTGTGTGGGGGTAAAGGGAGAGAAAAAAAAAAAAGGGAGGCTTAAATATCTAGTTTGTTGCGGAGTTTTCATTGTAAATGAATTCAGATGTGTCCAACAGTGGGATTCGTATAAGTGGTGTAAGCATTTACTGATTCGGCGTCCATAGAAAGAAGCTTACATAGATGTATATTTATTTGTACTTTTTTTTTTTTTTTTTTTTTTTTTTCCCCTGTCTATACGTGCGAAAGGTAATTGTGGTGACGTTGAAGGGAATTGGCTCCATTTTCGAGGGATCGCGAGGAAGCCATACCTCGTGCCACCGAAGTATGTAAGAAAGAAAAAAACTAATAACTTGCAAACGTATTTGCGGCAAACATATAACTTGTATATATTAACGAACGTCGTCATGAGTATCATTATCGTCGTCGTAAATACTTTTTTTTTTTTTTTTTTTTTTTTTTTAAGTACCAGCGGCGTGTATCTTTTATTTTTGGCCATATCTCCAATTCTGTTGGGTTTATGTGGGTAATATTTGGAGACATTGTAGCCTGTTATTGGACGCACATTTTGAATATTTATTTAGGACTGTATCTTTACCTATTCATGAGATATTCTCATTTGAATGGAAAATGCGGCATCTCTGTATCTCCATTTCTAGTGGATGGATTTTGATGAAATTTGTATCGATGACAGACGTCGATATTTGAAGGGAAATGTATGGAGTACAAGATTGGGAACTGAATATTTTTCGGAATATTTTGAAGAATTGTAATTTTGAATTTTGTCTCCACTTTGGATGAAATTTGTATATGTTTTAGATGTCTGAAATGTAAGAATTTTTGTTTGAACGGATGACGTGTTTTCAATGTCATATTTATTTAATAATTTTTTTTTTTTTTTTTTTTTTTTTTTTTTTTTTTTTTTTTTTTTTTTTGGAAATATTTGAAACTGAATGTTTTGAGCGAGAGTGTGTCATCTCGATGAAACTTGGTTTAGTTTTCGACCTCGAAATTGCAAGAATTTTGAGTGCATGTATGACCTGTTTGAATGTCATATTTTTCTGATATTGAAGATTAAAGTTTGGGGGTTATGTGTGGAACATTAGAGGGTTATGCTTGAATATTTTGGGTGTCACGAAGGGTCATTTCTGAATATTTAGAGTATTGCTAAGGGTTATGCCTCCATATTTGTAGTGTTTCCAAGGGTTATGCCTGAATATGACCTGTATTATTTGGTTAGGTCTTGGTTAGGTCTTGGTTAGGTCTTGGTTAGGTCTTGGTTAGGTCTTGGTTAGGTCTTGGTTAGGTCTTGGTTAGGTCTTGGTTAGGTCTTGGTTAGGTCTTGGTTAGGTCTTGGTTAGGTCTTGGTTAGGTCTTGGTTAGGTCTTGGTTAGGTCTTGGTTAGGTCTTGGTTAGGTCTTGGTTAGGTCTTGGTTAGGTCTTGGTTAGGTCTTGGTTAGGTCTTGGTTAGGTCTTGGTTAGGTCTTGGTTAGGTCTTGGTTAGGTCTTGGTTAGGTCTTGGTTAGGTCTTGGTTAGGTCTTGGTTAGGTCTTGGTTAGGTCTTGGTTAGGTCTTGGTTAGGTCTTGGTTAGGTCTTGGTTAGGTCTTGGTTAGGTCTTGGTTAGGTCTTGGTTAGGTCTTGGTTAGGTCTTGGTTAGGTCTTGGTTAGGTCTTGGTTAGGTCTTGGTTAGGTCTTGGTTAGGTCTTGGTTAGGTCTTGGTTAGGTCTTGGTTAGGTCTTGGTTAGGTCTTGGTTAGGTCTTGGTTAGGTCTTGGTTAGGTCTTGGTTAGGTCTTGGTTAGGTCTTGGTTAGGTCTTGGTTAGGTCTTGGTTAGGTCTTGGTTAGGTCTTGGTTAGGTCTTGGTTAGGTCTTGGTTAGGTCTTGGTTAGGTCTTGGTTAGGTCTTGGTTAGGTCTTGGTTAGGTCTTGGTTAGGTCTTGGTTAGGTCTTGGTTAGGTCTTGGTTAGGTCTTGGTTAGGTCTTGGTTAGGTCTTGGTTAGGTCTTGGTTAGGTCTTGGTTAGGTCTTGGTTAGGTCTTGGTTAGGTCTTGGTTAGGTCTTGGTTAGGTCTTGGTTAGGTCTTGGTTAGGTCTTGGTTAGGTCTTGGTTAGGTCTTGGTTAGGTCTTGGTTAGGTCTTGGTTAGGTCTTGGTTAGGTCTTGGTTAGGTCTTGGTTAGGTCTTGGTTAGGTCTTGGTTAGGTCTTGGTTAGGTCTTGGTTAGGTCTTGGTTAGGTCTTGGTTAGGTTAGGTCTTGGTTAGGTCTTGGTTAGGTCTTGGTTAGGTCTTGGTTAGGTCTTGGTTAGGTCTTGGTTAGGTTAGGTCTTGGTTAGGTCTTGGTTAGGTCTTGGTTAGGTCTTGGTTAGGTCTTGGTTAGGTCTTGGTTAGGTCTTGGTTAGGTCTTGGTTAGGTCTTGGTTAGGTCTTGGTTAGGTCTTGGTTAGGTCTTGGTTAGGTCTTGGTTAGGTCTTGGTTAGGTCTTGGTTAGGTCTTGGTTAGGTTAGGTCTTGGTTAGGTCTTGGTTAGGTCTTGGTTAGGTCTTGGTTAGGTCTTGGTTAGGTCTTGGTTAGGTCTTGGTTAGGTCTTGGTTAGGTCTTGGTTAGGTCTTGGTTAGGTCTTGGTTAGGTTAGGTCTTGGTTAGGTCTTGGTTAGGTCTTGGTTAGGTCTTGGTTAGGTCTTGGTTAGGTCTTGGTTAGGTCTTGGTTAGGTTAGGTCTTGGTTAGGTCTTGGTTAGGTCTTGGTTAGGTCTTGGTTAGGTCTTGGTTAGGTCTTGGTTAGGTCTTGGTTAGGTCTTGGTTAGGTCTTGGTTAGGTCTTGGTTAGGTCTTGGTTAGGTCTTGGTTAGGTCTTGGTTAGGTCTTGGTTAGGTCTTGGTTAGGTCTTGGTTAGGTCTTGGTTAGGTCTTGGTTAGGTCTTGGTTAGGTCTTGGTTAGGTTAGGTTAGGTCTTGGTTAGGTCTTGGTTAGGTCTTGGTTAGGTCTTGGTTAGGTCTTGGTTAGGTCTTGGTTAGGTCTTGGTTAGGTCTTGGTTAGGTCTTGGTTAGGTCTTGGTTAGGTCTTGGTTAGGTCTTGGTTAGGTCTTGGTTAGGTCTTGGTTAGGTCTTGGTTAGGTCTTGGTTAGGTCTTGGTTAGGTCTTGGTTAGGTCTTGGTTAGGTCTTGGTTAGGTCTTGGTTAGGTCTTGGTTAGGTCTTGGTTAGGTCTTGGTTAGGTCTTGGTTAGGTCTTGGTTAGGTCTTGGTTAGGTCTTGGTTAGGTCTTGGTTAGGTCTTGGTTAGGTCTTGGTTAGGTCTTGGTTAGGTCTTGGTTAGGTCTTGGTTAGGTCTTGGTTAGGTCTTGGTTAGGTCTTGGTTAGGTCTTGGTTAGGTCTTGGTTAGGTCTTGGTTAGGTCTTGGTTAGGTCTTGGTTAGGTCTTGGTTAGGTCTTGGTTAGGTCTTGGTTAGGTCTTGGTTAGGTCTTGGTTAGGTCTTGGTTAGGTCTTGGTTAGGTCTTGGTTAGGTCTTGGTTAGGTCTTGGTTAGGTCTTGGTTAGGTCTTGGTTAGGTCTTGGTTAGGTCTTGGTTAGGTCTTGGTTAGGTCTTGGTTAGGTCTTGGTTAGGTCTTGGTTAGGTCTTGGTTAGGTTAGGTCTTGGTTAGGTCTTGGTTAGGTCTTGGTTAGGTCTTGGTTGGTTAGGTCTTGGTTAGGTCTTGGTTAGGTCTTGGTTAGGTCTTGGTTAGGTCTTGGTTAGGTCTTGGTTAGGTCTTGGTTAGGTCTTGGTTAGGTCTTGGTTAGGTCTTGGTTAGGTCTTGGTTAGGTCTTGGTTAGGTCTTGGTTAGGTCTTGGTTAGGTCTTGGTTAGGTCTTGGTTAGGTCTTGGTTAGGTCTTGGTTAGGTCTTGGTTAGGTCTTGGTTAGGTCTTGGTTAGGTCTTGGTTAGGTCTTGGTTAGGTCTTGGTTAGGTCTTGGTTAGGTCTTGGTTAGGTCTTGGTTAGGTCTTGGTTAGGTCGGTTGGTTAGGTCTTGGTTAGGTCTTGGTTAGGTCTTGGTTAGGTCTTGGTTAGGTCTTGGTTAGGTCTTGGTTAGGTCTTGGTTAGGTCTTGGTTAGGTCTTGGTTAGGTCTTGGTTAGGTCTTGGTTAGGTCTTGGTTAGGTCTTGGTTAGGTCTTGGTTAGGTCTTGGTTAGGTCTTGGTTAGGTCTTGGTTAGGTCTTGGTTAGGTCTTGGTTAGGTCTTGGTTAGGTCTTGGTTAGGTCTTGGTTAGGTCTTGGTTAGGTCTTGGTTAGGTCTTGGTTAGGTCTTGGTTAGGTCTTGGTTAGGTCTTGGTTAGGTCTTGGTTAGGTCTTGGTTAGGTCTTGGTTAGGTCTTGGTTAGGTCTTGGTTAGGTCTTGGTTAGGTCTTGGTTAGGTCTTGGTTAGGTCTTGGTTAGGTCTTGGTTAGGTCTTGGTTAGGTCTTGGTTAGGTCTTGGTTAGGTCTTGGTTAGGTCTTGGTTAGGTCTTGGTTAGGTCTTGGTTAGGTCTTGGTTAGGTCTTGGTTAGGTCTTGGTTAGGTCTTGGTTAGGTCTTGGTTAGGTCTTGGTTAGGTCTTGGTTAGGTCTTGGTTAGGTCTTGGTTAGGTCTTGGTTAGGTCTTGGTTAGGTCTTGGTTAGGTCTTGGTTAGGTCTTGGTTAGGTCTTGGTTAGGTCTTGGTTAGGTCTTGGTTAGGTCTTGGTTAGGTCTTGGTTAGGTCTTGGTTAGGTCTTGGTTAGGTCTTGGTTAGGTCTTGGTTAGGTCTTGGTTAGGTCTTGGTTAGGTCTTGGTTAGGTCTTGGTTAGGTCTTGGTTAGGTCTTGGTTAGGTCTTGGTTAGGTCTTGGTTAGGTCTTGGTTAGGTCTTGGTTAGGTCTTGGTTAGGTCTTGGTTAGGTCTTGGTTAGGTCTTGGTTAGGTCTTGGTTAGGTCTTGGTTAGGTCTTGGTTAGGTCTTGGTTAGGTCTTGGTTAGGTCTTGGTTAGGTCTTGGTTAGGTCTTGGTTAGGTCTTGGTTAGGTCTTGGTTAGGTCTTGGTTAGGTCTTGGTTAGGTCTTGGTTAGGTCTTGGTTAGGTCTTGGTTAGGTCTTGGTTAGGTCTTGGTTAGGTCTTGGTTAGGTCTTGGTTAGGTCTTGGTTAGGTCTTGGTTAGGTCTTGGTTAGGTCTTGGTTAGGTCTTGGTTAGGTCTTGGTTAGGTCTTGGTTAGGTCTTGGTTAGGTCTTGGTTAGGTCTTGGTTAGGTCTTGGTTAGGTCTTGGTTAGGTCTTGGTTAGGTCTTGGTTAGGTCTTGGTTAGGTCTTGGTTAGGTCTTGGTTAGGTCTTGGTTAGGTCTTGGTTAGGTCTTGGTTAGGTCTTGGTTAGGTCTTGGTTAGGTCTTGGTTAGGTCTTGGTTAGGTCTTGGTTAGGTCTTGGTTAGGTCTTGGTTAGGTCTTGGTTAGGTCTTGGTTAGGTCTTGGTTAGGTCTTGGTTAGGTCTTGGTTAGGTCTTGGTTAGGTCTTGGTTAGGTCTTGGTTAGGTCTTGGTTAGGTCTTGGTTAGGTCTTGGTTAGGTCTTGGTTAGGTCTTGGTTAGGTCTTGGTTAGGTCTTGGTTAGGTCTTGGTTAGGTCTTGGTTAGGTCTTGGTTAGGTCTTGGTTAGGTCTTGGTTAGGTCTTGGTTAGGTCTTGGTTAGGTCTTGGTTAGGTCTTGGTTAGGTCTTGGTTAGGTCTTGGTTAGGTCTTGGTTAGGTCTTGGTTAGGTCTTGGTTAGGTCTTGGTTAGGTCTTGGTTAGGTCTTGGTTAGGTCTTGGTTAGGTCTTGGTTAGGTCTTGGTTAGGTCTTGGTTAGGTCTTGGTTAGGTCTTGGTTAGGTCTTGGTTAGGTCTTGGTTAGGTCTTGGTTAGGTCTTGGTTAGGTCTTGGTTAGGTCTTGGTTAGGTCTTGGTTAGGTCTTGGTTAGGTCTTGGTTAGGTCTTGGTTAGGTCTTGGTTAGGTCTTGGTTAGGTCTTGGTTAGGTCTTGGTTAGGTCTTGGTTAGGTCTTGGTTAGGTCTTGGTTAGGTCTTGGTTAGGTCTTGGTTAGGTCTTGGTTAGGTCTTGGTTAGGTCTTGGTTAGGTCTTGGTTAGGTCTTGGTTAGGTCTTGGTTAGGTCTTGGTTAGGTCTTGGTTAGGTCTTGGTTAGGTCTTGGTTAGGTCTTGGTTAGGTCTTGGTTAGGTCTTGGTTAGGTCTTGGTTAGGTCTTGGTTAGGTCTTGGTTAGGTCTTGGTTAGGTCTTGGTTAGGTCTTGGTTAGGTCTTGGTTAGGTCTTGGTTAGGTCTTGGTTAGGTCTTGGTTAGGTCTTGGTTAGGTCTTGGTTAGGTCTTGGTTAGGTCTTGGTTAGGTCTTGGTTAGGTCTTGGTTAGGTCTTGGTTAGGTCTTGGTTAGGTCTTGGTTAGGTCTTGGTTAGGTCTTGGTTAGGTCTTGGTTAGGTCTTGGTTAGGTCTTGGTTAGGTCTTGGTTAGGTCTTGGTTAGGTCTTGGTTAGGTCTTGGTTAGGTCTTGGTTAGGTCTTGGTTAGGTCTTGGTTAGGTCTTGGTTAGGTCTTGGTTAGGTCTTGGTTAGGTCTTGGTTAGGTCTTGGTTAGGTCTTGGTTAGGTCTTGGTTAGGTCTTGGTTAGGTCTTGGTTAGGTCTTGGTTAGGTCTTGGTTAGGTCTTGGTTAGGTCTTGGTTAGGTCTTGGTTAGGTCTTGGTTAGGTCTTGGTTAGGTCTTGGTTAGGTCTTGGTTAGGTCTTGGTTAGGTCTTGGTTAGGTCTTGGTTAGGTCTTGGTTAGGTCTTGGTTAGGTCTTGGTTAGGTCTTGGTTAGGTCTTGGTTAGGTCTTGGTTAGGTCTTGGTTAGGTCTTGGTTAGGTCTTGGTTAGGTCTTGGTTAGGTCTTGGTTAGGTCTTGGTTAGGTCTTGGTTAGGTCTTGGTTAGGTCTTGGTTAGGTCTTGGTTAGGTCTTGGTTAGGTCTTGGTTAGGTCTTGGTTAGGTCTTGGTTAGGTCTTGGTTAGGTCTTGGTTAGGTCTTGGTTAGGTCTTGGTTAGGTCTTGGTTAGGTCTTGGTTAGGTCTTGGTTAGGTCTTGGTTAGGTCTTGGTTAGGTCTTGGTTAGGTCTTGGTTAGGTCTTGGTTAGGTCTTGGTTAGGTCTTGGTTAGGTCTTGGTTAGGTCTTGGTTAGGTCTTGGTTAGGTCTTGGTTAGGTCTTGGTTAGGTCTTGGTTAGGTCTTGGTTAGGTCTTGGTTAGGTCTTGGTTAGGTCTTGGTTAGGTCTTGGTTAGGTCTTGGTTAGGTCTTGGTTAGGTCTTGGTTAGGTCTTGGTTAGGTCTTGGTTAGGTCTTGGTTAGGTCTTGGTTAGGTCTTGGTTAGGTCTTGGTTAGGTCTTGGTTAGGTCTTGGTTAGGTCTTGGTTAGGTCTTGGTTAGGTCTTGGTTAGGTCTTGGTTAGGTCTTGGTTAGGTCTTGGTTAGGTCTTGGTTAGGTCTTGGTTAGGTCTTGGTTAGGTCTTGGTTAGGTCTTGGTTAGGTCTTGGTTAGGTCTTGGTTAGGTCTTGGTTAGGTCTTGGTTAGGTCTTGGTTAGGTCTTGGTTAGGTCTTGGTTAGGTCTTGGTTAGGTCTTGGTTAGGTCTTGGTTAGGTCTTGGTTAGGTCTTGGTTAGGTCTTGGTTAGGTCTTGGTTAGGTCTTGGTTAGGTCTTGGTTAGGTCTTGGTTAGGTCTTGGTTAGGTCTTGGTTAGGTCTTGGTTAGGTCTTGGTTAGGTCTTGGTTAGGTCTTGGTTAGGTCTTGGTTAGGTCTTGGTTAGGTCTTGGTTAGGTCTTGGTTAGGTCTTGGTTAGGTCTTGGTTAGGTCTTGGTTAGGTCTTGGTTAGGTCTTGGTTAGGTCTTGGTTAGGTCTTGGTTAGGTCTTGGTTAGGTCTTGGTTAGGTCTTGGTTAGGTCTTGGTTAGGTCTTGGTTAGGTCTTGGTTAGGTCTTGGTTAGGTCTTGGTTAGGTCTTGGTTAGGTCTTGGTTAGGTCTTGGTTAGGTCTTGGTTAGGTCTTGGTTAGGTCTTGGTTAGGTCTTGGTTAGGTCTTGGTTAGGTCTTGGTTAGGTCTTGGTTAGGTCTTGGTTAGGTCTTGGTTAGGTCTTGGTTAGGTCTTGGTTAGGTCTTGGTTAGGTCTTGGTTAGGTCTTGGTTAGGTCTTGGTTAGGTCTTGGTTAGGTCTTGGTTAGGTCTTGGTTAGGTCTTGGTTAGGTCTTGGTTAGGTCTTGGTTAGGTCTTGGTTAGGTCTTGGTTAGGTCTTGGTTAGGTCTTGGTTAGGTCTTGGTTAGGTCTTGGTTAGGTCTTGGTTAGGTCTTGGTTAGGTCTTGGTTAGGTCTTGGTTAGGTCTTGGTTAGGTCTTGGTTAGGTCTTGGTTAGGTCTTGGTTAGGTCTTGGTTAGGTCTTGGTTAGGTCTTGGTTAGGTCTTGGTTAGGTCTTGGTTAGGTCTTGGTTAGGTCTTGGTTAGGTCTTGGTTAGGTCTTGGTTAGGTCTTGGTTAGGTCTTGGTTAGGTCTTGGTTAGGTCTTGGTTAGGTCTTGGTTAGGTCTTGGTTAGGTCTTGGTTAGGTCTTGGTTAGGTCTTGGTTAGGTCTTGGTTAGGTCTTGGTTAGGTCTTGGTTAGGTCTTGGTTAGGTCTTGGTTAGGTCTTGGTGTTAGGTCTTGGTTAGGTCTTGGTTAGGTCTTGGTTAGGTCTTGGTTAGGTCTTGGTTAGGTCTTGGTTAGGTCTTGGTTAGGTCTTGGTTAGGTCTTGGTTAGGTCTTGGTTAGGTCTTGGTTAGGTCTTGGTTAGGTCTTGGTTAGGTCTTGGTTAGGTCTTGGTTAGGTCTTGGTTAGGTCTTGGTTAGGTCTTGGTTAGGTCTTGGTTAGGTCTTGGTTAGGTCTTGGTTAGGTCTTGGTTAGGTCTTGGTTAGGTCTTGGTTAGGTCTTGGTTAGGTCTTGGTTAGGTCTTGGTTAGGTCTTGGTTAGGTCTTGGTTAGGTCTTGGTTAGGTCTTGGTTAGGTCTTGGTTAGGTCTTGGTTAGGTCTTGGTTAGGTCTTGGTTAGGTCTTGGTTAGGTCTTGGTTAGGTCTTGGTTAGGTCTTGGTTAGGTCTTGGTTAGGTCTTGGTTAGGTCTTGGTTAGGTCTTGGTTAGGTCTTGGTTAGGTCTTGGTTAGGTCTTGGTTAGGTCTTGGTTAGGTCTTGGTTAGGTCTTGGTTAGGTCTTGGTTAGGTCTTGGTTAGGTCTTGGTTAGGTCTTGGTTAGGTCTTGGTTAGGTCTTGGTTAGGTCTTGGTTAGGTCTTGGTTAGGTCTTGGTTAGGTCTTGGTTAGGTCTTGGTTAGGTCTTGGTTAGGTCTTGGTTAGGTCTTGGTTAGGTCTTGGTTAGGTCTTGGTTAGGTCTTGGTTAGGTCTTGGTTAGGTCTTGGTTAGGTCTTGGTTAGGTCTTGGTTAGGTCTTGGTTAGGTCTTGGTTAGGTCTTGGTTAGGTCTTGGTTAGGTCTTGGTTAGGTCTTGGTTAGGTCTTGGTTAGGTCTTGGTTAGGTCTTGGTTAGGTCTTGGTTAGGTCTTGGTTAGGTCTTGGTTAGGTCTTGGTTAGGTCTTGGTTAGGTCTTGGTTAGGTCTTGGTTAGGTCTTGGTTAGGTCTTGGTTAGGTCTTGGTTAGGTCTTGGTTAGGTCTTGGTTAGGTCTTGGTTAGGTCTTGGTTAGGTCTTGGTTAGGTCTTGGTTAGGTCTTGGTTAGGTCTTGGTTAGGTCTTGGTTAGGTCTTGGTTAGGTCTTGGTTAGGTCTTGGTTAGGTCTTGGTTAGGTCTTGGTTAGGTCTTGGTTAGGTCTTGGTTAGGTCTTGGTTAGGTCTTGGTTAGGTCTTGGTTAGGTCTTGGTTAGGTCTTGGTTAGGTCTTGGTTAGGTCTTGGTTAGGTCTTGGTTAGGTCTTGGTTAGGTCTTGGTTAGGTCTTGGTTAGGTCTTGGTTAGGTCTTGGTTAGGTCTTGGTTAGGTCTTGGTTAGGTCTTGGTTAGGTCTTGGTTAGGTCTTGGTTAGGTCTTGGTTAGGTCTTGGTTAGGTCTTGGTTAGGTCTTGGTTAGGTCTTGGTTAGGTCTTGGTTAGGTCTTGGTTAGGTCTTGGTTAGGTCTTGGTTAGGTCTTGGTTAGGTCTTGGTTAGGTCTTGGTTAGGTCTTGGTTAGGTCTTGGTTAGGTCTTGGTTAGGTCTTGGTTAGGTCTTGGTTAGGTCTTGGTTAGGTCTTGGTTAGGTCTTGGTTAGGTCTTGGTTAGGTCTTGGTTAGGTCTTGGTTAGGTCTTGGTTAGGTCTTGGTTAGGTCTTGGTTAGGTCTTGGTTAGGTCTTGGTTAGGTCTTGGTTAGGTCTTGGTTAGGTCTTGGTTAGGTCTTGGTTAGGTCTTGGTTAGGTCTTGGTTAGGTCTTGGTTAGGTCTTGGTTAGGTCTTGGTTAGGTCTTGGTTAGGTCTTGGTTAGGTCTTGGTTAGGTCTTGGTTAGGTCTTGGTTAGGTCTTGGTTAGGTCTTGGTTAGGTCTTGGTTAGGTCTTGGTTAGGTCTTGGTTAGGTCTTGGTTAGGTCTTGGTTAGGTCTTGGTTAGGTCTTGGTTAGGTCTTGGTTAGGTCTTGGTTAGGTCTTGGTTAGGTCTTGGTTAGGTCTTGGTTAGGTCTTGGTTAGGTCTTGGTTAGGTCTTGGTTAGGTCTTGGTTAGGTCTTGGTTAGGTCTTGGTTAGGTCTTGGTTAGGTCTTGGTTAGGTCTTGGTTAGGTCTTGGTTAGGTCTTGGTTAGGTCTTGGTTAGGTCTTGGTTAGGTCTTGGTTAGGTCTTGGTTAGGTCTTGGTTAGGTCTTGGTTA